>NC_058130.1:482056251-482267797 GCF_016433145.1 Gracilinanus agilis
TTGATGGTTTTATATATATACTCTTTATTATTTTTGGGAAAGGTCCTTATATTTCGGTACTTTCCAGGGTTTTCAATAGGAATGGATGCTGTATTTTGTCAAAGGCTTTTTCAGCATCCATTGAGATAATCATGTGATTTTTTTTTTGTTAGACTGTTGATATGGTCAATTATGTGGATGGTTTTCCTAATGTTGAACCATCCTTGCATTCCTGGTATAAATCCCACCTGATCATGGTGGATGATCCTCTTGATCACTTGCTGGAGTCTCTTTGCTAGTATTCTATTTAAGAATTTTTGCATCTATGTCCATTAGGGAGATTGGTCTATAGGTTTCTTTCTCTGTTTTTGATCTACCTGGCTTTGGAATAAGTACCATATTAGTGTCATAAAAGGAATTTGGTAGGACTCCATCTTTGCTTATTATATCAAATAATTTGTGTAGTATTGGGATTAGTTGCTCTTTGAATGTCTGATAGAATTCACGTATGAATCCATCAGACCCTGGTGATTTTTTCTTAGGGAGTTCTTTGATGGCTTGTTCAATTTCTTTTTCTGATATGGGATTATTTAGGTATTCTATTTCTTCTGCTGTTAATCTAGGCAATTTATATTTTTGTAAATATTCATCTATATCTCATAGATTGCTATATTTATTGCCATATAATTGGGCAAAATAGTTTTTAATGATTGCCTTAATTTCCCCTTCATGAGAGGTGAGGCCTCCCTTGTCATCTTTGATACTGTCAATTTGGTTTTCTTCTTTCCTTTTTTCATTAGATTGGCCAGTACTTTGTCTATTTTATGTTTTGTCAAAATACTAGGTTTTAGATTTATTTATTAATTCAATAGTTCTTTTATTTTTTTATTAATTTCTCCCTTGATTTTTAGTATTTCTAATTTATTTTTCATCTCGGATTTTTAATTTGCTCTCTTTCTAATTTTTTGAGTTGCATGCCCAATTCATTAATCTCTGCCCTCCTTAATTTGTTAATATATTCACTCAAGGATATAAAATTTCCCCCAAGTACTGCCTTGGCTGCATCCCTCAGAGTTTGGTAGGATGTCTCATCATTGTCATTCTCTTCAATGAAATTGTTGATTGTTTCTATGATTTCTTCTTTAATTAGCTGGTTTTGGAAAATCATATTATTTAATTTCCAATTAGTTTTTGATTTTCCTGTCCAGGTGCCCTTACTAATTATTATTTTTATTGCATTATGATCTGAGAAGGTTACATTTATTATTTCTGCTCTTTTGCATTTGTTTGCAATGTTTCTATGCTCTATTACATGGTCAATCTTTGTGAATGTGCCATGTGCAGCTGAAAAGAAAGTGTATTCCTTTTTGTACCTATTTATTTTTCTCCACATATCTATTAAATCTAATTTTTCTAGCACTTCATTCACCTCTCTTACCTCTTTCTTATTTATTTTTTGGTTTGATTTATCTAGATCTGAAAGAGGAATATTTAGATCTCCCACTATTATGGTTTTACTATCTATTTCCTTCTTGAGCTCTGCGAGTTTTTCCTTTAGGAGTTTGTCTGCTATACCATTTGGTGCATACATATTGAGCACTGTTATTTCCTCATTACCAATACTGCCTTTTATCAGGATGCAATTACCTTCCCTGTCTTTTTTAATCATATCTGTTTTTACTTTGGCTTTGTAAGAAATCATGATAGCCACTTCTGCCTTTTTTCTCATTTGAAGCCCAAAAGATTTTGTTCAAGCCCTTTACCTTAAACTTGTGTATGTCCACCTATCTTATATGTGTTTCTTGTAGACAATATATGGTAGGATTTTGGTTTCTAATCCACACTGCTATTTGCTTCCTTTTTATGGGAGAGTTCATCCCATTCACATTCAGAGTTATATTTGTCAGTTGTGTATTTCCCACATTTTGTTATCCTCTCTTAGTTCTACCCCTTCTTCTTACACTATTTCGTTTTAAACCAGTGGTTTGCTTTAAGCCAGTAACCCTTGTCCCCTCCCTTGAGTTACTTCCCTTTCTAACCCCTCCCTTATTATTCACCTGTTTTTATTTTTAAGGCCTAATGAGTTCCCTCCCCTTTTTCTCCCCTCCCTTTTTTGACCTCCCCATTCCCCTGCTCCCCTTGGTTTATCCCTTCTGACTTTCTCAGTACAGTTAGATAGAGCTTGATATCCCAAATGGATAATATAGCTACTCTTCCCTCTCAGGTTTAATTACACTGAGAGAAACATTTAAATATTACCTCTTAATGCTCTCTTCCTCTCCTTCTTATAATGGTATTCATCCCTTCCCTTTCCCATGCCCTCTTTGTGTGTAATTGAATATCCTATTTTTCTTATTCCTTAAAGATTCTCTTGGTGTCCTCTCCTTTTCACCCCCCTCTTTTCCACCCACCCATATCAACTTAGACCATTTAGTATTCCAACCTCTCACAATGAACAATTATTCTAATTACTATAATAGTGAATACTATAATGGTGAACAGAGTTCACTACAGAGAATTATACATAACATTTCTCCACATAGGAATACAAATAATTAGATCTTATTGAAGCCCTTAAAGAGGCAAATTTAAAAATATGAGTTTTCTTACTTTCCCTTCTGTTTCTTATTTACCTTTTCATGTTTCTCTTGATTTTTATGGTTGGATATTGAACTTTCCATTTAGTCCTTGTCTTTTCTGTGAAAATACTTGGAAATCTTCTGTCTTGTTAAATGCCCATATTTTCCCTAGAAGAATATAGTCAGTTTTGATGGGTATGTGATCCTTGATTGTACACCCAGTTCTGTTGGCTTTCTGAATATCATATTCCAAGCCTTGTGGTCTTTTAGTGTGGAGGCTGCCAGATCCTGTGTGATCCTGATTGGTGCTCCTATCTGAATTGTATCTTTCTGGCTTCTTGTAAAATTTTTTTTCTTTTACTTGGAAGCTCTTTAATTTGGCTATTATATTCCTGGGGGTTGTCTTTTCTGGGTCTAGTGTAGAAGGTGATCTATAGATACTTTCAATGTCTATATTGCTCTCTTATTGTAGAACTTCAAGGTAATTTTGCTGAATAATTTCTTTAGTATGGAGTCCAAATTTCTATTAATTTTTGCTTTTTTCAGGAAGACCAATGATTCTCAGATTGTCTCTTCTAGACCAGTTTTCTTGGTCTGTCACTTTCTCATTGAGATATTTCATGTTTCCTTCTATTTCTTCTGTCTTTTGACTTTGTTTTATTTGTTCTTGCTGTCTTGATAGATCATTTGGCTTCTACTTTCCCAATTCTTGTCTTGGGGTCTGGTTTTCTGCTATAACCTTTTGATTTTCCTTTTCAATTTGGTCTGTCCTCTTTTCCAGCTGTTTGATTTTTGGTCTCTAATTTGCTTATCAATTCTTTTGATTTGGGGGCATCTTTTTCAAATTGCCCAATTTAGCCTTTAGAGACTGGTTTTTGGTACAATCTTTTGGTTTTTGGCTACAATCTTTTGGTTTCCTTTTCAATCTGGTCTTTTCCGGTCTTTGACTTACTTGCCTCACTATCCAATTGTGAAATTCTGCCTTTTAATCTGTTATTTTCTTGCCAAATCTCTTCCATCTTTCTCATAATCTCAGATTTGAACTCTTCAAGACCTTGTGACCCATTTTCATTGTTTTGGGAAGGTTTGGATATGGTTACTTGTTTGTTCTCTGCTGTTTGCTCTGTTGTCTGGATTTTTTCTATGTAAAAGTTGTTGAGTGTTAAAGGTTTCTTCATCATCTTTCTCTTCTGGTTTTCCTGATTCTGGCTTGCCATTGTGAGCTGCGTGCCCTCTCAGCTTTATGCTTATGCCCAGAATCTGTCTGCTCTCTTTAGGCTCCTGAAGTCTCATGTCTAATTGTTCTCTGGGTCAAGCCTCCTGGTGGTCTCCTTGCTCTTTCTTCTGCCTGAAGCTCCTTTAATAGTCTCAGGGTACTGCTTCCACAGTCAAGCACCTCTCTGCACTGGATCCCCACTCAAGGTCCACTCCTGCACCCAAAATCAGCCCCTTTGTCCATGCGTTAGCACGCGCCTATGTCCACACCTTTGCCTGCACCTGCTCTCAAAGTCTGTGTTCAAAATCCATGCGTTCTTTAGCCTCTTGGGGGTCTTTAATCTTGCTTCTCTCAGTAACAAGTCCTGGTGAGCTGCCAGTGACTTAATGGGTGCCCCATACTTGCTCTTACTCTTTTGAGCTGGCTTTGGCACTGTAGGTGGTGTGGGGTGGGGGAGGGCGTTGCCCAGCTTGCGTTTTAGTGATTGCTGTTTGACCCCTTTATAGCACGGAAATGCCCCAATTCCACATATCTTCAATGCTGCACCCTTTTGTGGGGCCCCTTCTTTCTTCTGGATTTGTTTTTATGTTGTCTTGAGGAGTCCTATATGTGTGGGTTAGGAGAGGTCAAGCAGCTGCTTTTTTACTCTGCCGCCATCTTAACCTGGAAACTAACTGAGAAGGAGTATTTTTAGTAGATAGATTAGTAAGTATTTTATATTGTCTAAGATGATTTTAAATGGCATTTCTCTTTCTACCTCTTGCTGCTGTGATGTGTTGGAAATATATAGAAATGCTGATGATTTACGTGCATTTATTTTGTATCCTACAACTTTGCTAAAGTTGTTGATTTTTTTCTACTAGCTTTTTAGTCGATTCTTTAGGATTTTTTAAGTATACCATCATATCATCTGCAAAGAGTGATAGCTTAGTCTCCTCATTGCCTATTTTAATACCTTCCATTTCTTTTTCTTCTCTTATTTGTACTGTTAGTGTTTCTAGTACAATGTTAAACTATAGAGGTGATAATGGGCATCCTTGTTTCATGCCTGATCTTATTGGAAAGTCTTCTAATTTATCCCCTTTGCATATTATGCTTGTTGATGGTTTAAGATATATACTGTTTATTATTTTTAGGAAAGGTCCTTATATTCCTGTACTTTCCAGGGTTTTCAATGGGAATGGGTGCTATATTTTGTCAAAGGCTTTTTCAGCATCTATTGAGATAATCATGTGGTTTTTGTTGCTTAGATTGTTGATATGGTCAATTATCTGGATAGTTTTCCTAATGCTGAACCATCCTTGTATTACTTGTATAAATCCCACCTGATCATGATGAATCACCCTCTTGATCACTCACTGGAGTCTTTTTGGTAGTATTCTATTTAAGATTTTTGCATCTATGTTCATTAAGGAGATTGGTCTGTAATTTTCTTTCTCTGTTTTTGATCTACTTGGCTTTGGAATCAGTACTATATTTGTCTCATAAAAGGAGTTTGGTAAGACTCCTTCTTTGCTTATTATATCAAATAATTTGTATGGTATTGGGATTAATTGTTCTTTGAATGTTTGATAGGATTCACTTGTGAATCGACCAGACCCTGGTGATTTTTTCTTAGAAGGTTCTTTGATGGCCTCTTCAATATATTTTTCTGATATTGGATTATTTAAGTATTCTATTTCTTCTGTTGTTAATCTAGGCAATTTATATTTTTGCAAATATTCATCAATATAACCTAGATTGCTAAATTTATTGTCATATAATTGGGCAAAATAGTTTTTAATGATTGCTTTAATTTCATCTTCATTAGAGGTGAGGTCTCCCTTTTCATTTTTGATACTATTAATTTGGTTTTCTTCTTTCCTTTTTTAATTAGATTAACCAGTACTTTGTCTATTTTATCTGTTTATTTCAAAATACCAGCTTCTAGTCTTATTTATTAATTCATTAGTTCTTTTAAATTTGATTTTATTAATTTTTCCTTTGATTTTTAGTATTTCTAAGTTAGTTTTTATCTGAGGATTTTTAATTTTTAATTTTCTAGTTTTTGAAGTTGCATGCCCAATTCATTATCCTCTGCCCTCCCTAATTTGTTAATATATGCACTCAGTGATACAAATTTTCCCCATAGAGCTGCTTTGGCTGCATCTCATAGGTTTGGGTAAGATGTCTCCTCATTGTCATTGTCTTTAATGGAATTATTAATATTTTCTGTGATTTGTTCTTTTACTAAATTATTTTGGAGAATCATATTATTTAATTTCCAATTAGTTTTTGGTTTGCCTCTCCATGTATTCTTACTAATAACTATTTTTACTGCATTATGTTCTGAGAAGGTTACATTTATTATTTCTGCTTTTTTGCATTTGTTTGCCATGTTGTGAACTGATCCATCCATTCTGGATGGCAATTTGGAACTATGCCCAAAGAGCTATAAAAGAATGCCTGCCCTTTGATCTAGCCATATCATTGCTAGGATTGTACCCCAAAAAGATCATAGATAAACGGACTTGCACAAAAATATTTATAGCTGCGTTCTTTGTGGTGGCAAAAAACTTGAAAGCAACGGTATGCCCTTCAATTAGGGAATGGCTCAACAAATTGTGGTATATGTTGGTGATGGAATACTATTGTACTCAAAGGAATAATAAATTGGAGGAATTCCATGTGAACTGGAAAGACCTCCAGGAATTGATGCAGAGAGAAAGGAGCAGAGCCAGAAGAACTGTGTACACGGAGACTGATGCACTGTGGTAAAATCGAATGTAATAGACGTCTGTACTAGCAGCAATGCAATGACCCAAGATGATTCTAAGGGATATATGGAAAAGAACGCTACCCACATTCAGCGGAAGAACTACAGGAGTGGAAATACAGAAGAAAAACAACTGCTTGAACACTTGGGTTCATGAGGACATGATCGGGGATGTAGACCCGAAAAGACCACACCAATGTGACTATCAATAATATGTAAAGAAGTCTTGACTGACCACACATATTAAAGACAGTGGAAATGCAAGTTAGCTACTGGTGGGATTTGAGGGGGTGAAGGGTAAAGTAAAAACATGAATTATGTAACCATGGAAAATTTTTCTAAAAATAAAAAATTTAAAAAAAGAAGTAGTATTTTTAGTTACCTTATGCATTTTGAAACTGCATTAAAAACAGATAACTAGCAAAGCTGTGTCATTTCTACTTACTTGAATGATAGGAGAAGAAAGGGAGGAAACCCAAAGGATGAGGAAATATTGATTAGTAAGGATTTGAAAATCCAAATTGCAGTTACCAGTGCACAGTGGTTAAAAGCCATAAATAATATCAGTAATTTTTTAATAGAAACACTCAATCTTGAGATATATACTCTTTATAAATATGAGCTAATAGAGCAATAGAAGTTGTTAAATGAATGAGGTACTTATTATTTTTTCCTGTAAAACTTAAGATATGAACTCTTGTTACCCATTCTTTTTTTGGAGAGAAAATTATAGGAGATATTGATCTAATATTCAATTTCTATAGAGCTCTCCCAGTGAGGAATCTTCTTTCAAAGTAGATTAGCAACTTATCTGCAAATTATATTAGTTACATGAAGCACAAAGAAATAAAGCTACTTGCCCATAATGAGCATGTGAGGCATAGTTTTCCCTGATACCAAGAATAGCCCTCTCTATATTATGCCACACTGACCCACAACTCCATATCATTAAATAAATGTCTAAAAATTTTTAAGGAAGGGTACAACTTCCACAATACAAGGAAATATCTAGTAGGAATGAAGTCTTTGAAAAGTGGCAACTATTGCATTCATCGTGGAAGGTCATTTTAGTGTGTAAAGAGGAAATTGGCTCTGTCAGCAAAGATTTAGACATTTTCAGTAAAAATGCCTATGGAAAGGATTTGCTAAACCTTCTTCACTCTAGTGCTTTCTCTCTTTTATTCCCTATTTAGACTATGCAGTTCACTTTGTATATATTTGTTTGCATGTTTTCTCTCCCATTAGGTTATAAACTCCTTGAGGTAGGGACCATCTTTTGCTTTTCCTTTTTTTTTTATCCCCAATACTTACCAGAAACTCATAGTGGGCATTTAATAAATGTTTCTTAATTGATTTACGAATTTCTTTTTTGGCCTTTTAAATTGGACATATCCAAAAGAGTTGTTTTATTTTATGTCATTATCTTTTCTTCCAAATCCTCCTTTCACCTAAATTTATCTATTTTTCTGTGAAAGGCATGAAAATCTTTCCAGTTACCCATGTTCATAACCTTGAGGCCAATCCTGACTCTTCCTCCTCCTTTTTCTCCTATAACCAAGTAATCAATTCTACCTCCTAGGCACATCTCACATCTGTGCCTTATTTTACTCTCCCAATTACAGCACTCCAATTTATGCCATCAACATTATTTCACTGTTTTACCAGCTTTTATCCTCCAAAAGTTGACAAATTTATGCTCAGAAAGAAGAGATCTCACTATGGTAACCTCCTGCCTAAGAAACCCTAGTGGATAATCTTGCCTCTAGCATGAATATAAACTTCTTTGATTGACTTTTAAAGACTAAGAAACTGGCTTTAAATTACATTTTTAATTTTATCCCACATCTCTACTGTTCATACATTTTTTTTGGTTCCAGCCAGATTGGCCTATTTGTTGTTCCCAATAGTAGACATTCCCTCTCCTACTGCTCAGATTTGGCTCAAGCTTTCCCAAATGCTTGAAATGTGTTCCTTCTTCCTCTCTGACTCTCATAATTCCTAATTTTTTTCAAAGCTCAACTCAAGTAGCATCTACAGTAATTCTGCCTACTGCTAGAAGCTAGTAACATCTCCCTGCCCTTGAAGTGATTTCATATGTAATCTATATATAGTTTAAATTTATTTAAATGTGTTTGGTATTTGCCCTGATTGAATGTGAGCTCCCAGAGGATATTGTACAATTATTTTTCAGTCCTTTCATATTCTTTGTGATCAAATTTGGGGTTTTCTTTGCAAAGTCACTGAAGTGGTTTGCCATTTTGGTCTCCAACACATTTTACAGATGAGGAAACTGATAAAAATAGGGTTAAATGACTTTCCCAGGGTCATATACAGCTTGTAAGTGGCTGAGGCCAAGTTGAATTCAGGAACATGTCATCTTGATTCATAGTATGACACTATCCACTATGCCACCTAGGTGCTCTGAAGGTAGAAATTATTTATTCTCGGGGTATATAGAACATATAGAATGCACTTAGTAAATATTTCTTACATTGTGAAATTAAATTGTTGCATCAAAAATCCTACTGCTTTTACCTTGAGCCAGACCTCAAAAAGAAAAAAAAAGATTGCCTACATTAAGATAAAAATTCCTTGTCCTTGTTGCTATTTCTATACTATGAAAAACCAATAAAATTTCAAGGAAACAGTTGGAATATTTTTAATAACTGCTAAACAAATAGATTAGCCAAATTTTTATAAAGTTAATAGACAATTTGCTACAAACTTTACATAATGGGAAAGTGATCAAAATAGCCATTGCATTTAGCATTGGAAGTGACTATTGAGGGATATTGTAGAGATAAGAAAACTGAAAGAATAACATTCTCATGTATCTATATTTTCTATCTTTGATGTTGTATCACAGTCTCTAACATGTAGATCAAAATAAAAATAAACACAATCAAAATAGAACAGTAATATGATACTTTTTCACTTTTTCTGCACCTTTTTTCTTCATTTTTTTCCCTGTACCAAATGGGCTTTATTGTTGGAAATCTCTTTTTACTCTAAGGTTCTATTTCTCCACCCTTCACTCTACTGTAGTTGTTTGTCATTCAATGAGTTCTAAACAATGCCCTTTACTACATGAGTGATAAAACCAACTGCTGCCCCATTCCCTATTCTTACCTTCTAAAAAGCAGGGGGAAAAGAAAGAAAGAAAAATTTTGCCCTTCTCTTATTTGTACAATTTCAAACTCTGAGAGGCAGTTATTATTTCTGCTTACACTCTACTTATGCCAGCTGTATTTAACTAAGATTTAAATTTTAACATTTATTATTCATTTATTTTAACAATGTTTTCTTTTTAAATTTTGAGTTCTAAATTCTCTCCCTACCTACCATACCTTCCCCCACCCACTATGAAGGCAGCCAGCATTAAATTGATTATACATTTGAAATCATGTCAAACATAGAAATATAAAGAAAGTGAGAAAATTATACTTCAATTTGCACTCAGAAATCACCAGTTCTCTACATGGAGATGAATAGCATTTTTTCATCATGAGTCCTTTGAAAATGTCTTGGAATATTGTTTTAATGAGACTATCCACATCTCATTTGATCATCATTACAACATTGTTCTCACTTAACCCCCATTGCCTACCCTTACCAGTGTTCTGCCTTGGAGCCAATACTCAGTATTGACTGCAAGATGGAAGGTAAGGGTTTTTAAAAAATAAAATAAAATAAAATAAGATGTATGATCTCATCTTTCTCCCTTCACTTTACATGAGTTCATATATGTCTTGCCATGTTTTGTTCTTAAAATATTTCCTCATCATTTCCTATACCACAATAGTACTCCATCACAATCATATACATCAATTTATTCAGTAATTTCCCAATTCCCCTCAATTTCTCATTTTTTGACACCACAAAAAGATCTACTACAATTACTTTGTATATATATATATATATATATATATATATATATATATGTCCTTTCCCTTTTTCTTTTATCTCTTTGAGGTAAAGACCCAATAGTGGTATTTCTTGTTCAAGGGGTATTCAAAGTTTTATAGTCCATTGGGCAACAATTCCAAATTGTTCCAATTGGTTGGACAAGTTCTCTACTCCACCACCATTTCATTAATGGACCTGTTTTCACTCATGCTTTCTAGCATATGTGATTTTTGAGAGATGTGAGGAGGTTCCTCAAAGTTGTTTTAATTTGCCTTTCTCTAATCAGTCATTACTTAGAAAAAAAATTTGAGTATAGGTAGTTTTGATTTCTTTCTTCTGAAAACTGCCTGTTTATATCCTTTGATAACTTATCATCTGGGGAGTGATTATTTTTATAAATTTGACTCAGTTCTCTACTAAATATATATTGAGAAATGAGGATTTAATCAGTGAAACTTGCTGTGAAATTGTTTGATATTACATCATTGTCTATGGTACCTTTGAGAGTAATGGAATTTTGTCTATTAGCTCTTTTATTTGGGTCATGGTTCCAAAGCAAAGATGAGCAGCTAGCGCTGGAGGGCTGAAGGGGTACATAAGCCCCTTTGGGGTAAAAACTAGAGCTTAAAGCAGAACAGTGAATACCTGACACACATTTGCTAGAAAATTAAAAATTAGCTAAGCTATTTATTTTTTCCAACTGGTCACTGATCTTTTTTTTCATTTCCTGCAAAACACACTTCCATATTGGCCATTGTTGTAAGAACATACTCGCACACAATCAAAACCCAAAATAAAACCAAAGATACACTGATGTGAAAAATGACTCCGATGGTTCTTCTCCATCATAAATCTTTCAGGATCATCCCAAATCATTGCATTGCTGAGAGCAGCCAAGTTTTCACAGATAATCATCATCCAAACTGCTGTGATTGTGTACAATGCTCTCCCAGTTCTGCTTATTTCACTCTGCATCAGTTCCTGCAGATCATTCCAGCTTTTTCTTAAATCATCTTGCTTATCATTTCTAATAGCACAATAGTATCCCATCACAAGCATGTACCACAATTTGGTCAGCCATTCTCCAATTGATGGACATCCCCATGATTTCCAATTCTTTGCCACCACAAAAAGAGCTACTATAAATATTTTTGTACAAGTAGGTCCTTTCCTGACCATTAATTCTGGAAAATGTCTGAGCCATAGATAACTTTTCCCCTGGATAAATATTAAAGCTTTAAACTGGCCTCATCTCATTTATCCAGCTTTATTCCACACTATTCCCTTTTATGCATCCTTGTTACAGGGAAATTTTATCTCCTCATCATTCCCATAATATAAATGTTCATGCCCTTATCTTTGCATTATTTGCTTCTAGTACTTGTCTTCACATCTGGGATGCCCCTCTTGCTGCTAAGAGTCCAAGTCACTCTTTTTTAAGGCTAAAATCATATCTCACTTTCTCTCTGAATATTTCCCCCAACTTTGAATATCAGTGATTTTATTCCTCTGTAAAACCTTAAATTCTAAGAAGATATTTCATTTCATGTATATGCTTTTATGAATAGCTCTCTGTCCTATATGTTTCTCTTGGTAATTTATGCTATAATTCATAGTGGTTTATCTCCTCATAGCCAGAAAGATTCGGGATCAAATCCTACCTTCGATACATATTGGCTGTACGACCCTGGGTTGGTCACTTAATTTCTGAATTATCTAACCTAGTGGCATAAAACTCAAATAAGAATAGGGGGTCATCAAAATGTATGCAAGCATCCCCATGGACTACATATTACTTAGAAAATCATGCTTTGGGGTATACATATTACTTAGAAAATCACACAAGTGCATATGCATACATATATATTTGTGTGTGGGTGTGTATATACACACATGATTGATTTTCTAAGTCATATGTAGCCCACAAGAATTTTTTATGTACAGTTTAGTATATATACTGTGCATGCACATTTAACTAATATATGCATACTGATTATAAGGCAAATATAAGCATGTGTGTTTACATGTATGTACATATACATATATGTGCATGTCAACACATTAACATGAGGTGGGAGTTACATTTTAATTTGGCTCTGACCACACTTGGGAGTTTTGTAATGGCTGTGTATTTGATACCTCTGATGTAAGAAACTTTCTAATAATATAAATTGTGGAGAAGTTGCCAACTTGCAAAGGAGAGTGCCCTCCCCTAGGAATTCCCTATGGTAATAAAATTACAAGTCCTGTTTAGCTCCTCATGTAAAATAGAGTTAACATAATATGATGCATACTCCTTGTTTCCCCAAATGAACTATGTAATCTCAGAGCTGATCCTAGGCATATTGGTACCTGGAATGATTTCGGTTGAGAAGAGGCTGGTCATCTAAAGGATGACAACTGCTAAGAGATTCAAGTGTTCTGAGCCAGGACTCACTCAAGCTGAACCAATGCTTCAGGTTCAGGATTAAAACAAAATGAGACACTCATAAGAATACAGAACAGTCAGCAAAAGTGAGTTCACTCAAAAATAGCATAGAAAGGATAGTTGGACAAAATACCGTATTCATTCATTCAAGTAGAGATGTTCACATTTCCCCTAGATAAAGACTCATAAGGCAGTAAGAAGAATGTCAAGCCTGAGAAATCCTTACTGTTAGTGTACTGGGTTTGTATTCTTTAGGTTATAAAGAATCTCTATCACAGACTGAGTTAATGCTCTGGATGAATTAAGTCTCCAGGGCTATTAATATATATATATATATATATATATATATATATATATACACATATTTTTTTTTAATCAGATCACTTGGCAAAGAGTCTCCCTCTAAAACTAGGCATGGTGAATTTCTGTTTGAGCATTAGGGCTCCCTGTCTTGAGTGTCAAACTAATTTGTAATATACAAGTTTAATAAATTATCTTTTATCCACTTAAATTATTATGATTCTTCTCTGGGACTAGGATGAGGATGATGACAATGTGATGATGACAATGACGTGATGGTTATGATAATGATGATTCTCCAATCTATACTGCTGAATCAGCTCCACAGAACTTTATCTACCAATCCAGAGAAATTGTTTCTGGAATCTCACTCCATTCTAATACTCCTTAAATTGCCAGTACTTTCCTCTTCTACCCTTCTACTGAGGTCTAACCTCTNTATATATACACATTTTTTTTTAATCAGATCACTTGGCAAAGAGTCTCCCTCTAAAACTAGGCATGGTGAATTTCTGTTTGAGCATTAGGGCTCCCTGTCTTGAGTGTCAAACTAATTTGTAATATACAAGTTTAATAAATTATCTTTTATCCACTTAAATTATTATGATTCTTCTCTGGGACTAGGATGAGGATGATGACAATGTGATGATGACAATGACGTGATGGTTATGATAATGATGATTCTCCAATCTATACTGCTGAATCAGCTCCACAGAACTTTATCTACCAATCCAGAGAAATTGTTTCTGGAATCTCACTCCATTCTAATACTCCTTAAATTGCCAGTACTTTCCTCTTCTACCCTTCTACTGAGGTCTAACCTCTTGATTGTCTAGTCACTCTTAGAATATCAAATTCTAGCTCTAAGTCAAAGGTTTCTTCATTTCCCTAAGTATGATTCTGATGACTCAGCTCCACAGGACTTTCTTTGCCACACCCCTGAACCTAGTGTCTTCCCTGTCCCCCCAGCCCTTTCAGGTCATTCTTTTATGGACTATCTTTTCCCATTAGTATGCAAATTCCTTGAAAGAAGAGACTGAATTTTCCTCTACTTGTATTAATAAAGTATTCCCAATGTTTGGCACAGTGACTAGCACAAATAGCAAACCCTTAACAAATGATACCTGACTAACTGATGATAATGACAATATTTGAGCAATACAGATGGGGAACCAGCTTCCTGAGAGCCAATCTTCTATTATCAAGAATTCAGTTTCTAATAATTATAACTTTGGCCTTTTCCAGGAGTCTGAAAAAACACAACAGGCTGAAAATTCATTATAGGTTAGAGAAAATTTGGCTTTTATTTAATATCCTGAATTAGTTGTTAGGGTTTTTTGTGAGGATGTCTAGACAATTAAGAAGGAGTAATTTTGAAATCATATTTCTTTGAAAATATTTCCTTCTCCTCATTAGAAATAAGACTAATATGTTTTAAAAAAGAAAAAGGAATCAGCTATAATCAGAAACACAAAAACTAAATTCTAAAAAAATGGCTTTGTGTTTTGTAAATCAGGATAATTATTTGAATTGGAAGTATGAACTATGTATACAACAATGGAAAAGTAGAAAAAAGGCCAAAATGTTAGAAATAATATCTTACTTTACAAATCCTAAATATGATTTAATAAACAAATGTGAATTTGTAGGCCAACTATAAAGAAGTGGAACCAGAAAGAAAAGAAATTTGGTAGGAAAACCAATACAACTGGCAAAAGTGATCTATATTGTTTGTCTTTATGATTTACTCATGCATCTCCTACTGCATTAGAACCTTTAACTCCTTTAGACTTGAAGTTTTTTGAATTATGAAAAAGCAAATGCGAATTCTTAAATTTGAGCTATTGAGTAATAAAACTCATTGAAAGATTTTATTGTTGTATATAATTTTAGTAATGTGATATCAACTCAGTTTTATCAGTTAAAGGCTTCCCATTTTAGTGCATCTATAATGATACATTCTACAAGTGTAACTATCCCTAAGAGGGAAGAATAATTAGTGAATGTATGAGTTATTGTGATTTACCCATCAGGTCCTAAATAAAAACATTAATTTATTTAATAAATACTGCTTTGAGAGTTTTTTATTCATATTTAAAAATATTTGTAGTACTTTATAATCAATTGCCTAACTGGATGTTTTTTGTCACAAGTTGATTAAATTTACAAGCCCCAATTTTCAATAATGAGAGAGAGGAAAAAATTATTTGAGGTTATAAGTATAAACAGAAACACAATTAGCATCTTCTTATTGTTTTTACTACTGCATATATTGTTATACAATCCAGAATATATTATACATGTTTAGTAATTAATTGGCTAATTTGTCAATGTAATACAAGATGGGAAATTTAACACCAGCTTTCTAGCAGTTTAGTGTTCTTTTTACTCCTCCAAAGTAGTTCCACAGTCCTTTCATTAGTGATTTGTCTCCATTTTAGAATCTGACTCACTAAGATTCAACAGTCAAATCTACAGAGATTAAGCAGCTTAATCAGTTATCAAATAGTAATAACCTTACCTTTCTTCTATGGTAAAAAAGAATGCAAGATATTTATGCAAGATGCTCCCCTAGGACATGGCCCACTATTATACTCAGTGGTTGCTCTTATAATTATTATTCCATCAGAGAAACTTAAACATGCTAAAAAATATATGCTGTTTTATAGGACAGCCCAGACTGCCTCCCAAAGTCATGTAGGCTTAAACACTAATAGATCTAAAAGAAGGACCTCAGAGGTCAGATATTTCAACTTCCTTAGCTTTACAAATGAGGAAACTGAGACCCAGGGAAGTTTAATGACTTAAATAAGATGGGGCAAAATCCATAAGAGGTGGGATTTGAACTTTAGTCCTATGACTCCATAGCTGCCACTGTCCCACCACACATGTAATCGATTTTCTATATTTCTATAATTCTATTTGTATCTCCAGCACTTAGCAGAGCCCTGGCATATATTGGATGTTTAATAAATACATGTTAATTTGTAGGAATCTTGTTTTCATATCACAAGGAAGGCATGAAAGATTGACATTTCTGGCCTGAAAGTGTTCTTCTATTTCCCAGAAAAAGGGAAGATACCAGGCAAAAGAGTGGAATCTTCATAGAGTCAAGATAATCTAATGCAAAAACAAAGCTTGGGGGGAAAAAGAATTGTTTTCTATGCTACCTGTCATAATTCTGTATCACATTGCATCTTCCTTTATTTTGTTCATTCTCACATATCTAAAAGTTGAATTAATCTGGGTTTACTTTTCAACAACTGTTTAAAATAAAACATAAACCCTTCATTTTTTTTTCATACCACTCTCAGCTCCAGGAAGAGAGACAATAAATTACCCAAATAACTATCAATATATAATATATAATAAAGTGCTGTCAAACCAGGAAGATATCCATCAAATGAGTGCCACAAGGAAAATTTTAGTCACAAGTTTCATAAATTATTTGCATGGCGACTTTCACCTTTTTATTTACTTGAAGGACAGGAAAACCCAAGATGATGGTTTTGGATTGCATTGCATTACTCTCATGTCAAGATAAGGCCAACTGAGCCATCAATTGATGCCAATTGACCAGCATGCATTTAATAAGCACCTACTATGTTCTATACAATATGCTAGGTGCTAATAATACAAATACAAAATAAACAAAATAATCATCAGTAAAGAGATGAGCAATCATGAATGAATGGCATATGCTCTTCAACAGGCTTTCAGAGACAAAAATGAGCAAGAAGCTTCCCAGGTCATAGCCAGATTTTTTTTTTTTTGGTTGTTGGTTGCTGGCTTATTTTCCAGTACTGTGGCATATATTTCCATCATTATAGGTTGTCAACTGGGAAAAATAGAACCAAAGCAGTTATGAAGATTATGTCTTTAATTAGGACAAGGGAAACAATTGTCAAACTGGAAAACACAGAACCACCAAAGTAGTTACAAAGAACAAATCTTTAATCAGGATAAGAGAGACAATGCTCTTATGGCCATTACACAAAATCATACACCCACACACCAATACCATACTGAGCCGATCTCTGAAACACTGTGAACATCTCCAGAAAAATGCACCACAAATAGGAATTTCCATCAAACTAAAGAACTTGGAGTTTTAAATAACTTTAGGGAATGTATGACAGGAAGGACAACTTTTTAACTTACATAGGGCCAGGGAAAGAGGAGTCTCGCCAGAGGCTAGAATACCTGACTTAATATAACCAAATTGAAATAACTGACCAATTACACAGTGCTTTGGGGTAAAGTGATGGCAAACCTTTTATAGAGGATGTGCCAGGCCTTGCCCCTGCTGCCCCTTACTGAGTGCCATGCCCCTCCCCCCACCACATTTTGGTATGCCCTGCTCCTGCCCCTTTACTCCACACAGGAGAGTGAAAAAACACTGGCTTCTGAGAAGAGGGGTAGGTAAAGTGATGAATGTCTTCAGTGAGTACAGAGAGAGGGAAGGAAGTGCCTGAGCACTCTGTTGCCCTCTAGGTCTGCCACCTGTGAGCTGTCCACCTTAACCACTGTGCACTCCCACTGAGCACAGTGAGGAGGGGAAAGGGAGCAATTTGGCCAGAGTCCCTCTACCTTTCTAGTAATGAACTTTGGAAAGAGGGAGGGGGTGGCTGAGTGCCCACAGAGAGCTCTATGAGTGCCATCTTTGGCACTCGTATCATAGGTTTTCCAACACTGAGCTAGGATATCTGGGAGAGGCCCAAATACAATAAGAATTTAGCTATTATCTTCTTTTTGTTTCGTTTTGCTTCATTTTAACCTTTACTTTCTGTCTTAGAATCAATGCTAAGTTTTCACTACAAGGCAGAATTGCTGAATTGTCCATGATGATGAACCTATGGCACATGTTGCAAAGACGGCATGTGGGCATGCATACCATTGTCCACCAAAATTAGTTACTAGAAAAGCAGAGGAACTCCAGAGGAGCTACTCCTTTCCCCTTCTCCATCATGCCTCCCCACCTCTCTTCCCAGAAGCCAAAGGGAAGCACTTACTCCCACCTTTTAGTGGGGTACCTAGGCAACTCTCATCCACCCTCTCCACCATCTCTCAGCCAGTGGCTCATTGGAAGCACTTACTCTCTCCCATGAGTGGAGCACCTGGGTCACTCTTTCATTTTCTCCCATCCTGATTAGGTTAAAGTGACAGGAATTCAGTCCAAGGGGGGTTCAGGGCATGGAACCCAGTTGGGGGAGGGATACAGCAGGCACACAATTTCTAAAAGGTTCACCATCACTTGGCTAACCTATTGGGATTTAGTGGCTTGCCTACTATCCTATAGTTAGGAAATATCTGAAGCCAAATTTAAACCCAAGATCTCTGGTCTCCAGGTCCATCTCCCTGAGCCAGCCTGAGCTACCTAGATGCTCCTGTTATCTCCTAAAAGATATAATCCTAGGTTGCTCTAAAGAAGATAGTGAGCCTTTATCTTTAGATTGTAAGCTTCTTGAGGGCAAGAACTATATTTCTTTATATTCATTATATACCCAATGCATAGCACAGTGCCTTGTAAATAATAAGTCCTTATGTGTATTGGATTAGATTAGATTGCTGTTCCTTCCTATTTACTATTTTGCATGTTCTTACCATTCAGTCTCCTTAAACCTTCTCTGCCTTACCCTTTCAAAACACAAATATACAGCAATCTCTCCTTTTCTAAACTTCCTACAGTTCTAAAAATACCTACCATACAATAAAGCACCTAATTAAATGTTTCCTGCTCTTGTTTCTAATTTTTTTCATATCCATTACACTAATCTCCATAGCTAGATTGGAAACTCCCTTGCTGAGCTGGTGGTTGCTTAAAAAGCAACTATTAGATCATCCATACATCAATGATGGTAAGATAAGCTCAAATGTACAAATAGAAAAGCACTCCTGATTAAGAATCTTCTTTAGAATTCCTACAAACTCGCATATGAAACCAAATTAAAGAAATTGTCTGGATTATTATTATGCAGTAAGAAATAGGGGAATAGGTGATATCAAAAAGACAAAGACTTATAGGAACTGTTACAGAATTAAGTAAACAGTGTCAAATATATAATAGATAACATTTTTAAAAGAACAATTTTGAGGATTTTTGTAAATTAATGGAGAATATAATAAGCATAACCAGGAGAACAATTTGTATGACAATAGTTTGAAAAGAAAATAACTTAAAACTATAAGAATTCTGTTCATTTTATGACCATTCCTGATTTTAAAGGACCAAAGATGAAACACTATCCTGTATAGATGTGACGAAATTACTGTGCAGAATGAGAACTATATATACAATCCATTTAAGAGTTTTGTTTAGTTTGGCTATGAATGTTTGTTACAAGAAATTTGTTGGGGTTTTTTTCTTTACTCTTCCCAATTAGGTGTGTATGGGAAGGAGAAAAAGTAGATTTGGGTTAATTTATTTTAGACTGTAATATTACATTAATTTTCAAATGATGCCAATGTATTATCAGTTTTATTAATTGTTCTCTCAGAAGAAATTTTTGAAGTGATAATTATCTATTAAGTGTTTGTAATGTAAAAGCAAAACTTCAAAAAAATTGAAATTGTAAATTTTTTTAAATCATAAAGAAAGAAGAGGAAAATAAAGAAAGCTTTGAGGAATCCCCGTTTATTCCTCACATCACATATGTAATCACTTGCCAAGGCTTGTTGATTTTACCTCTACAATGTCTACTGTGGAGGAGTCAATCACTTAGTTAATATTTAAAACAATGATAATGGATGAGGCCACAGAGAAAAACACTGTAAAGAGGAGGGAGAGGTGGTTAAAGGACAGAATCTTGGGGAACACTCAGATTTAGGAATCAATAGAGGATATTGCAGTAGAAGAGTAAGATTAGGCAGTTAAAGATAAAATTTGGAGAAAAGAATGTCACGAAAGCAAAAGAAGTTCAAGTACTCAAAAGGAAGGATCAGTAAGCAACACAGCTTCAAATGCTGAAAAAGTTCAAGGATGAAACATAAAGAAGGCTATTATTATTGACATATGTATAATAAATATATATAAATAAAAAGATTGAAAAATTAATAACAGTTTCGGTGAGTAGCAGGCATAGATACCAAAACATAAAGGGTTAAAGAGTGAATGGGGGTAAAGAAGACAAGACATCAAAAACAGCTTGACAACATCATGAATATAATGCTTGACTTGGAGTCAGGAAGATTTGAGTCTAAATCCTGCCTCTGGTATTTATGTGCTGAGTTTCCCTAAGCAAGGGACTTGTTTTCTCTGAGGTTCAGTTTTTGCATTTGCAAAATGAGGGTGATAAACACAAGTACCTCACTCAGTTGTTAAGATATTAAAATGAATTTATAAATAGGTGGGTATGAATAATATGCCTATATGTGAGTATACATTTATATGTATATATAGGACCTATATATGTACATATGTGTGTATATATACATATATATATATATATATAATTTTGAAACTATAAAGCACTATTTTTGTGTTAGCTGATGTTTTTTTGTTGTTAGTATTGTGTACCAGTGAATGGGGAAGAGAAATAAGGGACAGAAGACTAACAAGTCTAGAGAGAATCAACAGAACGTGTTCTGTAGGTAACCTGTTTAGAGTCAGTCAAAGTTATTCAGTTGTTACTTTGTTATGTTCTGTTTTTAAAGTAGGGAATATTTATAAGAAATGTGGAAAGAACCAAAAAAGTCTGAGACAGAGAAATAAAGAGAAAGACAATGATCAGTGGAAGAGGACATAAAGGAGAAATGAAATATAATGTGGTCAAGATAATAAGCAGAGTGATTACCTCTGACAAGGAAGAAGGCTACCTTGTCCTTTAAGACTAAAGCAAAGGAGACAAGAATGAATGGGGGAAAAGTTAAGGAATTGACTTTTAAATAGTAAGTATTTAGCAGAGTATATTTTCATCCAAAGGCCAAGAGAGTAAATTACTATTCATCAGAATTCAGTTGTTCAGACTCCAGTCTTTTAAGTTCTAAGCAAAAGGATTATGGATCTTGGCACAGATCACTGAATCCTGAGTAGGTCACCAACCTCCTGCTTTACCATAGTACCACCCTGTCCTATAAAAAAATTCAAAAGAGGTAAAATACAGAGCTTATATATATATATATAGCCCAAGACACCGTATGAAAGAAAAAGAAAGGAAATAACCCAACTTAAATAAAGGAAAAGAAAACAAGGAAGAGGGTAATCAGGAATGGTGAAAGACTTTGAGTTCATGCTTTTGGGAAATGGTTGAAGGAAATGGTGATAGTTAGACTCAAGAAGACTTAAGGAGAAATGGGATAAAAGGTCCTAGTATTTGAAAGGTAGCCACACAGAAAAAAATGGGATTAAGCTTATTCTATTATTCTATCTGGACCTAAAAGTCAGAACTAAATGAAATGATTGGAAGCTACAGAGAAGTAAGGGGACACACACACATACACACACAGAGAAGCTTCTTAGCAATTAGAGTATCAAAAACATGAAATGTTCTAATGAGGTAGGCTCCCCCCAGTTTGAGATCTGTCTTCAAGTAAAGAATGGAAAATTACTTGTTAGAAATTTTGTACAGTGGTATTGTGTTCCTACTCAGAGATTCTGTGGCCAGGTTTCAGGTGTGTGCCTATCTGGTTTATTTGGATTCAGCAAGAGTGAAAAGCCCCACTATAATCCAAAAAAGACTAAAGAGGGAACCCTTCCTGATTGCCTTATAAACTTACATATAGATCTAGGTCATGTTCTGAATCATAGAATCATGTAGGCATTAAAATCATCATCACTCCTCCCATCAAAAAAAGCTTTTGAGTTTTCATACCTATATTTTGATTTTTGTTGTTTCTTTTAAAGAATTAGCTATGAAATATAACCACATTATTCAGTGTGTCAGTATAGGTATACTAACATTTCCTTAAATCCGTGGCTAGGTATAAGGATAGAAAAGGCCATTCCATTTCAAAGATAAAACTGTTTCTAATCCAAGTCTCCTTCAATATCTTTCACTTTGGCATTGAATAGATTTCATAAGTTTCATTCAAAAGCTCATATACAATGAAGTTGAATATAGTCAGTTCCATCATTTGCTGCACATGATGCAGAAAGCACAACTGCTACATTTTAGACCTTAAGACTTGGCATGAGGGGGGAAATCTTTTATAACCCTCTGCTTTTTTCTTTGATATTTAGATCATAATATTGATAATGGGAGATAGGGAGTTGCAGTGGAAAAAGTAGAGTTTAATATCAGGACTGTTTTCTAACCCATTAGCACTACTTATTACATGTATGATACTGGCAAAGTATCCTAACTTCTATGCATTCTCTTTCCCCATCTTTAAAATGAGTGAGTTGAACTAGATTACCTTTAAGATTAATTTCAAGTTCAAAACTTAAAATATTATGAATGTAGAGATTATTTATATTTCTATTGTACTTTGAATAGATAATTTCACTCTAATCAAGAAGCAACAGACTGTTAGAGAGTTTTTTTTATTAGTTTCTCTATTTTTCTATATAAGAGGAAAAGGAGCAATAAGATTTTGTAGTAAGAGACCCCCCTGCTGTGGAAGCTGTCAGTTGGTGACAGCTAGAAGGGTGTGGCTAAGGGTGGTTAATAAGTTGCAGATCATTGGAAAGGGCTTTTTGTCTCTGGATCTCCTGGGAAGAGGTTGTGCTGCTAGCAGTCTCTCTGATTGGAGACAGAGAATGGAATTAAGGCATTAATAGCCTTATTGATTATTAATAACTTGGTTAGATAAGGTAGATAGATAGTGGTTATATTATTAGACAGAGTGAGAGTAGGAGAGTAGGCAAGGACTCTGGCCTAGCAGAAGATACTGCCCTCTGAGGCAGATAGATTTAGTGGTTTTTTTTGAGAAAAATTTAGTTAGTATTGGGATCTATGGTATAGTTACAAACTATTATAAGATTACTTCCACTTTCCTCCTTTGTGTTTCCTAAAAATAAACTAAATGTTTTGCATTTAATAAACTGCGTATTGGCTTTTGTTCAAACTCCTACCCCAAAAATTTAACCCTTAATAAGACACAGAACCTGGGTGAAGTAGGAAGGATCCTCTCCCAGACTGTACATTAGAGATAGTGTCACTCTCTTTTCATCTCTCTCAACACTTCCCTTTCATAGGACTCAGTCATATAAAGCAACAGGTTCTTAAGTTCCCCAGTTGATAAATGGTCAAAGGATATGAATGGTCAGTTTTCAAAAATATTTATAGCAGCTCTTTTTATATGGCAAATAATTGGAAATTGAAGGAATGTCCACATTGAGGAATGATTGGACAAATTATTCTATATACTATTGTGCCATAAGAAATGATGAATAAGATGATGTTATAAAAACATGGAAATATTTATGTGAAGTGATCCAAAGTGAAGTGAACAGAACCAGGAGATCATTGTACACATAATAGTAATATTATATGATGATTAACTGTGAATGACTTAGCTATCCTCAGTAATACAGTAATCTAAGACAACTTCTCATGATGAAAAATGCTATCTACCTGACGGAGTCTAAATGCAGATCAAAACATATCATTTTTCACTTTTTTTTTCTTCCTGATTTTTTTCTTATATGTGTGCTATGTGTCTTCTTTCACAATATGACAAATGTGGAAATAAGTTTGCATTCTAGGACAGATATAAACTATATTAAATTGCTTCTGTCTCAAGGAGAGAGGGAAGAAGAAAGAGAATTTGGATTGCAAAATGCCAGAAAACAAATGTTAAAAGCTGCTTCTACATTTAATTGGGGAAAATACAACAAAATATTATATAAAATACAATAAAATCCACAAAAACTATAGAAATGAAAAACAATTAGTTCACAGAAGAGCCAAAATTCCTCCCCTTAACCATCAGAATTTTGATTATAGTACTTGCTAGTGCTTATCTTACTATCTATTTCTGTCCTTTGTAGTCTCTAGACTTTGGACTGGGTCCATCTACCACTACATTATAGATATCCACTCCTCTCTGCCTTAGTTAATACCCTAGGCATACCTGGGTCTACAATAGCTATCAGTCCCTTTCTCCTTAGTTGTAGTCTCTCTGTTGCCTCCATCATATCATATTACCACCTATGTACACCCTCTGTCCAGTTCAATTTTTACCTCCTTACCTTCAGTGGAATCACTGTATTTCTGGATTTCTACTTCCTTTTGGAAACAGTCTATAGCAATATGATCCTTGTGAGAGATAGAATAGAAGTCTTGAGATCCCTGCCCCACATGAAAAAAATGCATTAGGGAAAGAGTCACAATGAGAAATTTTCCCTTCTCCCTTCTTGTTTCTGCATTGTCCATCATAGCAGGAAGATGCCTTGCCCAGAACATTGTATCAAACCAGAGATCATGTCAGGGACAAAAATCATCCCTTGGAGCAGGTGACATTTTGTTGCCTCAGGCTGACAAATGCTAAGAATAAAAAGAGGATTCTTTTCTGTGCTCAGAGGCTCTATTTTTATATATGATCAGGTATAGCAAACTGCATAAGGATGAAGGACCCTGATACTAGCACTTAAAATTCTAAACTCAGCATTTTGGGGATAGAAATTTCAAATCCTTGGCAGGAGTATTGGGGATCAGCTGTGAACATTTACAGTTGTTCTTTCATATTTCCACTTATACTTATTTATAAATCTTTGACAATTCCATCTGTTCACTATTTCTTGCATCTGTCCATTTTTCTCTCTGCCCAATGTCACTACCTTTTGATTGGTCATTATTATCACTCTTTCAACAATTTCCTTTTAAAAGATCTTTTGGCCTCCACTCTTTCCTTTGTCAAATACCTTTACAATATTGCACAACTAGTAAAGGCTTGGTCATGTCATTTAAATGCTTTTCACTCATCCATGGCTCCCTCTCTCTTACTGATTAATTTTGAAGGTATTTTAAAATAAGAACCTACTATGTACAAAACACTAGGTTAAGTGATATAGATACCAAAACAATCAAAACACCCATCATACTCAGGGAGCTTACATTTTAATAGGATAAGATTTATCTGATGGCAATGGATAGAAGTTACAAAGAAACTTAATTAGGTTTCACATAAAGGAAAGTCTTTCCAGCAATTAGAGCTATCCAAAAAGGAATGAGCTGCCTGAGGATATAGAAGATTTGCCTCCTCTGGTGGAGACTTTCATAAAGTAAAAGTTGACAACCACTCACTATACCTTGTGTTCTAGGGTTGCTTAGATATGGGTTGCTCTAAAAGACCTATGAGATTTCATCAAACTTAGATTGTACAATTCTATGAAACTCATATGATATCAGGAGGTCTTAATTCATGGTCCTAAGTAAAATACAGTGGGGAAAGGGGAGTGATACAAAGAAGTCATCCAGACAATGTATCCTAGGAATATTTGTGGTGAGCCATTCTTTCTTTGTTAGATAATTCAAATCACTACACTGTTGTCACCCTATCTTTCCAAGTTTATCTCATAATATTTCTCCTCTATGTAATCTACAATCCAGTTAACCCAGTCTATAATTAGCATCTTATCCATGCCTTTTCTCACATTATTTCCAATATCTAAAATATTTTCTTTACTCTTCCATCCACTAAGCTCCAAATCATCTCTATTCTTAGGTTCATTGTCTTGAATGCCCTAAAGTTCTTCACTGCAAATATAATTTAAAGCCCATTTTAAATATTCTTTTGAATTCTTTGCTGATTCCTCTATAAATTCATGACTCTCCTCTCCTCAGTTAAAGGACCTCATGTGGTAATTTATTTTTTTAACATTTTTTTCAAATTCACTTTCCTTTTCTTCCAAATTCAATTTCATTATACTATTCTGTGATATTCTTGGGTATTTTTTTCTATACCACAAACTCCAGGAAGGCAAGAGCTATAACTTTTCGAAATTTTTTATTTCCCCTGAAGTCTGACAACATGTTAACATACTATAAATCGTTACTAAATATGTGTTGTTGAATGGAAAAGGAATTAAACATGAATTAGGAAATGTTTTAACTAGAAAGAGAAAAAGCCGAAATATCTTATTTTTAGAAATCCATATCCAACTGAAACTTACTAAGGAAATATTTTTCGTTATTTTTTTTAAAAATAAATACAAAGACAAGAGCAAAATAATTTCAGCTCTTAGAGACTTTATACTCTATGAGGAAGATAATGCACATACATATAAGTGTGTGAGATAAATATTTGCAAATTATATTCAAGATAAATGCAAAGTAATTTGGGGATAAGAAATGATAGAATATTTTCTACTACCACCAGTTCTCTAACTCTCTTCTCCCTAGAACTCTCTTTAAGGAACAGGAAAGAAAGGCAAATTCAGGTGGATCTATGATTCCAAGCTGCAACATTAAAAGAAATCTCTGTTTTCAACTCCCATCTTTGCTCCCTTCTATACAGGAAATGATATGTGGGATAAACTATCAGTCCAACTATAAGTCCCTGACTGAGACAACTAGTGTGCAAATAGCCTAGTCCCCTTCATACCTTGATAACCAGAAAGAAGATTCATAGGAAATGCTTTCATTCTGCCTCCATACCTTTTGGACTCTGTCTTATCTGTATTCAGAGGAATATGAACCATTTACCAAAGCTATTAACCATTAAATCACAGGTTGACTCTTTCCCCACCTAAGTCAGATTCATATTCAAAAACTTTTGCTATGTTTGCCAGGAATTTGCCTATTTCTGGGCACACCAAATAAGCATCACCCAAATTCAATCATTTCTCTCTTCAGAGCAGTGAAAAATATTCTCTGGCATCATTACCTCTCTCTACTGCTAAAAATGCAACATCTCAATCCCCTGACATTACGCTGCAGTATGCTGAACATACTTGACTTCATTTTATGTGCAAAAATGGGATGAAAGTGAAGAAGACCTTTTAGATGAGGGGAGAGACAGAAATCAAGGAAGGAATTCAGAGGCCCTTGGAGATGGACATAAGCATGAGAAAATAGGGACTGGAAAACAATAGAGTGGAATGAGAGGGATGAGATTCATAAGGCAAAGGATATTTCAACATAAAGAGATGATGCTTCTAAATAACATGTATAATGGCACAGGCTGACCACCCAGAATTCTTATTATTTTTATACACTATTTTTCAGAATTTTGTCTTCTAGTGTCCCAACTTCCCTGTATAAGTGGATATTTGGGGAATAAGGCAGAGCATGAGTTTCATGTGAGGACTCTTCCAGGATAAGTCTTCAACCTTGTAGGAAGGAACTTTCTAGTGTTCTCTTCAACGTAAGACTTTTCTTATTCAATACCCTAATTTTTGAAATCCAGTAGTGGAAAATAGTTTATATACAATATCCATCATACTATAACGTCATATGAATACAATAGCTATTATGAGATCTTAGAACCTTAAGGCCAATAAACCAGTGTTGTCACAAAAGCACCAAGACAAAATGGATTATTTTATCACTTGAAGGATAAGGAATTGATTTCTATTGAATCTCATATCCCTAATTTCTATGGAGACACAGTGCCATATGCTTTGTGGATATCTATGGGGACCAAGATTCATGTCTTAGAGAAGAAGTTTACTTCACAGGGATATTTTGAGGGGGAAAGTGGTGACAAGGGATTTTTAAAAGACCCAAGATGGTAATCAAGTAGAACTTTGTACAACAATAGCATTATTTTGTTAAACCACATAACAGCATATTTGGAAGCATGTAAATTACTTGAATTGATTAAAAACCATGTAACATGGACTTTTCTCAAGATTCTTAAGTACAAGGCAGTAAGGAATGCATTTTAAAAGTATAATTCAAAACTTGTCCAAATCACTAAAGAGCTAATCAGCTATGAATTTTGCCATGGTCTCCAAAATACTGGGGTGTGTGTGTGTGTGTGTGTGTGTGTGTGTGTGTGTGTGTGTTGTTAAGAGTAAGATGAGATTAGCTAGTTATTAGGAATTAATTTGTACCTAGCAGGAAGGAGCTGGAGCTGGGAATTCCAGGTTGGAATGAAGGAGGAGGAAGTCTGTCTGTGCTCTGTGAGTGTGGACTCAATTAGTGGTGGGAAAACTGTTGCCAGCCTGGGAGACCTCAGAGCAAAGGACACCCTGCTTCCTGTTTTCCCCTGGGATCCTGTATGGTGTGTCATCTAGCAAAAGGACAAATCTACAAAGCCAAGAGAGGAGGAGAAGTTTGAAAACTGGAGGACAGTGCTTCAAGCAGAACCCTCTCTACTTGGTACTTGAGATCATCTTGACTCTTGGCATCCAGAGATCATCAGTGGATTGCAGTGAGAATTCCAAAACCACAAAGCCCTAGCAGTACTCAAGCCTGGCAGGTTCCAGGTTTGAGGCAGAAACCCAGAGACTCCATTTATAGCTCCTTGAGCCCCGTTAGTTTAGATCACTTAGATAAGAGTAGAATAAGTCCTCCCATTGCCCTGTGGTTTTATCCTTTAGATTTTAAGTATAGAAATCCTTTCCCACCTTTTAGTCTAACATAATTAAAGCTGTTAAGTCCCTTTTACCTTGTTAGCCTGTTACTATACTCTGGTCTAGTGGAAGCTGGGTGACCGTTAAGATCAACTGCCATTCCTGTGGAGATCCAGTGAACTCTGGTTTCTTCACCCTGGTCCAGTCTCTCATAAATCCTAAAGTGTGTTCCCACAAACCACTTAGTTTATTGTAATATCCCTGGTGACCCCATTACCTCACTTATATTTTCCGACAGTGTGTGAGACATAGAGAGAGTATAAGGATGGGGAGGAGTCATTGAATCACTCAGTCATTCCAATCCAAATTAAGGAAGTTAAAAGATGCTCTAACCAGATACCTTCATCAACCAATAACAATCCTACTGAGTTAACCGACCTAAAAGAGATTCATTACAAGGCACGAATAAGCCTGAAACATTGTGTCTTTTAAGTAATAAAGGGCCATAGATTAGGTGGAAAAATTGTATTGAACAATTTTGAAGTCTTTGAAAGCTATTGGAATAAATGGAGTGATGTGTGGGAAGTATATTCACATTGGTTTAGAAGCCTTAGTCACATCCTTTAAAGGTTAACCAGGAAGAAGTTTGTTAAAATGAATTAGTCTCAAATTTTTTTAATGTTAATATGATATGACTTTCACAGATTCTTTCTCTTGAGCAATTTGACATGTTTAGTTACTTGAAAAGGCAGGTAGTTGATAATAATAATACAAAAATGATTGTATACAGTTACAGTCACAGCTATAGTTATAGGCATTCTTACATAATGGGTGGGGGGAATAAATCAAAGCTATGAAAATGGGTTCAAATAATAGCTCTTATTTTTGCTAGTGGTAGAATCATGAAAAAAAATCTCTAAACCTTTCCTAATCTCAATAACCTCATTCATAAAATGGAGATCAAAATAATAACTCTGTTCCCCATGTATTGTAGGAAAATAATTTTATAAAACTCATGATGCTCTGCAAATGAGTTATAATTAAAAAGATATAGTGGAAATGCCATTAGATTCACAAGCAATACTTTTGTGAGCCAACACAAATCACTGGTCTTCAGATTTTTTTTATTTGTTTCCCTTTTATTTACTTATAAAATGTCAACACTGGAATAGATGACTTCTGCAGTCATCTTCAGCCCATGATGCTAAAAGTAAAGTACTATACAAATAGAAGTTATTATAATCATTACCCTTTTTTTAACCCTTACATTCCATTTTGGAATCAATACTGTGTAAGAGTTAGGCAATGGGGGTTGAGTGACTTGCCCATGGTCACATAGCTAGGGAATATCTATAGTAAGATTTGAACCCAGGATCTCCCTACCATTTTTTTCCCAACTGTATCTCCTAGCATGCCAAACTATACTCATTGTTCCATGAGCAAGACCTATACATTGCCACCTCTCTATTGTTGTTCAGGTTTGGCTTTCCAGGCCTTCCTCTACATTCTTTTACATCCATCTTGTCCTTCAAACCACAGAGTTCAGTCCCATCTCTCTAAAAAGAAGTTTTCCTTGACCAACCAAGTAATTTTACCTCCTCTGAAGTCCTGTGATCATTACAAAGTCTGCCCCTCATCTGATAAGGAACATGAGCTGTTTTGAAGTGATATTTACTTTAAGTCCTACATATATTTTGATTTCCTAATGAAATAGGAAGTCCTTTCCATAAAAAATTCAATTAAAAGTATATATATACATACATATATATACATATAGTACTTGCTCCATATAAGTTCTAGGAAACAAAGATGCAAATAGTTATTTTCTTACTCCTCAAACTTCTTGACCTTTCTGCAGCTATTGAAACTGTTGATCACCCTCTTCTTGATACTTTCTCTCTCTAGATCTTCATGTTATCAGTCTCTCCAGATTCTGTTGCTACTTCTATGACTGCTTTTTCTCAGCCTTCTTTGCTTAATCATTTTCCAAGTCATAGCCATTAAATGGTCAAAGCTCTGTTTTAGGCCTTCTTTTCTTCTCAATGGTACTGCAGATGGAGTTCTCTTCAGATTCCATGGATTAAATTATCATTTTACACTACTGAATTTTAGACCTTCTTCATCAGTCCTAACTTCTCTTTCAATTTCCAGTCTTGTGTCTTCAGCTGCCTATTAGTTAACTTGAAGTAGATGTCCTGTTGAGATCTTAAAATTACATGCCCCAAACCAAACCAATTATCCTTCCTTTTAAGACCACTTCTCTTTGTACCTTTATTATTACTTACTCAGATACCACTAGCTTCCTAATCTCTGAGACTTACTTAGATGCTGTCCTTGAGTCTATATTCTCTCCATAGTCAATCAGTTTTCAAATTCGATTGATTCTACCTTTTTAGATCTTTGGTATACAGCCCTCTTTCACATCTTGACACTTCCTGCACCTTGGGATAAGCCCTTATCACCTTATAATTAGACTATAGAAATAGCCTTATGGTTGTCCTCTCTGCCTTACATCTCTCATCCCTCTAGTCACCCTTCACTCAGCTGTCAAACTGATATTTCCAAAGCAGAAGTATGATCATGTCACCTCACAATTCAATAAACTCCACTGACTTCCTATCACCTCCAAATAGACAATCTTCTGCTTGTTATTTCAAGCCCACCTACAGTGGTCCTGTACTAGCTTTCCAATCTTCTTATGCCTTACATACCTCCTCTTTTTCCATGTACTCTGCATTTTGAAGTCACTGGTTTCCCTATTATTCCTCCTGTAAGATTTTTCATAGCTTAATCATGAATTTTCACTGGCTGTTTTCTCCATGCCTGGAATTCTCTCTTCTTTTATCTATACTCCATGGTTTCCCTGCTTTCCTTCAAATTCTCATCTAAAATCCCACGTTCTACAATAAACCTTTGCTGATTCCTTGATCCTCTCTTGATTATCTCCAATTCATCCTGTATATATCTTGTTTGTATAAAGCTGTTTGCATGTTGTCTCTTCCTATTAGATTGCAAGATCTTTGAGCTTAGGAATTTTTTAAAAAATAAAAACCTTTCTTTGTATTCCCCATGATTAGCATAATGCTTGACACATAATATGTGCTTTATAAGTGCTTGGCGACTTGATAAATTCTTTATCTCAAAGAATCTACATGTAATTTTATGAATATAGCATGCAAATCAGACAGTAAAACCAGATCAGTTGAGGGCAAGAGAACATTAAGAACTAGTCAATTCAGTATCCTATAAGTGGCATTTAAGTAGGCTTGAGTACAGCCAAAAAAAACCAAAAAACCTTATTATACCTCCCCTTTATAGTATCTGACACAAAATGGACATGGAATAATGTTGGTTGTAGACACCTATGGTCCCTGTGGTACAAATGTTAGCTACATATACCAATATTCTTTTCCTTGAGGCAATTGTGTTCTGCATAAGCAGATCCCTAACTGAAGAGCTCCCTGTACACTAAGTAATCTTTTCTCCCTGAATATATGAAAACTGTCATTTGGTTTGTAGCTCAGGCCGCCATTTACAGGGCTTATTTGTCCATGTAGTCCTTGTTTCCAGTTTCTCACTGTACAGGGCCAGGCCACAAGAGGCACCATAATGCTGCCTGATTCCTGCATTCTCTGCTGCAATTTCCCAACATCCCTGGCTCTGCTACATGACTTGATGTTATGCTTCATACAGAAGCTCTCTAGCACACAATGCACAGTTAAGCTCCTGTCAGGTTGGATTGCCTAAGTGCTTCTCCAGGGACACACTTAATTCCTGTTGACATGACTGGGAGTTATTTACAAGCATGGTAAAAAGAAAATTCCCTAAAGGCATTACGAATGACATGTTCTTTTCAAATTCTACTTTTTTCTTCAGGCAAGTGATCTTGTCAAGCCTACCATTTTAATCATGCTTGCTTTCTCTTTAAGTGTCTCTGAATCCATAGCATAAGAGTTGGAAAACATCTCCAATGTGGAATCTCTCTTCCCCTTCAAAACATGATGTTCTGTGGGGTCTCTATTTCTTAGTGCAGTCAGAGTCGAGCTCAAAAAATATTTTTGTTGTTGTTGTTTTTGTCTGTTTGTTTGTTTTGCCAAATTTCATTTGCAAATTCATGACTTGGAACTGAAAATGCAAGATAAAAATGTTAAAGTATTGACAAAGAGGTTCAGGTTCCCCAGGTAGTCTACAAAAGTCTATTAAAATCATGATCTAGTAAAATTTATGCAGAGACATCATAGTAGAGAAGATAGAATACTTGCCTACAATCAGGAAAAGCTGTGTTCAAATTTTGTCTGAGATTAAAATTAACTCTGTGACCTTGGGCAAGTAATTTAGCCTATATGAATCTTAAATCCCTGAACTATTAAAGAAGGGTAATAATAACATCAGTTTTACAGGACTTTGAAAGTAAAGCATTTTGCCATCTTTAAAGTGCCCTCTAAATGCATCTATTATTACTATTACAATATAATAAACATTTTTACACACCTCTTCTGTGCCAGGAACTGTGCTAAATATGGATACAAATATGAAAAAGAAAGATATTCCCTGCCCTCGAGAAGCTTACAATTGAATGAGAAGAAAAAGAGAGAAAGGAAGAAGGGAAATGGGAGAAGAAGGGACCTTTTTCAGGTGCGTGATGATGATGATGATGATACAGTAAAAATCAAAAACTGCAGCTGGTAGAAAATGAATAGTTAGCTAGAAATTAAAATGGAGTCTTTGGGAGCAATTTGTTGCTTCTCCCTAGGAAAGATACTGATTCAGTCTGAATATCCAAACTGATAGAGTCTTGGTGATGATGAATAAGCTTTAACTAGAAGAAGGGGGGTGGATTTTTCCAACTCATTTAATAAATGCATTAATAGTTACTTATTAGTGGGATAAAATAAAATGACTACCCACCCAAATTACAATTACAAAATGAGTCAGAGAGTGGATAGTATAAGAAGCATTTTTATTCTTTCTCATGAGGAAGGGGCAATTGCCCTAATGGAAATGCCAATGCCTGAGTGCAGATACAAACAATTTATGGATACCTAAGGCAAAATCCCTGCCCCCCCCCTCTGTTTGATATCCTATTTTCTGAGCGCCAATTTACAATCTAGGTGGGAAAGTCTACCCAATCAGAAAACAGCAAGATACATGGCATGAACTCAACCCAAATTTCCACTAGGGATGGGGTAAGGTTAGGGAGAGATAGCCATGTCCTCTGGAGGGACTCCTCTGCCTCCTAAAGGTCTAAGAAAATAAAGAGATAGGATATCCTAATGGCTATCATCTTGAAATGAGATAAGAGGCCCCCCAACTTACTGGACCTTTGGCTATAAAAAAATATCCTTGAGGTCTTATTCTATAACCCTAAACAGGCTTTCATTCCCTAATGGGGGGGGGTATAGGATGGATATCCACTCTGAGAAGAACAAATTAATTCTTTTTATTCCCCACACTTGAGAACCACTACACATATGACTGGCCTCCTCCAAAGTGACTGTTGGTTTCAAATTGCAATCCTGTGCTACACCATGTCTCCTGAAGAATTTAAGAAGAAAATATAAAAATAAAATAATAAAAACAAAAACAAAAACACACCCTCAGATGGAGAAAGCAAGCACTGGAAATGAGCAAAAGCAGAAGGCCAATACCTGCTTTTTTCAGTAAAGCCCTTAGTCTAATTGCATTAAAGACATATACGGAAATTTTGTGCAATAATTTTTCCAAAGTACTAACTAGCAATTTTAAGACATATATTTTAACCTATACCCTATCTTCCATTATGCATAATTATTCTGCTTACTTATTATATCCTGTGAATTATGATGATTAATCATATACATTACATAATTAAATTGTGAAAAACAATTAATCAACACTATAATATTAGTTAATTATCCTACATATTTCATTCCCAAGAGAAGGCAGAGAACACTTTTAACTCATTAACAGCTCATATAATTTTGATGATAATTAGCCTAGGTTTTTATTACAAGTAGAGAAATTAAGGATAAGATTAGATGATCTGGTTAAGGTGACCATGTCAGAGAAACAGTAGAACTCAAAACTTCCATACATAGCAAAAATCACAAAAACACATGTAGTATCTACTATTCTGATCAATAATGTTTCTTCTGGCTGGCCATAGATAGACCTCTCTGATCAAGATAGGCTATATGATTCATAAAGGCACAAGTAGAAAATAGAGATTATAAGACAGAAATGTTGGATTTATCATTCTATGACAAAAACAAATTTCATAGAGAGGCATATTTTGCCTACATTTAAACCTGAAAATTCCTAAAAACAGCATCAAATGGAATAAGGATCAGGAAATCCATAGAGAAATGTAAATAGGAGAATTGATCTAGCCTAGGGGTCCAAAAAAAGATAGGTAGAAGCCTGAGGCATTCTATGGATCCCAGCAGGCAATCTGATGTGACCATTAGTAAACAGCATTGAAGCCTGAAAGTGCTTTGACTAAGTGACTAAGGATTAAGGACAATTTCTGAGCACCTGAAAGCTACTATATTTTTCCTTTGCTTATTCAATTCCAGCTTCAGTTCTGTTTCAGGATTTTGTGCCAAGGACCCTATCTTGCACTTCTAGAATAATGTGCTTAGTTATGTCCCCAATTTTCTGGGCCTTTGCCACATCTTTGAACAAGCAGGAACTGAGCTTTTTCTCCTTTTCCCTGGGTCAGAGGACTGAAACTTTCAGACCAGCCTAGATAATATCTAGCATAAGTGCAGTAGATTTCTGCCTACACGTACTCCATAGGGTCCCTGACCAGAAAACTCCTGACTTCCCCTTGTAGCTGTCCCAGCGGAGAGTATTTAGCTACTCCCCACCTCTCCTTGAAGCTTTCAGGTGCACATGACTTCATGCTAGGAACTCTAGAAAAAGATTCTGGAATGTGGGAGGAAAGATTTAGATGGTGCAATGACCTACCGTGTCCTTCCTATCCAGGAGCTGAGAGAGGAAGGATCTGATCTCTGCTAAGCCTGTTTTATAAAGCGTATTGGTGAGAGAAGGAAACCTTTTAATTCCTTTGGGAGTACCTTTTCTTTTCTTTTCTTTTCTTTTCTTTTAACCCTTACCTTCCGTCTTGGAGTCAATACTGTGTATTGGCTCCAAGGCAGAAGAGTGGTAAGGGTAGGCAGTGGGGGTCAAGTGACTTGCCCAGGGTCACAAGGAGTACCTTTTCTCACAAGAAGAAATATACCTGAAAAAGACCCTACATATTCTCAATCCTGACAAAGAACATCATTGTCCAGAGTCAGTTGTTCCTGTGAGGTCTGAGGGGTCAACCTCAGGCCCGGCACAGCAGGGTTGAACTCAGACACATAGAGTTCATCATTTTTCATCTTGAAACTTGTCACATCTTGATAAATCAACCAGGGAGGATTTATAGTGTCATGTATAATAGAGAGGCCTTTGGGGATATTAGCAAGAAGCAGGGAGCGAAAGGGAGCATCAAGAAAAAGAAGCCTTCACCTGTGGTGAACTTAGAGGGAAGAGGGAAGTGAGAAACCTTAGTGATTAGGACATCTTCATTCCTAAATCTTCCCTTTTGTTTTAGCAATAAATCTGTGAGCTTTTACATCAACAACTGTTTGGAAGATTAAATTGTGCTCTGGCCCCATGTGGTAATCCCCAACTGTCTCACTGCACTAAAAGGTGCCTGAGGTATCCCTTGGTGGATTTCAAAATCTACATACCTCAGTGAACTCTACTATTTCACTTTACTCATTAAGCTCCATTGGCTTCTGTATATTTCAGGATTAAAATAATATATATGTATATATATTTTCTGTTTGGTATTGAATATCAAATATTCTTTTATTGATAAAATAACTCTTCATAATCTAGCCCTGCTCTACCTTTCTAGTCTTTTTCATCTTACTTCACTCCCTCTACTCTTCAGTCCAATGACACTGCCCTCCTTGCTATTCCACAAACAGAACACTATTTCTTGGATGTGAGTATTTTCTCTGGCTATCTCTATGCTCTTCACATCTACCTCTTAGTTGTTATGGCTTCCTTCAAGTTCCAACTTAAATTCCACTCTACGCAGAAAGCATTTCCCAATTCCTCTTAATTTTAATGGCTCCCATTTGTTAGTTCATATTTTTACTACTGGATGTACTTTGTATGTATTTGTTGTCTCCCCCATTAGATTGTGAACTCCTTGAGGGTAGGGACTCTTCTTTGTCTCATTCTATCCTCAGCACCTAAGAAAATTCCTGGTTTATAGAAGGGACTTGATAAATGTTTATTGCCTGCTGCCTGACTAGATAAGTAAATAATACATTTTTCATTTGGAAGGGAATGAATGATAATTGAGAGCTTGCAATTTCACAAAGAAGAAACAAGCATCCCTTCAGGAGCCTGATACCTTCAATTGTCACAGAGGGAAATAATTAAGCCAAAGGTTCTGAGATTTTATTCGGTTTTAATGCTATTAGGAAAGGAAATGAAAATGAGAAGAAAATGAGAAAGGAAGGAGAAAATCTTGTGACTTCTCATGATTGGATTGTGTGAGAAGAGTATATACTAGTATGGTACAAGAAATGGGAGGAACAAGTATCATATGATTATTTTCTTAATCAGACAAAACAAATTAGAATATATATATGCATGCATTCATGCACAAAGATGGTTCAATGGCTACAGTAATATATTAAATTTAGCAGAAAAACAGATGTAAACATTGAGAAGTGAGAAGCTGGTTTAAAAGGGAGAGTAGTGTCAAAAAGGGAATAAATTATAAATAAAACAAAGGTTTGGGGAGTGTATCATAAAGGTATATTAAAAGGGAAAATGAGATTCAAGATCCAATGATCAAGGCAGGGAAAGGTGAAGGGAAGAGTGACAGTGAAGTAGAAACAGACTCATATTATTATATATCACTAATGTCAGTTCATGCCTTCTATTTCATCAAATTATTCTTCCTTGGAAAAAAGAGAGACTAGAGTAGAATAAAAAAGAAAAAGTGTAAGAGGACAGATATATAGAGGTGTCACCTACTGGAAAGTTGCTCAGAAAATTAAGACATATGAATTTAAAGGAATACAATTTTGCTATAAGAAATGATGAAAGTTGGGCAGCTGGGTAGCTCAGTGGATTGAGAGCCAGGCCTAGAGATGGGAGGTCCTAGGTTCAAATCCGGCCTCAGACACTTCCCAGCTGTGTGACCCTGAGCAAGTCACTTTACCCCCATTGCCCACCCTTACCACTCTTCCACCAAGGAGCCAATACACAGAAGTTAAGGACTAAAAAAAAAGAAATGATGAAAGGGTTGGTTTCAGAGAAAACTGGGAATATTTGTATGAAATGAAGCAGAGTGAAACAGCAGAACCAAGAAAAACAATGCATTGTTATAGGTCAATAATAGTCAACCTTGTAGAGATGCAGTGCTAGGCCCCACCCCAACCCTATTCCCCAGACAAAGTGACATGTCCACCCCCCCAGAGACCTAATGCCAATCCCCACCCACCCCTCCTCACCTTTCTAGCCTCCCCTTACCCTACACAGGGGAGGGAGTAAATGCACCCATTGGGATGCTAGATAGAAGGGCAGGTAAAATGATGAATATTCTCAGGCACATGAAGAGTGGGGAGGGAAACAGCTCTACCCTGAGTCCCTCTGGCTTTATAGTAACCAACTCTGCTAAGTGACTGCAGGTGTGCCTACAGAGAGGGGTCTGTGTGCCCTTTTAGGCATGTGTGCTATAGGTCTGCCATCATGGTTATAGGAAATATAACACCATAAAGGAAAACAACTTTCCAAGTCTTAACTTTCACCTGTGCAATGACTAACCACAAATTTACAAAGCTGATGGTATAATGAGCACACTTCCTACTTCTTCACAGAGAGGCTATGGACTAGCGGTGCAATATTAAACATATTTTTATATATTGCAAATTGTTGTTTTTGTTTTGCTTGATAAAATTGTGTTTAACTTATTGTAAGCACTTAATGAATCCTTGTTGATGGGCAAATGAGGGCCTCTCTCAGTGTTTATGGTGATATCAACAAGGAAAGAGAATAGGATATAAAGATGGAAATACCCTCCAAAGAAAAAAATCACAAAAATATAATAACACACTTTTAAAACAATGCATGAAGTAGAACTAAAATGATCTCACAGAAAGAAACAAATAAACAGAACAAATTTGGAATTAACATGATGAATTTTTATGTACTTAAAAACTAATTGTATGATGGAGCATTAGATTAGGATTCAAGACTAGGAGTCAAAAAGACCTGAGTTCAAATCTGGCCTCAGACACTGACTAGTTATGTTACACTGGGAAGTAATTTGACCTCTGCCTGTGTCAGATTCCTCATCTGTAAAAATAAGGATAATTATACCACATCTGAGGGGGTTTGTGGAGCTAAAATTAGATATTTCTAAAGCACTTTTAAATCTTAAAGCTCTGTGTACATTAATAATAATAATAATAATAAATATTGATCCAGTGATGGATTTCATGTCTATTGTCAAAGGATCAGCCTTGCCAAGTTCTGTGGGATTCATTATTAACTTGACCACATGATGTTAACATTTTTAGCACTACTTTTCTTGTCTAAAGCTTCTTCTACTAATTCTTTGATGAACTGTGATCTGCATTAGTAAAGAGATAATAATGAAAACACTTGTCCTTGAAATTTTGAAAAAGAGATGTAGAGAATAAAACAAAGGGTAAGTGATACTTCTGACACTTCAAATCCAAATAACTTACTAAACCTGCATTATATTAGGATCCTTGAACTCCTAAGTTTCAAGGGGTAGATGAATTCTATGTGCTGAGAGAAAAGATTTCTTTCATTTAGGGGAGTTTAGAGTAGTTAGTTCTTCCCTTATGCCTCAAGTTGGCATCTACACTTGTAAAACTGAAAGTGTCTGAACCTGGCTAACTCCCAACTCACTCTAACAAAATTGTCTTTGCATCAATCATCAAATCCAGCTTTAACTTCCTTTGGAATGCAAACTATACTCATGGATTTATCTTGGTCACCAAACTGGGTACAAAGCTACCACAGGCATTTTCCTTGATTGTTCCTCATTCCTTAAAAGCTCTTTCTTCTCAATACCACCTATTTACTTCCCTGTCTTCCGTTAATTCTCAATTAAAATTTTATCTTTTGGAAATTCAAATGGAAAAAAAATAAGAGAATAAAAAATTGCTTTGATCTAAATTCAGACTCAGTTCCTTTTCTCTGGAAGAAGATGGCATTTTTTTTTATCATGAGTCCTTTGGCATAATTTGGATCATCATATTGCTGAAAATAGCTCTGACAGTTGTTCATTGTAAAGTATTCCTATAACTGTACAATGTTCTCCTGGTTCTGCTTTTTTTCATTCTGCTTCCATTCATATAAGTCTTCAGAAAGCCTTTTCATTTTAGCATTATCCTTTTTTAATAGTCTTTGAATTATATTTTATATAGCTTGTTTGTATATATTTGTTTGCATGTTGTCTCTTCCACTATATTATCTAATGATATTTAGCACAGTTCCTAGGACACAGCTGGAACTTAATAAACATGTACTGATTGGCATATGTTAGGTACCTAATAAATACCTGTTGACTTGATTGGGAAACTATAGAAGGTATTTGAATTGTTAGAGATGGAGTTCAGGCTTTTATTTTCTGAGCATTGCTGGGGCAGGCAGGGGAAGGAAACAAACATTTATTAAATGTCTAATTTGTTTCAGGTACTGTCCTGAGCACTTGACAAATTCTTTCTCATTTGACCATCATAACAATCCTGAGAGGCAGGTACTATTACTATTTTCATTTTATAATTGAGAAAACGGAGGCAGAAAGAGGTTAAATGAGTTGCCCAGGGTGATACAGCTAATAAGTGTTTGAGGCTGAATTTTAATTCAGCCTGGAGTCATCTTGACTCCTGATCCAGCTCTCTATTCACTGTGCCACCAAGTTGTAGGCAAGATTCTTTGCAAGAAATAGGGAGAGAAAGTAGCCTATGTGGCTTTAGGAGAGAAAAGATGATTGGATTAGCTACTGTGGGGAATGTCATAAAGAGTCAATTAAGGAAGCCTAAAAGCATTGCTGTTCAGCATTATTGGGCCTTTTGAGATTACATAACATAAATCTGAAGTGACCTCTATCAGTACATTTATGTGGCTTTTACCGGGGGCATTCTGCATCTCTTGAGAAAGGAGGATGGGCAGGAATAACTGAATCACTGAATCAGGAGGTTGCAAAACATGATTCCATTTAATTGCTGAGGAAAACAGAATTTTAGAAATGGATCTCTTCCTTTTTACATGTGAGGAAAGAGACCCAAATAGGTTCTGCTATTTGCCCAACTTCACTATACCATTTAAAAACAAAATCAAGACTCAGACTCAAGTGCCTTGACTCCAGTCCAGTAACTGTCTCACCGGACCATCCTGTCTTTTATTAAAACTTTCTCAGTTTCTGAATGCAATGAATGTGCCTCTGAAGGTCCTTCATATAAATTTAGAGAGTATTTTATTCACCAGCAAGATCTGAACCACTTCGTTTATTTCTTAAGGCACTTCAATCTCAATAAAGAGGTGTGGAAAAGTACAGCTAATGTGCTTTCCTTGAAGATAAACACAGACCATTAATCTGGGATCATACACTAGTTATAGGCTTGCTTGTAACTGTCTTTCTGGTAAAAGCTCTAAACAACAAATTCCTTCAACTGACTACATAAAGAACGATAAAAATCCCTCATCACATACAGTTGTTTCTTACATTTCCTCATAATTCTGTCCCCGTTAGAGTTTCTGACTGCGTACAGCAGATCCAAGAAATAATCCTTCTGTTTGATGTTTCTGGATTCGGCATCTAACTGCAGATACCATGGTTACAATGCCAAGTGCTAAGCATGAGATGGCTGGCTTTAAAATGCAGCAAAATTGATATATTGGCTTCCTAGGCCACTCAGCTCCATCTGTACCAGATCACATATTTGTTTGTGAAGAAATGGCTGTCTCTAAGATGAGGTGATGTACACTATTAATTATAGATGGATACGGGGAGATTAAAAAAGATGATTATTTATATAACCTGGTTTCTTATTTGAATGCTGTACAGTACATGAGCTAATAAAAATGCTTTAATAACTTTGAACCCAAGAGGTAATTTACATTTTATTAGGTGGAAGAGATTTGAAATTGTTTGTTGCAGGAGATAAAAAAAAAGAAAAGAAAGAAAAAAACAAGACTAGAGCTTAAATCAGAAATGAGATTCATGATTTTTCCTTTGACCCACAGAAAAGCAACTCCCTGCTCTGCATTATCTCTCCTTGTTATTTCTCTCATCAGATTCTCTGAAAAGTGACTCTTTAAATGTGATGATGCTGAAGAATGGGTGCCTATGAAAAAAATAGCTTGTTTTTTTTAAATTTCACTGTTTCCTGCAGCATTTTACTAATGAGATACACAATAAAATTATATCACTCATGCATTATTTAACAACATACCCCCTGGATTTCCATGGCTTGATTTTAGATGACTCACGAGCCTGAAACCAGAACAGCTAGAAGCACTTGGGGCTTCAGAATGTAAATCTGCCGTATAGCTTAAACCCATTATTTTAAATAAATTCCCAAACTCTCTAACCTGACTCATCTGGGAATGAGAATATTCTAATCTTTACCAAAGAAATCTCAGCATAACCTCATATGTTTTATGATTCTTTCTTCTGCCAATGAGGGTTTTTTCCATAATAAACAGGGAAATCTCAGCTGCCACTACATTATCCATACCACCTTATTCCCCCACTCCACACACACAAAATTTTTGGAAAAGCTCCCTCTCTTTTTAAGTAATTGATAGAGAGAACCATATCTACACAAGCAGGCTTGTCACTTCTACCACATATCCAGAAAGAACCCAGGCTTGGGAATTTGACTGTGTACATGGTATCAGCTACACAGTATACTCAAATCAAGTTTATATGAGAGCATTTATTTACAAGTATTCAACTGCATTAGACAAGAACATTCATAAGCAAAATGAAGAAGGAGGAGATCAACAAATCATTCTGAAATTATTCCAATGTGGCAATAGTCTCTGTAAGAATACTAAAATGTCATTTAAGACTTTGTCTTTTTTTTTTCTGAAAGCTGAAAAGAATCATAGAGTAATTGATAAGGTGATGGTCTCACAATCAAGGATACCTAAGTTACAATCTTATCTTTAACACATACTGGTTGTGTCATCAAAGACAAATCACTGTGCTCAAACATATCTCCAAAACTAAGCCAGAAAGTAATTGTTCATCTCTGCTAGTCAAGAGATTTACCATACTTTGAGTTTATCCATATCAATGAAATACAGAACTAGACTGTCTTATAAAAATCTCTCTTAATTCTCTGTCAAAAAAAATGAAAATATTTGGAATGCCATATTTTGATGTGTTCTTTGTTTTGCATATTTTTACTAGCTGTTAAATGATCTTTCCTTTAATAATAAATTCTAGAATTTTATCAGGAAAAAAAATCAAGTTCATAAAGTTATATAATTCAGACTGCAATCTCAGATCTTTCTTTTTGTTTTTTCTTCTAATTATATATAAGGATGATTTTACCACTCATTTTTCAAAATTATAAGTTCTAAATTCTTTCAATTCTCTCTACTCTCCTCCTTCCTTGAGACTATAAGCAATTCGATCTAGGTTATACATGTACTATCATGGAAAACCTATTTCCACATTGGTTAGACCTCTCTTTTTAAAATTTTGAGACACATGCTTCTCAAGGCAATATAAATTTTCTCATTAGTAATAACAATAACAATAGTTAAAATTGATTTGTATAGCATTTATGATGTACCAGGCACTTTACTAAGTGCTTTTAGTTATAATCTCATAATGATTTGAGATTATATAATGTAATTATATTTATATGTAAATATAATGATTATATAAATCTATATAATTATAATCTCAAAAACACCTTAGAGGTAGTTACTATTATTTCCACCAGTTTGGGAAGTTTTTTCGGTTAAAGAAACTAAGTCAAAGAGAGGTCAAGTGACTTGCCTATGGTCATATAGCTAATGAGTATCCAAACGATGGTTTTGAATTAAGGTCTTTCCTGACACTAGGCTTCTCAGCCTATCACCTGAGCCACTTAGTTCCCTCCCATCAGTTGAGCAATGACAACCACAAATTGCTTTCTAGCTTAAGTATGTAATACAAATGGGCCTGATGATCTGAACTCACCAATAGCAACTGGCTCTCCTCTTACCATCTCCTTGCACAGGTATTCCATATTGATATCAGAAAACATGCTGCTTCTTTTTCTCTTCTTCTTTCTGTTTCTCTGGAATCATTCTCTTTAGGAAAGGATAAAATGGACATTTCTATGCCCATCTGTAAAAGTTACCAGACTCAGAGCTTTCAGCAATAGATACACATAGGGAATATTAAAGATAATAAAAGTGGTTGCATTCTGAATCACAGAGAGGAAGTCACACAAATTGATAAAGATTAATATCCTAATGAGTTTTGGAAGAACTGAATATATAGTACTAATGGCCATCTCCTGCCCTTAACTGGCAGTATAACCTTTCCCCTGACCTCAATTGTGCTTCCCCTATTTAAATGAGGAGCACATGAGGAAAACATATGGCGAGGAGACTAGCAGTGTCCCTTGGTCAGAGAGTATTCCCCAGCAATGTAGATGAGAGGGAGCTGTCGCAGGTTAAACCAATTACCCTACACTAAACTTAATTGAGGAATAATTTATAGAAGCCAGGAAATGTTAATTGAACAATGAATCACTGAGACTGGAGGAGGGAAAAAATGGATGTAGATTGAGCACTAGAAAGCAAACAAAAGATTGAAAAGAGGTTAGGAGGACAGGAGTAACTTGAAGCTTCCTGCCACTAAATAAAGAATTGCCTTTCAAAGAGGACTATGAGACCCTGGAAGGGGTTTCCTGAAAGAACCCAGGAAATCACCTTGTGATAGTCCCTTAAATAATAGGGTAGTTAGCCATCTGCCCTTCATCTGTTTATAGGTTCATTTGTTTCATGGAGCTGGTGGATCAAGTTAAAATAATTCTATTCATATCATTCTATGACTACTCCAGTGAAATAATTTAGATCCAGTTGAGAGCATAATAGTCTTTTAGAATTCCCCCCAAGGAGCTATGACAACAGTCAATTCAATAAACTGAACATTCTCTGAAGGGGGGAATTGGAATTGGCTATTTCTAAATTGGCAAGGATCTTGAAGTAACTCTTATTAGTTGCAGCTCATATGGTTGGTTGTGTCTTAAGGATAGATTAATAGATCTTAGCTTATATGTCATGCAAAAGATATAGGATTAGTATGAGAATAGAGCTTGGGAGTCATCAAAACCAACCCCTTTATTTTAGAGTCCAGAGAGGAAAATGGAGGCCCAGAAAAATTAGAGGTAGATAGAAACTCAAGGACTCCTACTACTCCAACTATAATGGAGTGTTTTGTTTTGTTTTGTTTTGTTTTTGTTTTTACTCACAGCAACCATTCCATCAAGACCAATGAGATCAAGACAATGGTGAAAAATTACAAAAAAATATCTAGACAAAGAGTATTTTAATGCCACAAAGAAAAACAATGTTATTATAACTACTTATCATTCTTTCTTTCCAACATACTTGGCAGTTATCTTGACAGCCCCAAAGGAAATTGGGGGTAAATAAGCTACCTAAAAACTTACCACTATAATTGGTCTGTAAAGTCACAGGTTTTGATTCTTTTACAGAATAGTAGTAGTTGTAGTAGTAGTAGTAGTTGTGATAATGGTCTTAGCAGAGGCAGTTGTAGTAGTTAGTATTTACATAACTCTTTAAAGCCTATAAAACACATTATATATGCTATTTGAGTTTCACAATAGCTAGTGAAATAGGTTCTATTATTATCACTATTTTACATCTGAGAAAATGAAATTGACAGAATTTTAGGGACATGCCCAAGATCATGTAGTCAGTATATATTTGAGACGGGCTTTGAACTTGGGTCTTCTTGACTCCAAGTCCAACAGACTATCTCCTCAACATTCAAACTACCTATATAGTAGAGACAAGAATAGTAAAATAGCAGACAAGTAGGTTTTGGTGCTAGTCTTTTTTGGTCATTAGTACAAGAATTAAAAATAAAAATGAGTCCCATTCATCAAAGAAATGACTTTTTCTAATATAAGAACATCAAAAGAACTAAGGAATTATAATTAGGATGCAATATCTGCCAGATCCCTTCTTACTTTTTGCAACAAGTTACACTTTTACATCGTTCATTTGTTCTGTGCTTAATCTGTTCTTGAAGGTATATAGTGGCTTCCTCAATGCTTATTAGCTTTTCAGCTCTTTGGAGCTACAATATTCCCTGGGAAAGAACCTAACAGAGGGATCTAACAAATTTTTGCCTGGACAACAGGAGGAGAAATGTCATTTGGACTGAAGTGTTCTCCTTATCTTCATTTTCTATATCAAAATCTTTCCTGTCATCCCAGCAAAACTTAAGCTTCAAGATATAAAATCATTCACATGATCTGAAGAATAACATTTATAGATACATAGAAACATGCAAAATAATTTCCTCCATGTTGAAACATGCCTTCAGAAATACCTACCTAATGGATCAATGGAATAGACTAGGGACAAATGACCTCTGCAAGGTAGTGTTCAATAAACCCAAAGATTCCAGACTTAGGGACAAGAACTCACAATTTGACAAAAGCTGCTGGGAAAATTGGAGAATAGTATGGGAGAGATTGGGTTTAGATCAACGTCTCACATTCTATATCAAGACAAATTCAAATGACTTAAATACAAAGATGGAAATTATAAGTAAGTTAGGGGAACATAGAATAGTATACTTGTCAGATCTATGGTTAAGGAAAGAATTTAAGACCAAGCAAGAGATAGAGAACATTACAAGATGTGAAATGAATAATTCTGATCACATTAAATTTAAAAGATTTTGCACAAACAAAACCAATGCAACCAAAATCAGAATCAACAAACTGGGGGTGGGGGTAGTATAACAATAGTCTCTGACAAAGGTCTAATTTCTCAAATTTATAAGGACCTAGGTCAACTGTACAAGAAATCAAGCCATCTCCCAATTGACAAATGGTCAGGCGTTACGATAGTCAGTTTTCAGATGAAGAAATCAAAGCTATCAATAATCACATGAAAATGTATTCTAAATCCCTCCCGATTAGGGAAATACAAATCAAAACAAGTCAGGTACCACCTCACACCTAGCAGATTGATCAGTATAACAGTAAAGGAAAATAATAAATGTTGGAGGGATGTGGCAAAATTGGGGCATTAATGCATTGCTGTTAGAGTTGTGAATTGACCCAACCATTCTGAAATGCAATTTGGAATTGTGGCAAAAGGGTTTTAAAAGTTGCATGTCCTTTGATCCAGCTATACTACTGCTGGGTTTGTACCCCCAAAGAGATAAAAAAATTGATTATATGAACATATTTGTAGCTGCACTTTTTTGTGGCAGCAAAAATATTGGAAAATGAGGGGACGTCCCTTGATTGGGGAATGGCTGAACAAATTGTGGTATATGATGGTGATGGGATACTATTCTGCTATAAGGAATAATGAACTGCTTGATTTCTATATGAACTGGAAAGACCTCCATGATCTGAGATGGAGTGAAATGAGCAGAACCAGGAGAACATTGTACATAGTAAATGAAACATTGTGGGACAATCAAATATAATAGACTCTGCTACTAATAGAAAAACAATGATGAAGAAAAATGCTGTGGAATTTATGAAAAAGAATGCTATTCACATCTAGAGAAAGAACGATGAGAGTAGAGACACAGAAGAAAAATATATGATTCATCACTTGGTTATATGGGTATATGATTTGGGGGTGTTGCTTTAAAAGATCACTCTATTACAAATATGAATAATATGGAAATAGATTTTGAGTAATAAGACATGTATAAACCAGTGGAATTGCTTGTCAGCTCCAGGAGAGGAGACGGGAAGAGAAGAGGGAGAAAACATGAACCATGGAACCATGGAAGAATATTCTAAAAAAATAAAACAATGTGAAAAATACCCACCTAACAGCATGCATAAAGGTATTAGTTTCAAATAATTCCCTTGAAAACAAAATATTAGGTTCACAAAGTCATTCTCTCTCTAAGCATTATGACTACCTATCTAACTACTCTCTAAGCACTACCAGTGCATCAAATATATACTCAAGTAATAGAAAATATCAAAGGAGGAAGAACAAGCTGAATAATACTGATAATTAAGGTGTTTCACACTGTGGGATTCCACTAAGTTTTAAGAGTTTGCAAGCTTTTTGTATTTGTCAGTCAGCTTTCTCTTACATCTAGAGATTGTTTCTTTACTGTTACATGATGACCTTATTGTACATGGAGGATTGCTTTGATTTTTTTTCAGGTAATACATATCATATTCTGGTGGAAATAAATTGTGATTTGTTTCTTTTCTGGGAGATTTTGTATATTCTTAGCTGAACCATATTTCCCTTCAACTCCTGGTTTTCCTTAGGAAATCAGATGTGCAGGATTGCTTCATGCTTTGTGATTTTTTTTCCCTGATTGACTGTGTAAGCTTAAGCAAAGGGATTTTAGTGATGCTAAATTGAGGTTGCTTCATGCCTATGAAATTCAAAGCTCAGACAAGGCAGGATCTCAGACTGGTATATTTGTTTTATAACCAGTACCTTATTGGCATATGCATAGGAATTACAAAACTAGTGATGTGGAAGTTATTTGAGGAAAGTTAGTTATCCTGAATTTCTTCAGCTTCCATGCCCCCAATTGCACAGATCTTCCATTGGGAAATAATTCTTTGACTGCTGAAAAGGATTACAGACCTGACTTTATTAGGATATAAATGTGTTGTTGAAAAATAATTGCAAGGAAATGAGCAGAGAATGTTTAATTTGCAAACATCAGCCTCCTAGTCCTAACATAGATCTCATATGAGATAGCAGGAAGGTGGTATATTAGATAAATTTCTGGGCTTGGAATCAGTTAAAGATAGTTCATATCTAACCTAAAGCTACTCACTTGCCACAAAGCCCCGGGGAAATCATTTAGTTTCTCATCCTCAGTTTCCTTATCTACAAAATGGAACTAATTACAGTGCTTACCATATAGGGTTATTGTGAGGATTGCAAATATTAATATTTTAAAAGTACTTTATAGATTTTAGAGCACTCTATGTATTCCAACTATTGTCAATATATATTAAGAATAACAAAGTATGAGAATCAGGAAAGATAGATTCCTGTCTCTGCCTCTCACTGAATTTCCACTTGAATAATCATTTCAATCTCTCCAGGGCTTTACAGAATCATATGATCTCAGAATTTGAAGGTATCTCAGTGGCCATCTAATTCAGGACATACCCAATAGTAATCTTCTTTACAGCATGATAGAGGGTCATATAGCTATTACTCAAAATCCTACTTCCATTTGAAGTTAATACCTTTATGCATGCTATTAGTTGGATATTTATGAAGGCATGTTTCAATAGAGAGGAAATTATCTGAGTGTTTGTATGTATGTTTTCCTTTAGATTTAATTTTTTAGATTTTATTTTTCTTTTTATTGTCATGCAAAACACACTTCCATATTGGTCATTGTTGTGAGAGAAAAGTCATCAAAACCCCAAGACCCAAAAATAAAACCAAAAGTACACTGATGTGAAAAATGACCCCAACAGTTCTTTCTCTGAAGGTGGATAGCTTTCCCCATCATAAGTCTTTCAGGATTGTCCCAGATCACTGCATTGCTGAGAGTGGCCAAGTTTTCATAGATAATGATCATTCAATATTGCTATCATTGTGTACAATGTTCTCCTGGTTCTGCTTATTTCACTCTGAATCAGTTCCCACAGATCTTTCCAGCTTTTTCTGAAATCATCTTGTTTATAATTTCTTATAGCACAATAGTATTCCCACCAACATCTACCACAATTTTTTCAGTCATTCCATAATTGATGGACATCCCCTCAATTTTCAGTTCTTTGCCACCACAAAAAGAGCAACTATTAGTATTTTTGCACAAGTAGATCCTTCCCCTTTTTTTATATACAGATCCAGTAGTGGCATTACGAGATCAAAAGGTATGCATATTTTTATAGTCCTTTTGGTAAAGTTCCAAATTGCCCTCTAGAATGGTTGGATCAGCATCTATCCCCAAACTCCTCGTGTTTGATTAGTCCAAGTATTCTTTATCCCATCATTTTAGCTTCTTGTTTTGTAGTACTTGCTTCTACATGAGCTGATGTTCCTCCAGATATAGTTTCTCACAGACCCCACCCCTCCAACTTCTCTAGTTTAATTTATTCTATGCATCTATACAAGAGTTGAATTTCTCTTTGAGTGTCTTCCTTGGACCCACTGAATTGACTTTTAAGAATTACCTAGAACAGCGATGGCCAACGTTTTAGAGACTGAGCGCTCAAACTGCAACCCTTTCGCTGAATGTGAGCCCCCTGCTGTACCCCAGACAGGGAAGGGAGGGATCACTTCCATTTAGCTGCTGGGCAGAGGAGTGGGTGGTGTGAGAAATGTCCTCAGGCACATATGGAGAAATGGAAGAGAGCAGCCCCCTCCAGCATGCCATAATTTAACCAACATAGACCTAGAAGAATGGTTTATCTTGTTTATCCAATGCATTGTGTCTCTTATGACTGGCTCAAGGGACTAATACTTTATGAAGGAAGTAAATGGTATCAGGGCATCTTTACAGTTAGTTTAACATCACATGATATGGCTCCATTTATGTGATTAAGTTTGTGGAAGACCAACTCCTTCACAGAACTAAACTTTCTATTTGCCAAACGTAAAATTTCCCTCAATCTCAAACCCTAGCACCTCCTCTATGAAACTATTCTTATATTCTCTTCACCTTTAGTCTCTACCTTTATACTGAGAATGAGATATTTCACTAGAATGGTAAGAAGTGACCTTGGTCATATGGCACTATGTAAGAATTCAAAAAAAAAAAGAATTAAGAAATGAGAAAGAGGAAACAGGCAATATAGTTTACTTTGTTTCTTAAATACATTGTTATTGGCCAATAAGACAGTAAAGGAAAGTAATAAATGTTGGAGTGGTTGTTGCAAAATTGAGACACTAATACACAGCTGTTGGAGTTGTGAATTGGCCCAACCATTCTGGAGGGCAAAGGGCTTTAAAAGAATGCCTACCCTTTGATCCAACCATACCACTGCTGGATTTGTACCCCAAATAAATAATAAGGAAAAAAACTTGTACAAGATATTTATAACCATGCTCTTTTTAGTGGCAAAAAATGGAAAATGAGAGTGTCCATTGATTGGGGAATGGCTGAACAAATTGTGATATCTGATGGTGATGGAATATTATTTTGCTGAAAGGAATAATGAACTGCAGGAATTCCATGTGAACTGGAAAGACCTCCAGGAATTAATGCAGAGTGAGGGGAGCAGAACCAGGAGAACATTGTACAAAGAGACTGATACATTATGGCACAATCGAATGTCATAGACTTTTCTACTAGCAGCAATGCAACGATCCAGGACAATCCAGAGGAACTTATTAGAAAGAACACTATCCACATCCAGAGAAAGAACTATGGAAGTAGAAACAGAAGAAAAACATGTGATCAGTCATACAGTTTGATAGGGATGTGATTAGGGTTTTGATGTTAAAAGATCACTATACTGCAAAAATGAAATGACCCAGTGGAATTGCTTGTCAGTTCTGAAAGTGGGGAGGGAATGAGAAGGATCATGAATCATGTAACCATGGAAAATTTTTCTAAATGAAAAAATGCTCATGAAAAGAAAATTGTTATCAAAGAGGAGAGAAATAAGACAATAATGTAAGAGCAATCATGAAACTCTATATGCCCTATGCAACTATGGCGTTGGTCAATTCATAACTATATATGTTTTTCAGTCCTACAAAAATGTTCATGCCTACCTTATCTCCAAAGTAAAATAAAACAAAACTTTAATAGATTCATAGATTGTTATAGCAGAGAGGTGTCACAGAGGTAAGGCTTTAGGAACTAAAAGTTAAGGTAGGGCAGATGAATAATGGCTGGACTTGGAATTAGGAGAGTCATGTTTCCCAACCACACCTCTGTGTCTTACCAGGTATATATACATATGAAAGCTATTTATCCTCTTTGAATCTCATTTTCATTACTTCTAAAAGGAATTTCATTACATAACCACATTGTTTAGCTTAGAGGATTATAGAGAATATAAAATGTGAAAATCTATATATACTTTACTGTAGAATATGGAAATGAATTCTATTATTTCACCAACTCCCTCTTCTAGCAATGAGAAAACAATAGGCTTAGAAAGGTAATTTTCTTTTTAACCAATGTCAGAGTTACATAGGGACAAATGTAGTCCCATAACTGCTTACCTTTTAAGCTATTGCCTTATCTCTCTCCTCTTCAAAGACAACTTTAAGATAAAATAACAAATTGTCTGTTTCCACTTACGTTTCAATTCTTATTATGGGATTTGGTCTCCCTTTTTACCATTCATAAAATAGCTCACTCTTTGGTCACCAGTGGTGTTACTACTCATTTCATTTCAGTAGAATTCAAATCAAATTTTCATGCAGTGATTAAGCTCCTACATTAGGATAAGTACTATGATATGAGCTGGAGCCACAAAATCAAAAGTGGGAATATTCCCACCTTTGAGGATCTTATGTACTACTGAGGATGGATAAGAGGACATTCACAGTTATAAAATAATATAACATAAACATAAATATAAAATAATAGGGAATTAGAAAGCATTGAGAACTGGGGAGATCAGAAAGAGCTTTCTGTTAGGAATGCTTCTCAAGCTGAACTTTGGAGGGAGTTGAGAATCAGAATAGAGGAGGAAAGGAAAAACCTTTTAGTCAAGGGGAACATCTGGGATAAAAGAAAAAGAAGTGGGTAAAAGATTGTTATGCAGGGGAAATTGAAAATGAGACTATTTGGAACTTAAAATATATCAGGCAAAGTAAGATTTAAATATCCTCAAAAGCTGACTGGATCAAAAATGTAAAAATTTTAAATACCAAACAAAAGCATTAGTATTACTTTTCTTCTAGAGGTAAAATGGATCTATTAATGAGTCTTAAAGAGTAGAATGCCATAATATAATCTGTACTTTAAACACATCAGCTTCATAATTGTATATTTTATAAGTTGAAGAGAAAGTAGGCTGAAGGTAGGGATGCTAATTATTATGCTATTGCAATAGTCCAGGCAAGAAGTAAGGAAGTCCTGAACTAAGCTGATGGCCAGGAAATGGGAAAGAATAGAATGTTCACAAGAGATTTTGTGGAGATATAATAGATATAATTAGTAATTAATTAATATGGGGAAAGAAAATTAAAGTGAAAAGAAATAACTGAGAATAACTCCAGGGTTATAAACCTGAGTGAGTAGAAAGACTGGTATCCTTAAGAGAAAAAGGGAAGTTAGTAATAGTGGTGAGTTTTAAAGGAAAGATAATGTTTCCTTTGGGCATGTAACATTTTGATCAACTATGCAACATCCAAAGAATATTTTCAAGTGTTATGCAAGTGAGACAGTTCTAGAACACCTGAAAAATATGAGGACCAGATATCTAGATTTGGAAGACCCTACATTAAGTAGGCAATTAAATTTGTAGAACCTGAGAAGATCACTAATACAAGAGTAGAAAAATAGAGAAGAGTTTTTATGGTTTACTCATATTTCTTATGTGGGGAAAAGATGGTGATCCAGCAAAATAGAATAAGAAAGTTCAGTCATGTAGAAAGAACAATGTCACAGAAGCCAAAAGAGGAAATTATTTCTAGGAGGCAGTATTCAGATGAGGCCTGAGAAAAGGCTACTGGATTTAGCAACGCTGAGGCCATTGTGGTTTTTTTTTTCTCTGATTAATTTTTTATTTTTACAAAAATTTTCCATGGTTATATAATTCATGTTTTTACTTTACCCTTCACCCCCTCGAACTCCCTCCCCCCCCGTAGCTAACTGACATTTCCACTGGTTTTAACATGTGTGATCAGTCAAGACTTATTTACATATTATTGATAGTTACATTGGTGTGGTCCTTTCAGGTCTACATCCCCAACTCATCAACTCAAGTGTTCAAGCAGTTATTTTATTTCTGTGTTTCCTCTCCTGTAGTTCTTCCTCTGAATGTGGGTAGCATTCTTTTCCATAAATCCCTCAGAATTGTCTTGGGTCATTGCATTGCTGCAAGTACGGATGTACATTACATTCGATTTTACCACAGTATATCAGTCTCTGTGTACACTGTTCTTCTGGCTCTACTCCTTTCACTCTGCATCAATACTTGGAGGTCTTTCCACTTCACATGGAATTCCTCCAGTTTATTATTCCTTTGAGCACAATAGTATTCCATCACCAACATATACCACAATTTGTTCAGCCATTCACCAATTGAAGGGCATACCCTTGCTTTCCAGTTTTTTGCCACCACAAAGAGCTCAAGCTATAAATATTTTTGTACAATTCTGTTTATCTGCTAGGTGTGAGGTGGTACCTCAGAGTTGTTTTGATTAGCATTTCTCTAATTTTAGAGATTTAAAACACTTTTTCATGTGCTTATTGATCGTTTTGATTTCTTTATCTGAAAATTGCCTATTCATGTCCCTTGCCCATTTATGGATTGGGGAATGGCTTGATTTTTTATACAATTGATTTAGCTCCTTGTATATTTGAGTAATTAGACCTCTGTCAGAATTTTTTGTTAGAAAGATTTTTTCCCAGTTTGTTGTTTACCTTCTGATTTTTGTTGCATTGTTTTTGTTTGTACAAAAACTTTTTAATTTAATATAATCAAAATTATTTATTTTACATTTTTTAATTTTTTCTAACTCTTGCTTGGTTTTAGAATATTTCCTTTCCCAGAGATTTACTTATTTAGTGCCATACCTATCAAACTACCAAGAAACTTTTTTATGGAATTAGGAAAAACTATAACAAAGGCCATTGTTAACCCTGAGAGTGAATGGCTTATTGGTAGTAACAGAAGGCAGATTGAAAGGGATTGTGAAGTAAATATAAGACTAGGAAAGAAAGGAAAATGTAGACTATGCTTTCCCATACCCAAGTTCTTTTACTTTTCTAATTCTCTTCAAAATCGCTGTAGCATATCCTTAACTTTACATTGTTTTATTTCAATACCATTGAGTCTCTTCTTTTTCTGAACTCTCCTTTCAAGATTCATTTGCTGTCTCTTCATTTTCTTCCCAATATTTAATGTGGGTACACATTTTATGGGTTTATCTTTTGTCCTTTTCTCTTTGTGTAATATTTCCTTGGTAATATTTTATTTTCATGGTTTCAATCTTTGCCTCACTGCCAATAAATATTAAATGTTTATATCCAACTTTGGGCTTTTCCTTAAACTCCAATTTTCCTATCACTCTCCACCTCCTATTTCTATCTGTTGGAAAATTCCATCTAGGTTTTCCAGCAACAGCTCAGTCTTACCATGCCTCTACTGAATACAGATTCTCCTCTAAAGCTGGCTTTCTTTCAATTTCTTTATTTCTCTTAACAACACCCTCCTCCCAATCAACCAGATGCAAAACCTCAGAATCATCTTTAAGACTTCCCTCTCTTTCTTCTATTGGGTGCCCTGGTTCTCAGAGGTTAGTTTATGCTTTATCTTTAATGGCCCCAGCTACAACCCCATGTGATGGCCAGCTCCTCTTCACATCTTTAGATGTTATCTTTTTCCATTAGAATTTAAGTCCCTTGAAGGCATGATGTGTCTAACTTATTTGTAGCTATGCACCCAGTTATTAGAATAGATGCCTGGGATATATTAAGTAATGTAAGCAATTTGTAAGTGATTTATAAATTCTGTCTCTCTGTCTCTCCTCTTTTCCCACTCTCTCTGTTTCTATCTCCATCTCTGTCTTTCTCTTTCCCTAAATAAGTCCTTCTATTTCTACCTTTTACTTTACTTTCAATACCTTCCTTTCTATCTCACTGCAGCTGCCATAAATGGTTCATGCAAAAATTATTTCTCACCTAAACTATTGTAACACCTTCTTGAGTAATCTTTCTTCTTTAATTCTTTCTAAATCTACAAACCATTGTTTCACTCTCAAGTACCTTTTAACATTTTATTTCTTTGATTTTATTACTCCTCTACCCAAAATCCTTCAGTGATTCCCCATTGCTTATTAAGTAAACCATAGATGTTTGTTTGGTTATGTTGTTATATCTATTTGGGGTTTTTAGATGAATTATTATTCTATACCTGTCTTCCACCGGAATTTTCTACTTCCCTCAGATTGGCCTGCTTATTGTCCCTTAAATGTTATTTTTTAATCATTTTTATCTTCTGAGCTTCTGAAAAAATCATTGTCACTGGCTGGAATTTTGCTTCATAACAGTTTCAGGTATTTTTTTAAGCTAGGCAATTTGTTTATTTCTTTCAAGTTGTATGAGAAAGCAAGACTATGAAAACCATTCAAGGCCACAGGGTTATTGTTGTTTTTATTGGGTGCTGAAGCAAACCACATGTTTTCTGACCAGCCATTGGCTTTGATTGCATTGAATATTCCCTACACTTTCCCTCCCAGGGAGTTAGAATATAGTTCCTTTTATTCAGTGCCCAGGATCTCTCAAAACTCAAGAATCTAGGGAATGGAATGAAAATCTCAGATTTATTTTCCTCTGTCCTTACTGGCAGAAAGACACACTCATATAAATATAGTTCCTAAAATGCCCTGGGTTATACATAATTTTCCAAATAAATATGCAAATTAATTGCTTTCAATAACTCTGAGTTACACAATTTTGAGAATTCCCTTACAATTTTAAAGGAAAGAGGAAAAGGTAAATAATTCTAATTAACAGTAAAATCTCTATCATCTAAAATCTATGTAATGTTAATGATTTAATGAGCATAATTTAGGGTAATAGGTATGCCTAAGTGGGGGATGGGAACTATTACTAGGTTATAAGCTCTTTCAGATCTACAAATACATGCCACAGTGGTTTTCCATCTTAGATTTTAAGCATGTATATATGCACTTGCATTTTCCAAAATTTTGCCTCAAATTTACATTTTATTGCTCTTCCCACTGTCACTGTCATACTCCTTCCCTTTCTCCCCTCTTGCTCATGATCACTATTGTCAAAAGCCCACCTGATCTTTTGAGACCGACCTCAAAAATTATGTTGTTCAAGAAGCAGTCTGATTCCATCTGGCCAGAAATGTTTTCTTCTTTCTATGCCCATACAGAAAATTCTGGACCTTTTTGTGATTTTATTATATTGTATTTTGTACAATAGTTACTTGCATAACATTAGATAGGAACATAAGGTTTATATCAGGAAGAGGCTATCAAATATTGTTACCTTAATGAAAGTATGAAATATGCCAATTGTTTTCATAACACCCCCAGCACAGGATGTTGTTTTTGTCATTGTTTTCAATTTTTGATTCATTGATATATGGAGCACCCTGGTGAGGAAACTCAGCCAAAAAATGTAGATTGACAACATTTCTGTAATTTGTTTTCTTATAAAGTTGCCAGGGGAATTGAGAATTGAAGTGACTTGCCCACAATCACATAGCATGTTGAAGAAAGGATTTAACAAAATGTTCCTGATTCAAAAAGAGCATAGAATAAAAGCATAAGGTCCAAAGAGCATGTAATTTGCTCACATTCACAAAGATTCGCAGTGCCAGAACTGGAATTTGAATCTGTGTCCTTTGACAACAGAACCAATGGCCTTTTCACTGTTCCACAGCACAGACTTCTCTCTAAAACAGAGTTTTTCATAAAGTTGGCATCTAGTGTTTGTTTGATATATTGATTCATTAATTAAATTAACAAAAATGGGGGAAAGGGGAAAATGCATCCTTAATTTGTTTGATTATGCTATTATGAATGGATTTATGATAACTTATTTTTGAACTTATACAGAAATAAGGTCAGGAAACAAACCTTAAGGGTATTAATGGTTGTTTAGAGCCTGCAGGCAAATCTCTTGTGGAAAATATTAGCTGGTGATTTAATTTGCTTTTCCCTTCCACTGTTTTCTCATTAGCATTTTCAAGTTCATGTTTTGTTTAGTTTTGGCAAAGAGCTGAAGGGACAGAGATCTTAGACCTTCCTAAATATGAAGGAAGCAGAAATATAGCAGTAAAGACAAAGATTAATGCCCAGGCCAGCCAGCACTGTGTAAAGAAATGGAAATTTTAAAGTTAAATATTTTAGAGCCAAAGGATTAGTAGGAGGTAATAGAGGAAGAGAATATATTTGGATTTAGGGGAAGTGGACTCACATCTGACTTCTGATACTTCCTGACTATGTGACCTCAAACAAAACATACACCTTTTCTGGGTTTCACTGTCCTCATTTGTAAAATGAGTTTGGTTATGGGCTAAATGGCATCTGAGATTTCTTTCTACACTTCTGGAGCAATGATTAAAGAAAGAAAAAGACTTTGGAAGAGTAGGGTGGATATACTGACTGGAGTGAGAAAGCTGGTAAAGGGATTCTTAATTTTCCTTCCCCAAGTTGATGTTTTTTAAGGTTATGAAATATGTCTCTTTGAGATCCTTATAGAGTAGGTAAATTTTCTAAAGGATAAAGATTTGGTACATGGTCCATTTAAATGAATTTTTCAAGTTTATTAATTAATTTTATAGAGAGTCTGTGGTAACAAAACAAAACAAAACAAAAGTCTAACATTCCATGGCCCAAAAGCCTTTCTATAGTATTTGTTTTTGCTCTCATCTTTTTTCTTTTCCATTTATAATACTCAATCCTTTAATTTCATCATAATTTTAGAGTCTTCCTCCATACAGAAGATCATCTTTTTAACAATTACTGAAAAGAGAACCAGATTTGAAATCAGGAGATCTAATCTTGATTCCTGATTTATTAGTTGATCCCTGACACTCAGATTAATGATAAAGAAAGTAATCCCAAAGAAGAAGGTCTTGTGTCTACCATTCACAAGTAATGTGATTTTGGATGAGTCATTTAAACTCTTTAGGTCTCAGTTTCTTCATTTAGAAAAATAGGAGAAGAGACTACATAATCTCCATAGGGGCATTCCATTTCTGTTATTCTAGGATTGTTTCTCCCATCCACCATTCTTCATCATAAATCCAATGAGAAATATGAGGTTCTTTTTAACTTATTATCACTTCTCTATTGAGATATTTAGAATATACAGAGGAGTCAAACTGGGGATAAGGAAAAAGAATGAAAAATGAGTCAGAGGTTTTAGACTGACTAGACACACTCTAACTTGTATCACTATGCATTTTTACATATATGTAACATTTATTTGTGCTTAAAGACAATTGGTGGCCCAATAGAGTACTAGGGCTTAGAGTCAGGAAGACCTGGGTTCAAATATAGCCTCAGACACTTACTAGCTATTTGACTCTGGGAAAATCATTTAACCTCTATTTGCCTCAATTTCCTTACCTCTTCTAGAATAAGGGTAATAATATCACCTACTTTGTAGAGTATTTCTAATGATCAAATAAACACACCCACAATTTCATATATAAACTCACTACCATGTGCATAATATAGTAGGTATAATATAAATGCTTTCTTCCTTGCCCTTCTGTTTCTAGAACAATATTAAATAATAGAGGTGATAATAGGCATCTTTGCTTCACTCCTCATCTTACTAGGAAGGCTTCTAACTTGTCCTCATTGCAGATGGTACCTACTGATGGTTTTAAATAAATACTGTTTATTATTTTGAGGAATGGTTCTTCTATTACTATACTTACTAGTGGTTTCAATAGGAATGGGTGTTGTATTTCATCAAAGGCTTTTTCTGCATCTATTGAGATAAACATACGATTTCTGGTGGTTTGGTTTTTGATATGGTCAATTTTGTGGATGGTTTTCCTAACATTAAACCATCCTTGTATTCCTGGTACAAATCCCACCTGATCATAATGAATAACCCTCTTGATCACTTACTGGAGTCTTTTTGCTAGTATTCTATTTAAGATTTTTTGTATCTATGTTCATTAGGGAGATATGTCTGTAGTTTTCTTTCTCTGTTTTTGATCTGCCTGGCTTTGGAATTAGTACCATATTTGTGTATTGAAAAGAATTTGGTAAACTCCTTCTTTGCTTATTTTGTCAAATACTTTGTATAGTATTGAGATTAGTTGTTCTTTAAATGTTTGATAGAATTCACTTGTGAATCCATCTGGCTTTTTGAATGAATCAATCTGGGGATTTTTTCTTAGGGAGTTCTGTGATGGCTTGTTCACTTTCTTTTTCTGTTCCTTGCCCTTATGTTAAGATTAAACTCATGGTCTTTGAGGGCAAGGACTAAACCTTTGATTGATTGTACCCAGACTCAATAGTTTGCACATAGTGGGTCTTTAATAAATTCTTGTAGAACCTAACTTAAATATAAGAGCAAAGAAGTCAAGAGAAAATTCTCTCAGAAATATGAAAAGAAAGAAATCACTTTCAGTTGGGTGTGGTAGTAAATGGGACGGATAAGTGGATAAAAGAAGGATTTATTGAGGACGTGTGAACTGACCAGGCTTTGAGAGAAGATAAGAATTCCAAAAGCATATTAAAAATATGAAAGACATACTTCTGATGGTGGTACTTCTGCCTATAAAAATGCACAGGAAGAGATTAAGGAATCATTTGGTTACATTGTAAAGCGTGTATGCGGAATTAGTCTGAAATAAGAGATGAAGATTATATGGGAGTCAAATTATGGAGGACTTTAAGAATTATGGAAGCCATCATACTGGTGAGACTCCTTACACAGATCAGAGAACAGACAGCTATAGGCTTAATTTTTTAACCATTTTGTTGTTTTGTCTTCATGTTCCTAGTCCATGATTTCTTTATCATGTGTGTGTATATGTGTGTGTGTGTTTTACATACTTAACAGTCCAGTGAAGGCTAGGGACTCCTTCTTGGAATTTTTTTAGTAAGTTAAGGAAATGCTAAGTTTCAATTAGGAGATAGTATATATATATTTGTAACCAACCATACTCATTGATATGTATTCCCAGGCCTCTTGGATGTTCCTATAAGCCTGGTTAAGAACTTATTCAGTAGCTCCTTAATAAGTTACCATTGAAATTAAACATAAAATGGTCACTAGAGGCATTGGGCAAGAGAGTCTAAAAGCACAAATGCAATGAAGATTACTGAAAAAAAGAAAAGTCTTTTAAAGTTAATGCCTAATATTATTGTCACCTAGTATGTCATTTAAGTCTTCATCCAAATCATTGATAAAAATGTTAAACAGCTCAGTGCCAAGTACAAGAAAAGGCAAAGGTACTGTTGCATGCCACTAGCAACCAGGCTGACATACTCCATTAATCAATAGTCTTTGAATACAGTAGTTCAACTAGCTATGAATTAATATAAATATGCAATAATATGCAACTTTCTCCATCATTTGCCCAAATATATTATGAGAAACTTTCATGTGTATGAAGAACAATATTCTATTTTAAGATAATTATGGGTATGGGTGTGTATGCATGCATGTGTAGTAGGTGGCAATATATACACTCACTAATTCAATTTATTGAATTGAGGACTAGTATGCTAGTCCTCAGAAAAAAAAAAATCAGAAAAAAGATGGAGTCAACTTATATAATTGTGAGATGTGGCTGGTGCAGTATATTTGAGAAAATGAAGCATCTTAGGACAGAATAATAGAAAAATAGACTGCAGAGCCCTAAATCAGTGAAGCAACAGTAAGTTTCAAAAGAAATATGTCAGAGTTAAATTAGACAAAAACTGCAGCTTTACCTTTAGAATCCACACCGATTTATAGGAAAGTAACATGCTGCCAGGAGGTTTAAAGTAACAAATGAAACCACTGGTTTTGATACTACAAACTGAATGTGTTGAAGATAAAATGAAAATGTTAGTTCTGCCTTTGTCACTGTAAAAGCTTCAAGTTATATTAAGGGTTCACATATTATCTAACCGAAATCTACTTCTGTCACCAATCAGCAAGGAGAGGGAGAATAGGAATTATTTAAATTCACTTACTACTGAGAAGATTTTTAAATGATAAGAAGCACTGGACTAAATATTGTGTATTTGTTTATTCAGAATTGAATTTAAACACCACAGGTCCATTAATATGGATATAGTAAAACCTATATCTTGGATAATGGTAATAACTTTAGAAATTGTCTTTTGCTTAGATAATTCTGACTGCATATTTTTTTATTTTCCAGATAAACTAGATACATTTTTTCTATATTCAATTATTATCCCTGGTGTGTAAGCATATCCTTTTAAGTCCTTTCCTAAAATTGAATTTATCCTCCATTTCAGATGAATGCTGATAGGGCTGTGCATTTCTTCAATCAATCCTGGCAAACCTCTTCACCTGGCATAAATAAAGAGAACAATACTAAATTAATGCATCCCTTGGAAATTGAAATCAAATATGAAAAAAAATTCAGAGAGGATGCATTGGAAACCATTTTCTTTCTTTTTTACAGAGTGAAAATATTCAAACATCACTAAAAAGATTTCCACCAAATATATTATAAGGCAATATAGGTAAAGTATGAACCAGTATGTACTCCAGTCTCGTGTGTGTGTTCATATTTTTACTTACAGAATTGTAACCAGGAAAGAGCAAATGGGCCTTTCCTTCAGGACACCTAATTTACAATGCTGATAATCCTTGCAGACCATCTGCAGTCTAGAATACAAACTTTAGCATCAAGTTCAGAAGAATAGTTTTTAAATTAGCAGTAAATTACCAGATTGTGTGCTACAAGGAGTTCTTCTCCTGTCTCGAGCTGTTCCAAATCAATGACAATTTACTTACTTATGGAGTCATACTAATTTGCCAATCTCTGCCCTAGTTTGACTGAAATTGTGCCCTAATCCAAATTGCACAACAAAAAGGACCATTTGCACTATATAGCGCAAAAACATATAAAAGGAGTTCATTTAACTGGTATTTGAAGCCAAGTGCCATCATTATATGCCAACACTTGGTAAGTCATAAATGTGTAACTCTTACTCAAGTCTGTATGTTTCTATACATTTTTTCTATATCAAGGAAAGCAACCAGGATTCACTAGATGATTAAAAACACATTATGGGGAGAACCAACAAAAGAAGAAAGATCTACTTTAGGAAATCGGGGCACGGGTCGGGGAGATCAAGGTAGGCTAGAAAGACATGAATTTTTTTCAAGTGTACCTTGAAGTAGACTTTGAAGGAAATCCATAGTATCTTAAGACAGTTCTCAACTGTTTTCCCTTACATCTAGCATAAATATCCCTTTATGCAACTGTTATCCAAACCTCCTACTTCTATTCTAGTCTTGGACTATATGCATTATTTAACACATATGCATTTAAAACCACCATGCAGTTGTTTGTTTATTACCCAATCACATTGCAGTTTTATTGAACTTACAGTCTTCAGGAAAATAAAAAAAAAAGAAAAGTGTTTCTTAGAAGAATGAGAAGGGGCATTATAAAAGAGAAATTAAAAAAACAAAGAATCCAAAAAAGATGAAGGAAATCCAGACCTGTTTCAGGAGGATTGAACATGAAAGAACTTAGCAAAGAAACGGAAAAGAAATAGAACCAATGGATTTTTATAGCAGTAAAATAAGATCCCAAACTCCAATGGATGGTAAATGTGAACTTCTTGAGGAAGAAGTATTAGGTTTTTCGAAGATACATATATAAAATGGATACCACTAAAACTAAAGGTGAATTTTGAAAATGAAAAGACCTGTGAGGATTTAGTTTATAGAATTTTCATCAGGTTTGTTTCTTTATTTGTAAAGTTGAGTTTTTAAAACAATTTTAGGACTTCATTTTCAACCTTGTATATAGCTTTTATTGACTGTGACCCAACAATTGAGCCTCTTAAGAATAATCTTGACTTTCATCTAGCATGTTATTTATGCTGCTTAGCTTTGTGTCACCTTCAAATTTGGCAAACTTGGTATCAAAGCATTTATTTAAGTCTTTAAATAATGTTCTAAGAATCATCGGACCAGGTAAAGAACCCCAAAGTTCCTTGTCAGAAATCTACTTTAAAAATTATATACATTCTTAATAATATTCTTTGGTTACTTTATTTCTGATCTTTCAAAGATCATTGATAACTAACCACCAATCACACCTTCTCTGTTGATTATTTTCAATTTATCCTGCAAATGTCTTTGTACATAGTTGTTTGCATGTTGTCTTCTGCATTAGACTATGAGCTCCTGGAGAGCAGGGAGGGGCTGTCTTTTTTCTCCTTTGCATATGGAGTGCTTCACACTGGGACAGAGTAGATGATTATAGCCTTGAATGTATTTATCTGATCTTGTAATTTGGAACCATCAAAAGCATCTGGATGAATAGTCAATACATCTTTACTTATCCTTTTTAGTTATTTTTGTTGTTTTGGGGGGTTTGTTTGTTTGTTTGTTTTGGTATAATACAAAGATATTCCTTGAGAGATAAGAAAGAAACAAAAGATAAGTGAATTTTTGTCTTTTCTCAAAAAAACCCATTATCTTACTCCAATTTTATCAGAGTAGTACTTTTCTGTCCTTCTTAAAGCTCCTATTTTTTCCAATATAGCTAAACAACAATACCCCTTTTGTTTCAATATCTCCCCTCACCAGTCTGAGTTCAGCTTAATTGAATTTCCCATTATCCTGACAAGAATGATCTCACTGTACTTCTGTATTCATCTTCAGTTACCAGTCCTATGTTTGGTAATTTTTTTTTAATACAAGTGTATTGATACAACTGTCTTTGCATCAAAGTAATTATTTTTAGGGAACTTCCAATCTCTCCAAATTCTTTATGAAAAAGAATAAACAGTGAGCAAAAAAAATGCAGACACAATGATTGAATATGATGAACTATTCTAATAGTTCAATACCACTGCCAACCAACAGATATGAGAATGATAGACATCATTAATCATTTTCTGGGACCTTCACTGGTTTTTTGAATACTTATGAGGAAAGTTTCCTTTTTGGAGATTTTTTTCCATTAGGTATATTATTTCTCTTGCTCAAATTACTTCATACTGAATCAGTTCATGAAATTCTTTCCATGTTTCTTTCAGTTATTCATTTTGTAATTTATTGCTGTATAGTAGCACTCTATCATATTCCCATATCATAGCTGCTGTTGTTGTTTTGACATCACCTCAATGGATAGGCAGGCATGCACCTTCTTACTGTTCCTTTGGAATCACTAAGAGAAAATCTTTGAAAATTGTGTCTTATTTTGGACATTTGCTTCTTACTTTTAGCACATAACATAGACTGCATTTCTTCTAATTTTCCTTTTCCTGCTCATTTTAAATAAGTGATCTTCTAACACAGAATTCTAGGCATGAATCCTAAGTTTTAGTGAGACATATTATGTAATGTTTTTTACAGAACAGATGTTGAAGATACTTAATAGTAAAGGAAAAATGAGGAAAAACAAAGAGATGAATGAAATGGTCAGATTAAATAAAACCATTACATGGAATTTATTGACTACTAGTTCAAAAAGTATTGATAGATCTACTAAACCATAAATTCATTCTAAGTATTTGAACAGAAGAAAAATATTTTAAAATAGTGTTTTAAGAATAATAAAAAAGCACAACATGTTCATATTATATAGGAAAGCAAAACAGTTGAATTGGGAAAGAAATCTAAAAGGATTACAATAATCTAAGTGTGTGGTGACAGTCCAGAACAAATCAGCTGCATATTAGAAAAGTTAAGGTTTGTTTCTTTCAACACTTGTTATTTTTTTAACATTTAATAATATTTATTTTTCAGAAAAGTTAACATGGTTACATACATGGTTCAAGCTCTTACTTTCCCCTTCGCCCCCTGACCTCCCCACCCCCCCATAGCTGATGTCCATTTCCACTGGTTTTAACATGTGTCACTGATCAAGAACTTTTTCCAAATTGTTGATAGTTGCATTGGTGTGGTAGTTTTGAGTCTACATCCCTAATCATGTCTGCCTCAACCCATGTGTTCAAGCAGTTGTTTTTCTTCTGTGTTTCCACTCCTGCAGTTCTTCCTCTGAATGTATATGGCATTCTTTACCATAAGTCCCTCAGAATTGTCCTGGGACATTGCATTTCTGCCAGTACAGAAGTCCATTACATTCTATTTTACCACAGTGTATTGGTCTTTGTACAATGTTTTCTGGCTCTGCATCAGTTCCTGGAAGTCTTTCCAGTTCACATGGAATTCCTCCAGTTTATTATTCCTTTGAGCACAATAGTATTCCATCACAGTATATACCACAATTTGTTCAGCCATTCCCCAATTGAAGGGCATACACAAATTTTCCAGTTTTTTGCCTCCAAAAAAAAAGCGCAGCTATAAATATTGTCATACAAGTCTGCTTATCTATGATCTCTTTGGGGTACAACCGCAATAATGGTATGGCTGGATCAAAGGGCAGGCAATCCTTTATAGCTCTTTGAGAATAGCTCCAAATTGCCTTCCAGAATGGTTGGATCAGTTCACAACTACACCAGCAATGCATTAATGTCCCAATTTGGCCACATCCCCTCCAACATTCATTACTCTCCCTTTCAATCATTTTAGACAATCTGCTAGGTGTGAGGTGATATCTCAGAGTTGTTTTGATTTGCATTTCTCTGATATTGGAGATTTAGTACACTTTCTCATGTGCTTATTGATACTTTCGATTTCTTTACCTGAAAATTACCTATTCTCGTTGCTTGCCCATTTATCAATTGGGGGATGGCTTGATTTTCTATACAATTGGTTTAACTCCTTGTATATTTGAGTAATTAGACTCCTGTCAGAGTTTATTGTTATAAAGATTTTTTCCCAAGTTGTTGTTTCCCTTCTGATTTTGGGTGTATTGTTTTTGTTTGTACAAAAGCTTTTTTAGTTTGATATTATCAAGATCATTTATTTTACATTTTGTAATATTTTCTATCTCTTGCTTGGTTTTAAAATCTTTCCTTTCCCAGAGATCTGACAACTATACTATTCTGTGTTCACCTAATTTACTTACAATTTCCTTCTTTATATTTAAGTCTTTCACCCATTCTGAATTTACCTTGGTGTAGAGTGTGAGATATTGATCTAAAGCTAATCTCTCCCATATTGTTTTCCAAATTTCCCAGCAGTTTTTGTCAAATAGTGGAGTTTTGTCCCAAAAGTTGGGCCCTTTCCATTTATCATTCACTATTTTGCTGATGACATTTCCCCAAGTCTATTCCACTGATCCTCCTATCTGTCTCTTAGCCAATACCATACCATTTTGATGACTGCTGCTTTATAGTATAATTTAATATCTGGTACTCCTATGCCACCTTCCTTCACATTTTTTTCATTATTTCTCTTGATATTCTTGATCTTTTGTTATTCCAAATGAACTTTGTTATAGTTTTTTTCTAATTCAGTAAAAAAGTTTTTTGGTAGTTTGATAGGTATCGCACTAAATAGGTCAATTAATTTGGGTAGAATGGTCATTTTTATTATGTTAGCTTGTCCTACCCATAAGCAATCAATGTTTTTCCAATTGTTTAGATATAGTTTTAATTGTTTGGAAAGTGTTTTGTAGTTGTTTTCATCTAATTCCTGTATTTGTTTTGGAAGATAGATTCCTAAGTATTTTATGTTGTCTAGGGTGATTTTAAATGCTGTTTCTCTTTCTACCTCTTGCTGCTGTGATGTGTTGGAAATATATAGAAATGCTGATGATTTATGTGCATTTATTTTGTATCCTGCAACTTTGCTAAAGTTGTTGATTATTTCTACAAGCTTCTTAGTTGATTCCCTAGGATTTTTTAAATATACCATCATATCATCTGCAAAGAGTGATAGCTTAGTCCCCTTATTGCCTATTTTAATAACTTCCATTTCTTTTTCTTCTCTATTTGCTACTGTTAGTGTTTCCAGTACAATGATAAGTAATAGAGGTGATAATGGGCATCCTTATTTCACACGTGATCTTATTAGGAAGGATTCTAATTTTTCCCCATTGCATATGATGCTTGTTGATGGTTTTAGATATATACTCTTTAGTATTTTTAGGAAAGGTCCTTCTATTCCTATACTGTCCAGGGTTTTCAATAGGAATGGGTGCTGTATTTTGTCAAAAGCTTTCTCAGCATCTATTGAGATAATCATGTGGTTTTTGTTGGTTAGATTATTGAAATGGTCAATTATGTGGATGGTTTTCGTAATGTTGAGCCATCCTTGCATTCCTAGTATAAATCCCACCTGATCATGGTGAATTATTCTCTTGATCACTTGCTGGAGTCTCTTTGCTAGTATTCTATTTAAGAATTTTATATCTATGTTCATTAGGGAGATTGGTCTGTAGTTTTCTTTCTCTGTTTTTTGATCTACCTGGCTTTGGAATCAGTACCATATTTGTGTCATAAAAGGAATTTGTTAGGGCTCTTTCTTTGCTTATCATATCAAATAATTTGTATAGTATTGCGATTAGGTGCTCTTTGAATGTCTGATACAATTCACTTGTGAATCCATCAGGCCCTGGCAATTCTTTCTTAGGGAGTTCTTTGATGGCTTGTTCAATTTCTTTTTCTGATATGGGATTATTTAGGTAATCTATTTCTTTTGCTGTCAATTTAGGCAATTTATATTTTTGTAAATATTAATCTTTATGTCCTAGATTGCTATATTTATTGCCATATAATTGGGCAAAATATTTATTAATGATTGCCTTAATTTCCCCTTCATTAGAGGTGAGGTCTCCCTTTTCATCTTTGATACTGTCAATTTGGTTTTCTTCTTTCCTTTTTTTTATTAGATTTACCAGTACTTTGTCTATTTTATCAGTTTTTTAAAAATACCAGCTTCTGGTCTTATTTATTAATTTAATAGTTCTTTTACTTTTGATTTTATTAATTTCTCCCTTGATTTTTATTATTTTCTAATTTAGTTGTCATCTGGGGATTTTTAATTTGCTTGCTTTCTAATTTTTTAAGTTGCATGCCCAATTCATTAATCTCTGCCCTCCCTAATTTGTTAATATATGCACTCAAGGATATAAATTTCACCCTGAGTACTTCCTTGGCTGCATCCCACAGAATTTGGGAGGATGTCTCATCATTGCCATTCTCTTCAATGACATTGTTGATTGTTTCTATGTTTTCTTCTTTGACTAGCTGGTTTTGGAGAATCATATTTAATTTCCAATTAGTTTTTAATTTGCCTGTCCAGGTTCCCTTACTAATTATTATTTTTATTGCATTATGATCTGAGAAGGTTACCTTTATTATTTCTACACTTTTGCATTTGTTTGCAATGTTTCTATGCCCTATTACATGGTCAATCTTTGTGAATGTACCATGTGCAGCTGAAAGGAAGGTGTTTCCTTTTTGTCCCTATTCCTTTTTCTCCTCATATCTAATTTTTCTAGGACTTCATTCACCTCTCTTACCTCTTTCTTATTCATTATTTGGTTTGATTTATCTAGATCTGAAAGAGGAATATTTAGATCTCCCACTTCTATTGTTTTACTATCTATTTCCTTCTTGAGCTCTGTCAGTTTCTCCTTTATGAATTTGGATGCTATGCCGTTTGGTGCATATATATTGAGCAATGTTATTTCCTCATTGTCTATACTGCCTTTTATCAGGATGTAATTTCCTTCCCTGTCTTTTTTAATCCTATCTGTTTTTACTTTAGCTTTGTAAGAAATCATGATCACAACTCCTGCCTTCTTTTTCTCATATGAAGCACAAAAGATTTTGCTCAAGCCCTTTAGCTTAAACTTGTGTATGTCCACCTGCCTCATATGTGTTTCTTGTAGACAATATATGGTAGGATTTTGATTTCTAATTCACTCTGCTATTTACTTCAGTTTTATGGGAGAGTTCATCCCATTCACATTCAGAGTTATAATTATCAGTTGTGTATTCGCCAACATTTTGGTATCCTCTCCTAGTTCTACTCTTTCTTCTTACACTATTTCGTTTTAAACCAGTGGTTTGCTTTAAGCCAGTAATCCTTGTCCCCCCCTTAATTTACTTCCTTTTGTCCACCCTCCCTTATTATTCCCCTCTTTTATTTTAAATCCTGATGAATTCCCTCCCCCTTTTTCTTCCCTCCCTTTTTTGACCTCCCCATTCCCCTGCTTCCCTTGGTTTATCCCTTCTGAATTTCTCAGTAGGGTTAGATAGAGTTTTATATCCCAATGGATATAGCTACTCTTCCCTCTCAGTTTTAATTACACTGAGAGTAAGGTTTAAATATTACCTCTTAATGTTCTCTTCCTCTCCTTCTTATAATAGTATTCAACCCTTCCCCTTCCCATGCCCTCTTTGTGTGTCATAGAATATCTTATTTTTCTTCTACCTTCAAGTTTCTCTTGGTGTCCTCTACTATTCACCCCCCTCTTTACTACCCCCTATGTCATCTTAGACCATTTAGTATTCCAACCTCTCACTATGAATACTTCTTCTAATTACTATAACAGTGAATACTATAATAGTGAATAGAGTTCACTACAGAGAATTATACATAACATTTCTCCACATAGGAATACAAATAATTAGATCTTATTGAAGCCATTAAATAGGCAAATTTAAAAAAAATATGAATTTTCTTAGTTTCCCTTCTGTTTCTTATTTACCTTTTCATGTTTCTCTTGATTTTTTTGGTTGGATAACAAACTTTCCATTTATTCCTGGTCTTTTCTGTGCAAATACTTGCCCAAACTTTCTCCTTGAAGTATATAGTCAGTTTTGATGGGTAGATGATCCTTGGTTGTAGACCAACTTCTCTTGCCTTTCTGAATATCGTATTCCAAGTCTTGAGGTCTTTTAGTGTGGAGGCTGCCAGATCCTGTGTGATCCTGATGGGTTCTCCTTTATATCTGAATTCTGTTTTTCTGGCTTCTTGTAAAAATTTTCTTTTACTTGGAAGCTCTTGAATTTGGCTATTATATTCCTGGGGGTTGCCTTTTTCAGGTTGTAGTGTAGAGGGTGATCTATGGATCGTTTCAATGTCTATATTGCCCTCTTGTTGTAGAACTTCAGGGCAATTTTGCTGAATAATTTATTTTAGTATGGAGTCCAAATTTCTATTAATTTCTACTTTTTCAGGAAGATCAATAATTCTCAAATTGTCTCTTCTAGACCTGTTTTCTTGATCTGACAATTTCTCAGTGAGATATTTCATGTTTCCGTCTATTTTACCAGACTTTTGCTTTTGTTTTATTTGTTCCTGTTGTCTTGAGATATCATTGGCTTCTACTTTCCCAATTCTTGTCTTTAGAGACTTGTTTTCTGCTATTAACTTTTGATTTTCCCTTTTGATTTGGTCTATCCTGTTTTTCTGCTGTTTGATTTTGGTCTCCAATTTACTTATCAATTCTTTTGATTTGGGGGCATTTTTTCGAATTGCCCAATTCTAGCCTTTAGAGACTGGTTTTCCTTTTCAATCTGGTCTTTGCTGGTCTTCAATTTACTTGCCTCAGTATCCAATTGTGAAATTCTGTCTTTTAAACTGTTATTTTCTTGTCAGATTTCTTCCATATTTCTCATAATCTCAAATTTGAACTCTTCAAGACCTTATGACCCATTTTCATTTTTGGGGGAAGGTTTGGTTATGGTTACTTGTTTGTTCTCCTCTGATGTTTGCTCTGTTGTCTGGATTTTTTCTGTGTAAAAGTTTTTTGTGTTAAAGGTTTCTTCTTCATCTTTCTCTTCTGGGGTTCCTGAGTCTGTCTTGCCATTGTGAGCTGCATGCCCTCTCAGTTTTATCATCACACCTAGGGTCTGTCTGCCCTCTTTAGGCTCCTGAGGTCTCAGGTCTAATTGTTCTCAGGGTCAAGCCTCCTGGTGATCCCCTTGCTTGTTCTTCTGCCTGAAGGCCTTTTAACAGTCTCAGGGAGCTGCTTCCACAGTTGTGTACTCCTCTGTACTTGGTCCCCATTCAAGGTCCACACGTGCATTCAGGATCCATGTCTGAGCCTGAGCTCAGGGCCTGTGTTCAAAGTCCATGAGTTCTTTAGTCTCTTGGGGTCTTAAGTCTTGCTGCTCTCAGGAGCAGGCCCTGGAGCTGCCAATGACTTAATGGGTGCCCCCAAACTTGTTCTAACTCTTTTGCACTGGCTTTGGCACTGTAGGTGGTGTGGGGGAAGGGGATTGCTCAGCTCGCGTTTTAGTGAGAGCTATTTCACCCCTTCATAGCATGGAAGTGCCCGGATTCCACGTACCTTCAATGCTGCATCCTGTTGTGGGGTCCTTTCGTCTGTCTGGATTCGTTTTTATGTCTTCTTGAGGAGTCCTATATGCATAGGTTAGGAGAAGTCAAGTAGCTGCTTTTTACTCTGCTGCCATCTTAACCCAGAACCCCAACTCTTGTTACTTTAAAATTATTTTTGGTTTTTGATAGTATAGTAGCAATGTTGGAAACATTATCAATCAATACTATTTTGCCATAAGAAATGACAAGATGACTGCAAAAAAAAAGGGAAAAGAACTAGAAAGATTTATATGAGTCGATTCAAAGTTAAGTGAACAGAACCTGGAGGATATTGTACATAGTAACAATAATTTTTAGGTTTAATCTGAATTATTAATATTTTCCCATTACTTTCAAAAATCTAGACAATCCACTAAATAATAAATCATGTCCTGATTTGTAGTATTTGCTGATTTCCAAGATATAAATACTCACACTGAAAATTTAACAATCATCTCACAATCCAGTCTGACATAGCTCTAGCATACTTCTGGTTACTGTGTTCATCATGTACTCCATCCATATCAGACATGAACAATAAATCAATGGGCAACATATTTAATTAGGACAGAATAGCAGAAACAAACAACAGAATCATTCTCAATACTTTTTTCCTCCCAAATACACAAATGAATAAAATCTCCCATAGATTAACTTTTCTGTTGGAAAGTCCATCAATCCTGAGGAATTCGCCAGAAAACTCACTCTCTGAGGAGAGGGAGTGTTTAAGAGTCAGTTATATTCCTGCCTGGAAATTTTCTCTTGCTAGAGTTCTTGAACTTTCATCTTGTAGGATCCAGCTGCTCCATACTGATTCTCTGTTCTACTTCCTATATTTTTTGGTGACACAGAGGTTTCTTTGCTAGTAATGCCATTTTAAAAAAGATACTCTGATGTTACTGCCCTCTGCTTCTCTAGCTGCATCTGTTGCTTCCTCATTCCTGTACTTCCAATGTTATCCATAGCCACACTCCAGTGAATATTTCTGCATTCACTTTGTGCTGTCCCTGCTACTATTACTTTGCAGATACTCATAATTACTCTTTTAGAGTGAGCTTATTGAAGTCAACATGTTTCAGAACTAGTTAACATATTCCCCCCTCAATTGTTAAACAACTTCACCTGGATGGCTTCCAATAAGTGCTAAGGTAGAAAACTGAACAACTACCAGAATTTACCTTTTTAGTAAAATTCCCATTCATTACTCTTAAATTACTTAATAAATGGATTCAATTTACTTTTTTACAAGCTAATGTTCAACACCTTTGCATGAATTTTTTGAAGAACTTAGGAAAAGTGCACAAACCCCTTTCTATGTCCTTTCCAACTATTATACTCTTTGATGGTGAGCACAAAGTCATGCAAATTGCCTTCAAGATCCACTATGTCTCAAAATGACATTAGAGATTCTTTAAGGGAAGGAGTAAAAATCTGGAGAATCTGCTGAAATTACTAGAATTATAGCAAAATGTCTCTCTTCTCTCTGTCTCTCACATTCACAGACACACACACACACACACACACACACACACTTACACACTTTCATTTGCATAACCAGTTGTTGGTAAAAGTAGGGCTGGATTAGGACAATAGACATAGAAGGAACCAAGGAAGCCAACATCATTTTAAAGTTACAGAAGAAGAAATTGAGGTCCAAGTCCTTGCTTAATGTCACACAGCTAGTAAATAAGGATGGAATTGGAAACTAGATCTTCTGACACGAGAGTCAGTTCTCTTTCCCCCACACCACAATGCCCACTTTAGGGAAAGCCATGCTGATTTTTATCAAAGGCTCTAGCAATCCCTAATTTAGGGAGAAGAATATGAGGTATAATGGGGAAAACCAGGGGAGTTAACTAAAATATTATTTGTGGGATCAGTGGGGTGTGAGGGAGACAGGAATGACAGAAAGCAGGACCAAACAAGGTAGGGAGACTGGGTTTAACTGCTAAGGAGATGTCTGTTAACAGAAGTGGCAGTTAGGCCCTAACTGTCACCCTGCACCATCTAGACAAGGGGCCTATGGAAACTAGCAGGCAAATGGCGAGAGTTTATAACAATTTTAATTAAGGAAACCATGGTAAAGGTTGGGAATAGGGGTTTCTACACTTTCAGACTAAGGGCAAACCACAGGGACTGGGGAGGGACTTATCTACATTCATCTGAGACCTAAGGCACACAGGGCCCAGAGAATAGCAGGACTGAAGTGGGCATCCTCACAGCAGAGTCCAGACTCATTCCAGTGATGTTCCAGCTCCTCCAGGACCACTAGCAGTGCTCTTTCAGGTGGGTAGATTCTGGGAGCTAATGCAGCCCAAGTTAATCTGCAACTCAGGTTGGGATTAATAGTCTACCAAAATCTCCCACAAGTAGATGTCAGTCTTCCTTCAGGATCTCTGGAAATCTGAGGTCTCCTAGCATCAGATGCAACTTGTCGCAACCACCATGGAATCCATCTCAGAGAGAGAGCAAACCACTTCCTCTTTCCCCATTCCATTTGGAATTCTCTAGCCCTTCCTGTTAGGTCTCCTAATAATAACTAAATAATTTTCCTCACAACAGAGGACATGAGTGAAAATTGAGGCAGTGATGTTTAGAAAATTTTACTGGTTTTGGAGGGTGGGGGAGTGCAGCTAAGTGGCTTTGTGGATTGAGAGCCAGACCTAGACATGGGCCTCTGAAGCTTCCTAGCTGTGTGACCCTGTGCAAGTCACAAACCCTAGTACTTAGCCTTTACCCCTCTTCTGCCTTGAAATCAATACAAAGTATTGATTCTAAGACAAAAAGGAACTTTTTGTTTTGTTTTGTTTCATTTTTTAAAGAATACTATACCAGGAATCAAATTAAAGAAACTGGAGGAAAGGTAGGGAATATGTAATAAATACAATACTTACATTTATCCACTAGAAAATACTACCGAGACAATATCCATATTGGTGAGCATAAAAGACCATCTTCCCACCATTTTTCAACAAGAATGCCTTGAATGTATAAGGACTGAACCATATTAAGTAAAAACAAAATTTTAACAGAAAGCAATAAATTGAAGTATACCAAACACTTGAACCAGCTCAACACAAAGATACATATACATCAAAATTACTTTCATATGATGAATAGCTCCTTCATGATAATCAGTGATATATGAGTCATATTCCTTGACTTCTGAATGGAAGATAGCAGTAATTTCCCTCATTCCCCACCCAAGTCAGGTGTGATTTTACACGATGCCAATGTCTAGGAGATACAGAGACAGAAAAAATAGAAACACACAGAGAGAGTAAAATGAAAGGTCAAAGCCAGAATGAAAGAGTGAAATCAAAAAACAGTAGTCAGAAGGAGAATATGGGAGAATCAGAAACAAAGAAGTACAGTCAGGGAAACAGAAAGTGAAAGTGAGAGGAAGAATGAGAGGGTGTGACTTCAGAAGATCAGTCCCTTATTAACCTCACTAGAACTCAGATCAGAAGCTATAGTACTCAGTTCTCTTTACCATCTTCCACCTTGAAAATTGAAAGGAAGGAAACAGTATACCTTCAATCTCTGAGGGCAAGTTCTGAAGGTCAGTTTGGAATGAGAAGAATCCTATCCTCTTAACAGAAATCCACCTCCTCAATCAAAACACATGACTCCTATGTAGGCTCAATTTCCAAAGACTTGTTTCTCTGGCTGTGGCGAAGTAGGAAAGGGATGAGTTATTTTCCCTATCCAATATCCAGTTTCAAAAAACCAGGAAGCAATTCAATTGGGTTGTCATTTAATGAGTTATCCTATTGATAAGAAAAGCTGAGCAGGTATGTGTAAACAGCAGGAAACCCAAAAAGTATGGAACAAGACAAAATTTCAGTCATTAGGAAAACTGAGATACCAAGACTGTCTCCTTGAGAACTGTCACAACATGGAAAAACAGGATCACTGGAGAATAGGAACTGTCAGTGTTACACATGGGGTTTTTAAATAAAGAACCTGGGTCTGAATCTCAGCTAGGCTACTTACTCACCTGTATGACATTGAGCAAGTTAGTTGTTCTCCCTGGGCCTCGGTTTCCTTATCCTTGAAATGAAGGACTTGAAATAGAAGATCTCTAATTCCCCAACAAGACGAATGATTCTGAACAATTAATGTGCCCCTGAATATGGCTAGGACTGATCCCCAAAACTTAGGCAAGAGTGCCATGATGATAGGAGATTAAATAAGCTCAACATCTCTGGTTCAAAAAAGTCTGGGAATGGAAATCAAGACAAATTAGAGAAACCTAGGTGCTTTTTGATTTAGGTTGAGCCTGAATCATCCAATATTCCTTAGTTTGACCCACCATTGCCATCTCCAACCTGACTTCTTTCTCATTTGGGACAAATCACCAAGAATAAGGCAATTCAGGATACCCAACCCTTTCAGCCTCAGATATTTAAAAGCTAATTAATTGTTATAAAAACATGCATAACTCTCATGGTATATTTCACAAAATAGGAAGTTATCTGATAATTGCTGTTACACCATGGTATTAAGTTCATAATTAGGTTCCCTTAACTAAACTCTAGAGTAGAAATGTGTGATATGCACCATCATTAACAGTTATTTTAGGGGGAACTGTTTTGTGAGATACTAGCACAATTTTTCATCAATCAAAACCCTTCATTAATACCTGCAGGTTATATGCTTTTGTGAGTTTCCAAATGTCCCCGTGGAGATGATGGAGGTTACGGTGTAGACAGTGATAATAAAGACAGCCTGGAGAACAAAATTCATTGATTTAACCCAAGCCCCTATAGGAATAGGAAATCCTTTTGAAAATGTGTTAAAAGATTATTCTCTCTAGCTTCTATGTTTTGCCCACATGGATACTAGTTCAAACTTACATCAAGTGGGTCACAATCCTTTTTCTTTTGTTACAAAAGAAGCCATGAAAAGAGTCAGATTGAAACAGTGTATTACCACTTCTCTGCGGCAGATAGGGTCAATCAGTGTCAAAAGTGATGGGAGAAGACACTGAAGCAATCTAGCATATCTGAGCCAATCTGTGGGGCCCACAAATGAAACAGCATGGTGAGAACAATGACAGAGCAAGGCAAAGACTGACTGAGGCCAGAGTGGCAGTGATCACATTACTGACGTGAAAAATGTTCCAGAAAATAGCCTGGCTCTGATAAGAGGCTTAGTATAAGCATGGGGCCAATTAGTCTAACTTTGCAGGCTTATTTTGAGCTAATCTTAATTATCTGAATATTTAATTTAAATTTTTCCACTTCCCTACCTATGCTCTCAGAGGCACAGCTGTGTCCTTGCCTGGTAGCAAAGTAAGGTTGAAAGGCCCATCTATATCTGTTAATATTTCAGTGCTTAAAAGTCAAACCTGTATAAACCAATGGATCCACTATCAGAGACAGTAAAAACTGCTCAAAGAATAATGCCCACGAAGGACACATAGCTTCATCCTGAAACAGGAGGGTCAGAATTGTCACTGCTAACTAAAAAATAACACTATCCTGGAGGAGCTCATTATGATGGAGGCTTAATTCTATTGCAGGTGAAATTATAACTCCAAATAGTAGTATTTTCTTCCATGCAGAATTATAATATTACAAATCTATCTAAAACATGATATAAAGTTACCACAATACAGTATTAGAGGAAAAATACTTATTGATTTGTGGTTGATTCATTTATTCTGAGCTTTTTTTTGCAATTGTAAAATATACACAGATATGTGTAAAAGGATATGTAAAGCATTAAAGCTAAAAATTTTACTAAGACAACATACATAAAAATAAGATATTTTTATCACAAATGTCTATTTCATATATTCATATAATTGTATCCCTCAGTAGATTACAATCTCATTACAGGTCAGGATTGTCTTTTTCCTCTTTTTTTTCCCTAGTACTTAGTATGTTGCATGATACAAAGTAGATAATTCATAAGTCTTTATTGATTGATGATTATATAATGTAAATATATATTTTGCATCTAATATATATTTCATATACATATGCAATACATTTATATATAATATTTATACACACATATATATAATTCTGTTAGAACTTACATATTTGCTACCTAGTTGATAGATTAATTAATTTGCTTATTGATTGCTAGCGGGATCAGACAGCCCTTCCTAATAACTCTTCTGATTTATGAGCAGCTGCTTTCCAAGAAGGAACACGTTTTATCTGCTCTATGTAAAATGCATGAATAAAATGATGGTACTTGGTGATATAAGGAAGTGTGAAGGACAATGTGCATCTCTTCGAATGTAAAGCATTATATGCTGCTTCCTAATGTGAACTATCTGCTTTATATTCACTCCCACACACGCACTCTGAAATTTCCCTCAATCAGTAACAACAGTGGTAAGAAGAGAGGAAAAAGAGGCCATTGGCAATACATCTAGCATTTCTGCATGCTGAGAGATCCAGACAAGAGTACAGGCGTCAGTCCTCAGATCAGTCTTGAGCCTAATAAGTGATGTGCCCAGAGATGCAGAGCTTGTTTCCTGATGGGCTTGTGCCTGCTGTAAAACCTGCCTCTGAGGGAAGACTGTTCTTCCCAGCCCACATATACTGGGGCCTGAAGCCCTCCTTCTTGTCTGTCAGCACTCTCTACCAAGCCATGCCAGCTTTACATTTATAAGATACAACATATTTCCTCTAACTGAAAGAAGATAAATCTTGACAGATTAATGAACATTGGGAAAGCTGAAAATTTTTTCATGATTTATGAATTGCAGATCACTCTAGTTCTCCATGTAGGAAAAAAAACAACAACAACATATACGGGGCTGCGTCAAACTGCAATGGGGCTATAGGACCAACAGCAAAAATAAATGGTAGTGGGGGGCAGCTGGGTAGCTCAGTGGAGTGAGAGTCAGGCCTAGAGACAGGAGGTCCTAGGTTCAAACCTGGCCTCACCCACTTCCCAGCTGTGTGACCCTGGGCAAGTCACTTGACCCCCATTGCCCACCCTTACCAATCTTCCACCTATGAGACAATACACCGAAGTACAAGGGTTTAAAAAAATAAAATAAATGGTAGTGGCTTTAGCAAATATAAAACCCCACATGAAAAAAATTTGAACATAACTAAAATGAGCAATTATCCCACAATCAGCAGAGTTCATATTTAAAATACTCACTACCCTACAAAAGTCTTTCTCTTTACCTCTTCAAAGAGTAGAGGCAATCTTTATTTTCAAAAGCTATGCCAACTTTCATTCCAGGCTAAGGGAACTCAATGTTATTGCTTTTCATGGCTCTCATGGGAGACCAAGTAGTAAAAAGAAGGACAATAAAGCCTTCTTCCTCTCTTTGGTCACATGGGCTCAAGAAACATGCCTTACAAAAATTTGGAACATGAGGGGATGCCCTTCGATTAGGGAATGGCTGAACAAATTGTGGTATCTGTAGGTGATGGAATACTATTGTACTATAAGGAATAATGAACTGGCGGAATTCCATGTGAACTGGAATTACCTCCAGTAATTGATGCAGAGCATAAGGAGCAGAGCCAAGCGAACCTTATACACAGAGACAGATAACACTATGGCAAAATATAATATAATAGACTTTTCTACTAGCAACAATGCAATAGTCCAGGACAATTCTGAGGGACTTATGAGAAAGAACACTATCCACATCCAGAGAAAGAACTGGGGAATAGAAATACAGAAGAAAAACAACTGCTTGATCAAATGGGTCATTGGGGATATGATTGGGAATGTAGACTCTAAGTGATCACCCTAATACAAATATTAATAATATGAAAATAGGTCTTGATCAGTGACATATGTAAAACCCAGTGGAATTGCTCATTGACTATGGGAGGGTTTTGGGAGGGAGGGAGGGAAAGAACATAAATCATATTAACTGTGGAAAAATATTCTAAATCAATTAATTAAATAAAAATTTTCAATTAAAAAGGTGAAGAAACATGTCATAGTCCTTAGCCTCATTCTGTATTCTAGGTTAAAAGTGGAGTCTCATGACATAGTAAGTTAAAAAGTTCATCATGCAAATACTCTGGCATCCTGGTGCTCCAGAGGTTGGGATCCAGGCCCAGTTTCCTCAACCACACATTGTTTCTCAGCCCCCACCCCCTAATATCCAATCTTTTGCCAAGGATGGTAAATTTCACTTTTGCAAAATCTCTCAATTTTTTCACCATTTTGACACTGAGACACTTCTCATAGAGGCACTCATCACCTCATGCCTAGACTATTGTAATAGCATGCTGGTGAGTCTAGCTGCAGCAAATCTCTCCCCACTATCCTTAGTATATCTTTATATACTGTTCTATAAAATCCAGTAGCTCCTAGTTGCTTTCAGGATAACAAACAAAATTCTCTGTTTAATTTTTAGAGCCCTTCATAATTTAGCCCTCTCCTATCTTTCCAGGATTCTTACCCCTTATTCTTTCCATCTACTCTAATCTAGTGAACCTGTCCCCCTTCCTGTCCCAGAAATAGGAGAGTCCATTTCTCAGCCCTAGGTATTTTCTCTACTGTTGCCTATGTCTAGAATGTTCTCCCTCCTAAACTGCCTAATGCCTTCAATGATTTTTAAGATCCATTTAAAATCCTCTCTTCTATTGGAAGCCTTTCTCGACACCTCTAATTTCAGATGCCTTTGCTCTTTAATTCATATCTATTAGGTACTGTCTTTTTCCATTCTGGGTATGGTCAGCATCTAGCACAATGCCTGATACATAGTAGTTGCTTAATAAATTTTTACTGACTGCTCTGTGTCTACAAAATGAAATCACAGTGGGTCCCGATTCTCTTCATTTCTTACTGCCTCTATGCATTTGTTTTCACCTATCTCTTCCTACGCCAAAATGACAGCCTTCCAAAAATCTATTTGTTGAAAGCTTTCTCATGAGTCAATGTCTTATCTCTTCAGGCCCTATCTTCTCCTTTAATCGTTCTAGCTCAGCTAAAAGTGATCTCTCCTTCCTCAAATTTTACACAACATTTCCTATACCTAGGATCCTTTCAAATGTGGCCTTTTATAATACTTGTTTATATTTTATTCTACCTGTTCATATATAATTCATGATGCATATAATATTGCTTATCATAATAACATTGTACATATATATGTATATAGAGCACTGGACTCAGAATCAAGAAAACCTGAGTTCAGATTATTCATCATATACTTACTTGAGCAAGTCATTTAACTCTTATCAATTTCATTTTTCTTTATCCCCAAAAATAAGGATAATAATAGTATCCAAGTTGATTATAACTATTGTATATGCAAACATTAAAGTATTATAGAAGTACTAATTATTATTATGTGTTTCAAAGCCTGTGTATACTGCTTTGTTTGTTTTTAAGCTCTTTTCCCCATAAATATGTCTTACCTATCTATTTTTTTTTTATCCTGGGACTCCATTCTAGGAGCATAGGGCCACAACCAGTAGGCAATGGGTCACTCAGGGTCACCCAGCTGGGAAGTGTCTGAGCCCGGATTTGAACCTAGGACCTTTCGTCTCTAGGCCTGGCTCTCAATCCACTGAGCTAGCCCAGCTGCCCCTACTTTTGGTTGCAGTTTCTTTAGCAGATGTAGTTTTTTTTACAGGGTGGGGTTGCTAGCCCCACGCCCAACCCTCCTCCTTTTTCATCTGGGCTAGGGACAGTCCTTAGCCCAGGAGTGGTAAGGGTGGGCGATAGGGGTCAAGTGACTTGCCCAAGGTCACACAGCTGGAAGTGTCCGAGGTCGGACTTGAACCTAGGACCTCCAGTCTCTAGGCCTGGCTCTCAATTCACTGAGCCACCCAGCTGCCCCTTACCTATCTATAATAGCTGCATAATATATATTTAGTTAGATAAAACATTTTAAAGAAAAAGAAACATAATTCAATATCAAGTCATTTAAGAAGTACTATGATTTTTTTGGAACATGCCATTTTCCCCTTTCAAAGACAGTTCAAATGGTTTTGAATTATCATTCCCTGAACCAAAAATTTTAGTTTGGGTTTCAAACAGGTTTTGCCTCCTTACAAAATCATTTAAAATAATCTATAGAATGCACTAGCATCTCTCCAAATGAATCAAATTATATGTGACATGTCATTTTTACAGATCATTAACAACTAATTCAAGTTACTCATGCCCTGTCTCCCAAAACTGCTTTGCATTCATTTTCATATCTTCTGCATATAGTGATGTAGACATATACTGCCTCTCATAAGAAAATAAGCTCCTTAAGGGCAAGGACTTTTTCAATTCTCTCTTTGTATTTCTAACATTAGAATACAGTATCTGCTATGTGGGTAGTTCTTAATAATAATTACTCCCATCTGCTGGTCTAGATATTAATTTACTTCTTGTAACACTATCAGGTGTTTCTGTAATAAAGAGAGTTGGATGTCTATTACTCTTTTCTGTTCCTTCCTTTTTTGATGGATAAAGCAGGGCTGATTATTTCTTTGGTTATGATCATGTTCTCATAGGGGAGAAAGTGTGTATGTGGGCAAGGGAGGATAGGGATGCTACTTTAAATTTTCGACCTTTTCTTAAACTATCATTCTTTCTTCTATATCCCCCTTCTAACTGGAGGTTTTATTAGACATACATTTTTATAAAAAAGATCTCATTTTTAGCCTAGTGAAAATGTGTAACCTTAAGTCCATATTATCACAATCTCTGCTGTTTTGTGGAGTCTTTAATCAGGTGGGAAATCATTAATAAAATCACTGTAGACTCCAGGTAGGAAAATTCCTAACATTCAGCATTGGTTTGACTTTCTGAACTAATTTAAGTTTTTTTTTTTGTCTTTGTTTTTCTCTAGCTAGATTTAGGCCTCACTAGATTTAGGCCTCTATAGATTTGATTTGCAAAACTAAGAAATTTAAAATGTTTAGGCAACACAAGTAAGTCATATATATAAAATTGTATTTGTTTCTGGACCTGCTCAGGAAAAGAGAATTGGGGAATGAGTCAATTTTTTTAACTTTCCTCAGTCCTTAAGGAAATGGGTACAATTAGCAATCTCCATTGGAGTCTTCTAGAGTCTTCCCATAAGGGATCTGATGGCTTCCTAGGTCTCTCCCTTTTATATAACAAAGCACTCCTGTCCTTTTCAACTTTGAATTTCTCCTTTCCATTTTGCCTTTTAGCTTCTCATCTATTGACCTTGTAGTGCTGATTATTTCAAGGACAATTCATTAAGTCCTGGGCAGGGCCAAGGACACTGTCTGGATATTGCTGATATTAACTCTTGATAAACAAAAGAAACTTTCAGGGCTAAGAGACCGATTGGCCCTCTGAACTACACATTCCAGGATGCCATTTAGTTTTCAACCTTCTATTGTACTATATAATATTCATTATGATCTTAGTTAATCAGTGCACCAAGTATGATGTGTGAGAGCACAGTCCAAATCCCAAACAACTTAAATTACATTACACGTAAATATCATCAAATTAGCCCAGAACAAGATTATTATATTCTTGTTTATGAGAAGTATATGCCATGAATAAATTCCATATATTTATTTTCCTGTTTGCAGTGTTTTCACTTCTTTTTTAAGTCTAGACTTAGTCTGTAGGTCAGTGATGGGCAATCTTTTTAAAGAGGGGGCCAAAGGAAAGGAAATGCTCATCTCTCAGTCTGTTTCAAAGGCAACTCTTTCAAAGTTTCATTGTATTGTATCCTACTCATTATATTCTTCAGATTAGGAATAATGTCACATGGCCAGATGGAACATTGGAGGGGGAGGCAAATCTGGCCCACCAGCCATAGTTTGCCCATCACTGATGTCGCTCATTTTAATTAATAGCTCAAAGGGCAAATTCATTTTAAGATAATAAAACTAAATCCTTTCCTAAAGTCCCTCAGCTAAGGATAAAAGTTTCTGAATAGAGAAATATAAGGTTTACACATTTGGATTAATATTGGTACTAACCTTGCAGCATATTTGCATAGGACCAACTTCTCTCACCCCACATTGGACCTAGGCAAAACCTTGAAGAAAATACAATGTGCATTTCTGATCTTTCCTGCCCCAACAAAGTTTAAAAAGAGAACCAGAGTCATTTGGGGGACATTTTAGGACAAAATTTGAAAGAGAACAGAAAAACAGAAGAAAATGGTCAAGATCCACAATGAATCTTATGACAAAAAGTTTTTGCTCTCAAGGACAGTGAAGTCATGTATCTTAGAGGCACAACTATCATAACAACACAGGTACACTTAGAGGATGCCACTTTTATGATACAGATGATAAAAGCCACCAAACTGGACCAAAAATACAAGGCATAAGTGGAGGATGCAACACATTTGTGAGGGGCTTAAATACTTGAAATACAAAATACCTGAAGGAGAATACATTAAATACATGAAAAAATTCAGATCTTATAAATACTTAGCAAAGGTGACTAACATAACATTAACAACTTTTGACCTTTATTCCTACTATCTAATTTTAAGACTTATATACACATATAGGAATCCAAGATATCTTCAGTGAGGGTATTAGTAAAGAATGAGCAGACATTTGCAAATGATATTCTTCAAGAGATCACATCTTTACCATTTTGAAATTGACTGAAAGATATAGAAAATAGAAGCTTCTACTGTGAGTAGTTTATTGACTCATAAAAAAATTGATTTGAAAGGACTAAACATTGCCTTAAAGGCTCCCTGCTAAAAAGGTGTCTCCCATCCTCATATCAAAATCATTCAATATGCTTTTAAGTAGATAACAATACAAATGTCTATATTCAACCACCCCCTGATTTTATACATATCTGGTTAGATGTAAGAGAGGTCATTGGATGATGACCATACTTTGATGGAGGCAATCCAGTGGAGCATCCAAATTGAAGGGGCTTTCTCTGTTATGGGCTAGGTTCCCTAATTGTCTCTTTTCACAGATGAAATTATATTGGCCATGTCAAGCTCAGATGCTACAAAATTTACTAGAAGACATCTGTAACTAAACAAAAGAGTTTACCTAGCAATCTTTAGAAGAAGAACTAAGTGGAAGAAGAGTATCTGCTCCCCAAAATATGACTTCCATTTGGATAGACAGTTGGTTGATGAACTTTTTGTAACTATCAGGCATTGTAACAAACCTGTTGAATGTCTCCATCTATATGTATATGAGAAACAGACATGACAAACAGACTAGAAGTTAGAATAAGAAATGGAAAGGAAAATGGATTGGATGGCCTTTACAAAATTTTAAAACTCCTTTAATGACCCCATGCTAGTCCTAGAGACAAAAGATCATCTTTTTATTATTATATTTTTTCTTGTGCTGAAGATGTTATGGGAGATTTAGAATTACACAAGGTAAGGGAAATATTCATATATTTATTTCTATTATTTATTTATGTCTATTATTTATATCTACATCTATACATATGTCTATAGCTACTCAGGTAATTGGGATATTCTTCCACACTAGAACTGCAACTACTATCATTAAGTTGCCTACTCTATCTATTTATCTGCAGGCTTCACATCACAAGGTGAGAGGCTGGATTTGAGACCCTGACCCAGGGCCAGAGACACATATATGCTGCCTAATTCTGTTACCATTCATTGCCTGATATATATCTCCAGTACCTAACTCCTTTTCCTTCATCTGGCACTCCAAAATAAAATTTTGCTCTGCAGCCTACACTTGATTTCTGTTCCATCCCTCAGGAACAATCAATGGATGTGCAATTGAAAGAAACTTTAGTACTTGCATAGTATTAGGCTTCCTTTGTTGAGGTAAGATCCCTTTCTTCCCCAGTTCACATGAGGCCCCACTTAGGTCTCCATTTTGGAAGGCATCATGTCTCCTAGATAGATTGTCTCTTATATCTATAGATATTTTTCTATCTCACACTGCCTATATGAGCTGGGAAAAGAAATTCATTGTTATTTTCCCTAGAATTTCTTTATCAAGACTCACTCTATTTTCAAGAGATTTGATGTAATTCTAAATGGATGAGGGTGGAGTTGAATACTGTTTCCTCTTACTCTGATATTTTAGCTCATCTTTCTCAATCTTGTGATTTAAAATAACCAAGGATAGACCAAGGGCATATCTCCATGCCCCACTGGTATCCATACTATGCCAAGAGAATAAAAGAAATAGTCCAAAAGTACTAGTTGAAACCCTTTGTTGACTATATAAGGAGACATGTGCAAGAGTCACACAGAATGAACTAGTGTGGATGTATCACGATCTGGATATTTACAGGAAATACATATTTTTTGATATTATAGCTCTAATGGAGTAATAAGCCTTTTCCATATTTCCCCAAAAAATAATTTCCTCTCTGCCTTGGATTCTAGTCAAGAGTTAGAGAATCAAGTTAGGTGGCAAACAAGTCTTAATAGATGTAAATTTAGTGCATTGATCATTAAAATCATCACCATATTCATCCACACACCTATAAGCCTTAAAGAGGTTTATTCAACAGATTTCATTTTTAAATAAAGCAGGTCAATGTGGCTGGAATCATTACCTAGTATAACATTTTGTCTCATTTTTGGGTGGAGGAAGAGGAAGAAAGAAATAATATAAACCAAAAATATTGTGAGTTTTATGGCAAAAAAGAAAGAGAGAAACACAATACAATAATACCACAACACCTACTTTGCAACTGGATTGTATTTAGGTTGTGAAGTAACTGCCAAGTTGATAGTTTTAATTATTTAATCTGCATATTAAAAATTCTACAATAAAAGTAAGAAATTTGCTTTTCCACTCCATCCTAGTGACCATGCAAAGCTTTCCGTCTCACTTGAATTTGAAACATTCCATATGCTTTTTCTTCCTTATTAGAATGTGAGCTCCTTGACAGACCCTTCTTTTCTAATTGTATTGCTAGGGTTTAGCACAGTGCTTTGAACACACGTGTTTACTATATAAGTAAGTGTCTGAGTGGGCAAGATCTTTCCTGAAAAAGAAACCATAAGTTATGGATCAGACAATAATGAGAGAAGAAATTAAACAATGTTGGAATGCATATGAGGGGAAGAAATGATTGTCTTAATGAAACAAGAATGAAGCATCAACAAGTCTTGTTAAATCTTTCAGATGTTGAGAGATTTATAATTACACAAGGTAAGTAAAATATATTCATATATTTAGGTCTTTGCATATACCTACATCTACATTTATGTATATAGCTATCCATACTTATTTATCTACATCTTCTTTCACTAGAGTTTTACTCCATTGCCTTATTGGAGATCATGGCTTCTCATAAACTAGCATGTTGGCTTCAGAATGACAGATATTTTTGAGCCACTGGCACTTCTTTTGCTAAAGAGAGGTATAATCATGCATTGGTAAAGAAGTACCAAAAGTTACAGAATCAGAGAACTTTTTATTTCTTGACATACATCTATATGATAAAGACATCAGAATTAAAGAAATTTAGGTTCTCAGAGATCACTCTGTCTAACCCCTAGCTAAGCCTATTCTGATATCTAACTGTAGCATGAAGCTAAACCTGGGTTTTTTTAAGGTTATGTAGGTACATTTAATGCCCTGGCAGTGTCCGACAGGTAGGGACATTTTTAAGTGTGAGCTGTCCACTCATTTCCTAAAGACAGACCTGGCTAATTCTGGAGAGATTCATTGAAAAGGTGGGCACTCAGTGATGCATTTTTTACCACAACAATTTTCAAAGACTATCTAATTGGGTACACAAAGGCTGGTATTGTTCTTGATAGTAGAAATGTCCTCATGAATGAAATGATAGATCTTTTTTTAAGTTTAGATAGAAGAGTATTGAGTATATATAAATGAATAATTGAATTTATAATACAGTTGGTTTGATGCTTGTCATAATTGGCAGATGCTAGATTTTGTCAACTAGTCAGCATTTACATCATGATTAAAATAATAATTTGTTTTGGTTCTTAGATTGAAGAGGAGAGAAGGGAATGAGCATATATAGCTTAGATAGGAGCTACTATGTGTCAGGCAGTATGTTAAAGACTGCAAAGATTATCTCCTTTGATCCTCACAACAGCTCTATGAAGTTTGTGCTATTATTGTTCTCATTTAGCCACTGATGGATACTAAATGGATACTAAAAAAGCTCAAGCGATTTGCTCAAGATCACACAGCTATATGAGGTCAAATTTGAAATCAGATCCTCCTGACTCCAGGCACAGGGCTCTATCCTCTGAATCAATTAGTTAACTATGAGAAAGAAGTACACACTCGTTTTCAGGTTCATCCAGCCTTTATCTGATGATCTTCAGGTATAGAAAATTCACTACTTCCCCATTCTCAAGGAATTTGATTCTATTTTAGGATCACTATAATTCTGGGGAAGTTTTAATGAAAATTTTATTTTATGCATTGAACATCTTTTTCATCTAGTTTTGTACTCTATAACTGAGTTAGGGGAATCTCCAATCAGATTGACAATGATTCAGATATTTGAAAATATTTATCATGTCTCTTCCAACTTATCTTTTTTCAAGACTAAAGATCTATAGCACCTTCAACCAATCCGCAAAAGTATATCCTGATCAATATCATCTGCTTTCCTTCTAAATAATTAAGACCATTTCCAAAAAGAGTCACTTATAAATAAACAGATCACCCAGTTGTAGTTTAACTAGACTATGGGACAATAAGGGTATTATTGATAAGATAATGATTTTGCAACCTGATAATGTCCTCATATTTTTTCACATGAAATCTTGCCATGCATCTCCATCTTGTATAGCTAATTATTTGAACTTAATTATCAGATGCATGTATTCTTTAATATTTCTATGATCAGAACTCTAATCAGAATTCATACATCAAATAAAATCAAAGGAATTCTGAGTTATATCTGTGTGATTATCTATCTTTTCTAAAGCTCTTACACAGATGATTCAAAAGGTATTGATTATATACCTGCCATGCTCCAGAGACTGGATTGGGTACTGAGATTTAGCCAATATTCCTCCTTCTTTGTATTTTTCACATTTAGTGGATGACCCTGCTGCATCCATGTGTACATAAAGTATCTCTCAGTATCATCACATAACCAGCCAAATCCACAAAAAAAGGGATTTAAATATTTTCTTATTAAATTTCATTTTATTTCATTTAGTGTACTATTATAGACTTGAACTTTGGGGGAGGGTTTGCAATGTCTGCCATTTATGACTACTTTTTATGCTTTTTATCATCTGAAAATGATAAAAACGCAGCAAATTTCATCATTCAACTCATAGAAGTTGACAACAAAAAGCTAAGAAGATATTCCCTGGGTGAAGCCTATGGTCAGTTTTTCCTCCTAAATTGATATTACTGATGACCTTTTTGTGTTCAGACACCTAATCAAATACAAATTTGTCTCACTCTATTATAATCAACCTCAAAATTATCCACCTTTTCCACAAGAAAAATGAGATATTATTTATAATAATTTGCTGAAATATATCTACTAATTTTCCTTGAACTACAAGTCTATTTAATTTTTTAGATTACATTTGCATTCATATTGTTTACCTTTATTCCACAAAGTGCAGCATGGTGAACTAACATATCAACCAACTCCAATATTATATAATCTCCATAGCCTAGAATTGCAAAGAGAAGAAAGAGGCAGTCTCATATCTATTCCTTGAAGCCATATTTGGTTATTATTGTTTTTTTTTTATCCTGGGACTCCATTCAAGGAGCATAGGGCCACAACCAGTAGGCAATGGGACACATAGTCGCTCAGGGTCACCCAGCAGGGATGTGTCTGAGCCCGCACTTGAACCTAGGACCTTTTCGTCTCTAGGCCTGGCTCTCAATCCACTGAGATAGCCCAGCTGCCCCTACTTTAGGTTGCAGTTTCTTTAGCAGTGTAGTTTTTACAGGGTGGGGTTGCTAGCCCCACGCCCAACCCTCCTCCTTTTTCATCCAGGCTAGGGACCGTCCTTGGCCCAGGAGTGGTAAGGGTGGGCAGTAGGGGTCAAGTGACTTGCCCAAGGTCACACAGCTGGAAGTGTCCGAGGTCGGACTTGAACCTAGGACCTCCAGTCTCTAGGCCTGGCTCTCAATCTACTGAGCCACTCAGCTGCCCTTATTATTGTTTAATATCCTATAATTTTGATTCTGATTTTTGTTATTGTCCTTACCAATTAGATTGGTGTAGTTGCTGTGTTAATAGTTTCCCTGGTTTTGCATAATTAATCTTCCATCAGTTCATTTAAGTCTTCCCATGTTTTTCTTCATTCTTCAAATTTATTACTACTTACTGCTAAGTAACATTACATAATATTATATGAAAAAATTTATTTAATCCTATTAAAGAGCACCTATTTTGTTCAGGTTTTTATTTGTATTAAAAGTGTTGCTATGAATATTTTAATGTATGCATAAACTGATCTTTTTATAATTGTGATGACTTCTTGTGGCTATTTCTTCCTATTCTAAGTGTTCACAAACTGCCTTTAATTAATATATACCAGAATTTGCCAATTATCAAAATGAGATTACCTTTTTGCTTCAGTTGTTGTATTCAGCTAACTCCTTTTGAAAGCAAAATGAGTTTTTTTCTGACTCTTAATGATTTCCTTCTTTAGAATGCTAAAAAATAGGATCTATGTATCCCACCTCACAATGTAGTTGCAAAGAATTAATAAAATAATTGTACAGAAGTATTTTGTAAATTGTATAATACTTTATTAGATCATTAGCATAGTGAAAAAATTGATCAAAAATGGAGCAACTAAATGAGATTAACTTTCTTGGGCGAGAATTTCTTTTTAGTAGGGACATTGTAAAATTCTTTCCTTTACGTTGCATTAATTGACCTCAGCAACATATATATTTATATGTTATATGTATATATAATTCCTTATACTCTGTTCATTGGGTTGTTTCTTCTCTCTGAATCTTTCCACTTTGTACTTATTGTGTGTAAGACAAAAGAAAATAGAATCCAGCTATAATGCAGTGCTTGTAATGGAAATCCTCTTCTCTGATGTCCTTTCATTATTAAAGAAGGAAGAAAATCCAAAGCATAGTGTTTGCAATTTAGTGTTGCTTTTGAAACTCTCCCTCCCTGATTGAAATACACTCAGCTTGTCTTTGTGTTAGACTGAGTCTGCCCTGTGTTCCCTTTGTGCCATGCTGTTTGTACATTAGCTCTAATGGCTGTAAATGATCCCTTTTTCGATCTAGTCCCCTCAGAGCCTTTTCTTGTTAAAGACTGTTTGCTACATTTGTGGCAGGTACCCTGTAGCAACATAAAAGATGTTGGCCCTTGTAATGGTAACATTTCTCTACATAGTGCTATTTCTTCACAGATACAATTTTGAGTTTTCATTCCTAACTTTGAAAAATATTCTCCATCTCCAGTGATAAGCAGCAGCTACATTTATATAGAATTCATATAAAGCTTAATACATTGAACACCTTTTATCACTCATGTATTAATTTCTACAATTTTTTCACATTTATTTGCTAATAATATTTTATTCAAGTGATGATTTTCTTGCAAGCAGCACAAAACAGCCTAGGACTTAAATTCATTAAATTTACTGGCCCTAACAAATAGGTCAGCATCAGAAAATGATATGGTTTATCAGTAAAAATGACATTAAAGGATAACATCTGACTGCCACTAGGCCCTAAATATCATGGGATTTTTCTATTTATAATGAAGCTGATCTTGTCCATATGTGTGGTCTTCCTCATTAGCTTGTGAGCTCCTTGAGAATATGGCCTGGATTGTTTTTATGTTTGTATCCTTATTCCTTAGTACAATGATCCTCACAGTAATTGTTTAATAAATGCTTCATTCATTCAGGGAGCTATTGTTGTTGACTCATTTAGTCATGTCTGACTCTTTGTGACCTCATAGGTCAGAGCTATCCATAGTATTTTCTTGGCAAGGATACTGATTTATTTCCTATTTCCTAATCTAACGGATCCAGTATGATATTTTATCAGACAATCAGAGATTAAATGACTTACTCCTCAATCCACACCTAGCAAGTGTCTGAGGCTGGATTTAAGCTCAGGTATTTCCAACTCCAAGGTCAATGTTCTTCATCACAGAGACACCACTGCCTCTCTAGAGGAAAACTAGGCTAGAGATATAAAGGAAATGAGAGGTGATCTAGTCCAACTTCTACCTGACACATAAATCTCTTTTTCTACTTAACTGTGAAATGTTCCTGTATCTCTTCTTATGTACCTCTAAAAAATCAAAATTGACTATTTTTGAAGTAGTCAATTCTACTTTTTAAGCAACTTTTTCATATTCCTCCCTAAACTAACCCATTCCTTTCTTAACTGAGTAAGAGAATCAAATTTAAATATGTGAATTATATATTTTTTTTTACTTTTAATTCTTACCTCACAAACATGGCCTAAAATTATCTGTATTTGTACCTTTGCACTATTCCCTGTGCTTGGAATATCTTCCTTCTTTATTTCTTAATTCTCTACTTGTTGAAGTCATCCTTCATGGTATAGTTATCATATTGTTTCCATTATGGGGAGTTCCTCTGATCTTCTAGCTTGGAATTGTCTTTTCTTACATTGTATCAATGGCACATCACAGTCCACAATCATTCACAATAGTCTACATATTATTATATTTATCTATATATAAGTTTTATTTTTAAAAGATTTCATCTTACTTAGATTTTTCTATTCTCTCATTATCAAACATCATTCAGTACACACAGGAGGTTCCTGAATAAGTACATATTGAAGGCTGAAAGATTCTTCATAATAAAAACAAATAGCAAAGTCATCCTATCCTATGGACCAAGTCAATGAATGTGAGTTTAGGTGATAGCATAGATAGGTACTTTTATAGGTAAGTTATAGAGTAGACATGGGTTTAAGTCAGGATAGAAAGCTGACAGCTAAAAGCAAGCCTTTGACTGAGTGCATGGACATTCCAGGATAGAATGAAGAGTGAGGTTTGAAAAGGAGAGTGGACTTCTTAGATAAGCTGGAAGAAGGAGGGTGGATTTGTGATCCTGCTTGCTGAGACTCAAGTTAACTATGAAGTCTGGGGATTTTAAAGAAGACTGAAGAGATTATCAATCAACACAGCCTAGGTTGAGAAAAGATTTCAGATCTGTAGCTGGTGGACGGCTGTCAAATAGCTTTTCTCCCTAGAGCTTCATTAGGACTTACTAGCTGTTCAAGGATTTGTTCCTGTTCCTGTCATCATCTAGGATCAGCCTGAGCCTCGAGAATCCCAAACTCCAGCCCTCTCCAACTTAGAGCTGTCTATTAGTGCAGTAAGGGAAGAGCCAGCTGAACTCTTTACATTTTAAAGGCATTTGGTTTCTTCCTTCAGTGTTAGAAATCCTTCACCCACTTTCCCATTTTTCTAACATTATGTTTTAATATACTTCCTTTTTAATATATCTCCTCTACACAACAAGAACCCACCTTTGAGTTACCTTAACATCCTGGTATTCCTGGCTATTTGGTGAACAGTTAAACTGTCAACCATCATTCCCCATTCCCTACATTCCCTGTGTAGTTTATTCAGTGTTTCTAGTCAGTCCTTTAACTTGTGGTTGTAGGGTGTATTTTCATTATGTTATTCCCTGGCTGGTACCCAATCCAGTCCATCACACCCCTTCCGCTTTATTTTATTTTTTCAGTACACACATAACTAGTTGAATTTCAAGACCAAGAATAGACATCAATAAATCAATAAATATGTATTAAGTGCTTATGAAATATAAAGCTTTTTATTTGACAAAACATTATGCTTTTGAATTCTAAAGAATGTTTATAAAAAGAAAAGAAAAGTATTTGGGTTTTTTCCCCTTTCTTTTCTCTTGATAAAAACAAAGCCAGGACATCAGAAAACATATGTACAGAACAGCTGGCCAAAAAAAAAATCAACCCAAAGCAGGAACTGAATTATGATGTTTCTAAGTGGGTTGGCCTAGACCCTTTTTGTTTTCATTTTAAGAAACAATTAAATTCAAGTAGAAATATTGGGGGAAAATGGACATGCCCTCCGGAGAGGGAGTTTTGCTTTGTTTCAGGCACTATGCTGAACTTTGGATTAATGGATACATTATCAGTGTTAAAAGTCTCTTGTTGAGAGCTCCAAGCATCTGTGCTTAGTACTATGTTATCCAGTATTTTATCAATGTCTCAGTTAAAGGCATGGATTCATGCTTTCATCAAACTTGTAGTTGATACAAAGATGTAAGAAATGTTAATAATGGATGACAGAGGAGTAGGTAGGTAGCACAGTGGATAAAGTAACAGGCCTGGAGCTAAGAGAACCTAGGTTCAAATCTGGGCTCCAATACTTCCTAGCCATGTGACCCTGGGTATGTCACTTAAACCAAATTGCCTACACCTTACTGCTCTTCTGCCTTAGTGCCAACTTTAAGACAGAATGAAAGTTGTTGCTTTTTTTTAATGGATGACAGACATGGGATACAATAAAATTCTAACAGCTTATACTGTAAAATGGAGCAGATCTAATCAAAATCAAACAAGAATAAATGCAAAACAAAACACCCGAATTAAGAAAACCTAAACGATCAGTTAAATAGAATACAAGACATGTTAGACTAGATAAAGCTTCATGAGACAAAAAGCTATAGTATTTAGTGGAATGCAAGCTATAGGAGTCACCCATAAAATACTTGTCAAAACTGATCATTCAACCTCTAGTTATATTAATGGAGGTAATGGTTTTATGTAGTATTCTGTTCAGTTCTAGATTCCATATTTCTCTAAGGACATTGATATTCAAGAGGAATTCCAGAGAAATTATGCCATGTTACTTGAGAATCTTAGCATCATGCCAGGTTTAGAGGAAAAAAATAATAATTTCACATTTGAACATGTTGTGATCAAAGTGCTATGGGGGCACAAAGGTAAAAATGGCTGGAAAACTGAACTATAGGCCTAGAGGATCAGGAGAGAGACTGGAAATAGAAATATAGATTTAAGATTCATCTTGTTGGAAGAAATAATTGAATTCATTGGAGCAGATGAAATCACTGAGAGAACCTGTACACAGAAGAGAGTAGAGAGTAAAAGGACAAGACTTTGGCCATAGCAAAAAGGTGCTGATAGAGCAGTAAATGATAAGCATGAAAAAAAAAGAACAGAAAAGTAGCAATCAGAATGAATGGAAAAAATGGGAGGACAGTACCACTGAGAAAAAAGGGGGAAACATAGAGAAAGTGGTCACCAATGTCAAATGCTTGACAGAGGACACAATGACTGAAAGAAATGAATGACAGGAAAGATTGAGGAGACAGGAAGACAGAAACAGACACAGGGAAAGGCAGAGAGAGAAAGTGTATAAGACGGAAACCGATTGGGAGAAACTCAGGGAGAGAGAGAGAGAGAGAGAGAGAGAGAGAGAGAGAGAGACAGAGACAGAGACAGAGAGACAGAGAGGAGAAAAGGAAATATACTAAAAAGTACACTATTTTTCCATTATTTTCAAGAATCCTAGAGGTGCAAGAGAATACATGATCAAAAATTTTAATGAAATTATAGCTGACAGTTATGTAGTGCATTAAGGATTACAAATATTATCATAGTACTGACTCATTTAATACGTACAATATCTTTATGAGATAGGAGTTATTCTTGTTCCCATTTTGCAAACTAGGAAATTGAGGTTCCTCAAATGTAAATGAGTTGCTCATGGGTCACAAAAGGTAATTATCTGATGCAGAATTTGAATCCAAGTTTTCCTTAATCCATGCTCATTACTCCATCCACTGTTCTCTGGTGAGTTTAAAAGAAGAAATATGCAATTTAGCAAATTAAGTGCCCACTATATGCAAAACATTTCTATATGATGGAGAGATAAAGAAAAAGATAGTGCTATGCTCAAAGTATGTATAATCTTATGAGATAGAATATACTCAGAAAAATCTCATTAAAATGTGCTATAAGATATCTGCAGAGGAAGTGATCATTATGGTCTATGAGGAGAGGCTCCAGAAGTGGGTAACCACTCTAGTGAGTCTTGAAGGAAAAGAGGATTTCAACTAGCTGGCATGTGCAAATATCACATTCCAAGCTTGAAGCACAACCTGCATGATTATACAGAGTCAGAAGAAAACAGTATGAATTCATGAGATCCAGAGTCATCCAAGTAGTCAAAGTATATGAAGATGAGTAGTATGAAATGAAACTAAAGAAATCTTTGCCTAACCTCTAGCAAGATGGATATTCCAGATTACAAGGGCTGTTTTTCTTGTCAAGGTTTTAGGATTAATTCTGAGACACTTGGTGATATGCTTAAAATGCTATAGTTCAGAATCCCCACTGGGATGCTATCCCTGTTGATTACTGGCTAATATAAACTAATAATCTAGACATTTAGATTTAATATACATTTTTTAGAAATTAGAATTTACTATTATGGTATAGTTGGCACATGTGCTCCTAAAATGGGGTCATGTTCAAATGGGGTACAAAGTCCAAGTGGACCCAATTTAAAGCATAGAGTATGGTAAAAGTTATTAAAAGTCTTTTTCTCCTCCTTTTTTGGGTACTCATGAAGTTCTTCCAAAATATATTTTAGTTTTTTTGCCGGTATCCTTGTAGAGCCTTGAATCTGCCTTTCTTCATTATGTCTAATCTATTCTTGACTCATTAGGCCTTCCACCATCCACTGCTGTTTTAGGAATAATGCAAAGATAATGAAAAATAGATGGCCAATACAAAAATCCTTTGGACCCTTCAAAGTTTTCCAAAGTTCTCTCCCCATTAGGATCAATAAGAAGAATTTGTAGGAAAGAATATTTCTATTTAATATCAGAATCTTCTCATTGTTAAAAAGATAATGAAATGAAAATGGGTTGATATGTGGGGTAGAGAGTTCAATGGAGGTAATCAGAAGCAAGAAGGTCTTCAATCCAGGAAATCAAAAAAGAGATACCTGAATTGTCTGTTAGGTTAGGCCTAAACTTTATTCACTCTAAGATTCAATTATTCATTAAAATTTTAACATGTTAACATTATATAATTTACATAAAAGTTATTCATCAATGCTTCATCACATCATGTGGTAACTCTGGAAGATGGTGCACCCTATCCATGAAAGGGATGAATAGGTATAGGCCTAGACATTCATCACTTCCTACACATTAGTTTAGAAAAGATAGACCCCCAAAATGGAAAAGGAAAAATTTTGGACTGTCTGAAAGAAGATAAGCTTATTGGCACAATTCTGCTAGAACTGTGAATTGAATTGGCTCTGCTGTTCTGGAAACTAATTTGGAACTATAACTCAGCATTCCTAAATTGTATATACACGTTGACCCAATAATAATATTAGTATGTGGTCAAAGATCAAAGAAAGAAGACAAGGAAACATGTACAATAAACATTTATAGTAACATTTTTCTTTATTGAAATAAAGAACTAGAAGCAAAGGGAGTCTACATAAATTGAGAAAAGATTAAGCAAATTTAGGAATATAAATGTAATAATATATTTTTGAACCATAAACAATAAGGAAAGGCATAGATTCATAAAAACATGGAAACATATATATACTGATTCAGAGTAAAACCAAAAAAGCAGAACCTAGAGAACATAGACAATATTATAAAGAAACAATTTTTTAAAGAATTCTGACCAAACAATGGGGAAGAAACCTCAAAACTCTGTTTACTACAATCACCTCTTTTCCAGTATCAACTCCTAAATCCCCCAAATTCTTTACCTTCAGCCCAGGAGGTTTCTCACTCTGGAGGATGCCTCTGCTCTGTGCCTTCCCCTTCAATTGGAAAGTTTCATCCAAAAATATTCATTTTAAGAAGTGCCTAGGCCACCTCAGAACACCTCCCTCACAGATATGCTACTGACTCCTTGGACATTATTTTGTCCACAAATATACCTTTTATTTCTTTGTCTCTCTTTCTCTTTCTCTGTCTCTGTCTCTGTGTCTGTCTGTCTGTCTGTGTGTGTGTGTGTGTGTGTGTGTGTGTGTGTTGTCTTCTATTAGAATATGTGCTCCTTGGAATCAGGACTATCCTTATGACTTACAAACTATAGTAAGTATCTGGCACACACTAAGCACTTAATAAATGGACTGATGAAGCATATTACCCATCTCATAACTGAGAGGTGATAGGCTCAAGATGCACAATAAGACATATTTTTGGCCATGGCAAATGCATGGATTTGTCATAGTGCTATATTTGTATTATTATTTGTTACAAAGGTTTGCTTTTAACTTTATTTTTATTTGGGTATGGATGTGTGAAGTACTTAGAGAGACTAGCAATAATACAATTCTAAAGAGAAGAAAATTAAGAAAATTTAGTCACTAAAGCATTTTTCAAATGCATAAAAGAGAACACAAAAGAACTTCAGAAGGAAACACATAAGCAAGACAGCTTTGAAAATAATGTTTAATTTATTATATCTATTTATTAAAAAGTAAATGACACATAGTGGCAATTCAGTTTCAAGTCAAATCCTCTTTTTCCACTCTTTTTATATATGGAAATATTCATTTTAAATTTTATTAAGTCCAGAATAAAAAATAAAATAAAAAATAATATAAAATTAAAACAAAAATTTCCTACTAAGCAAATTATTTTTTAAGAAATCATAGAGTTGGGGGCAGCTAGGTAGCTCAGTGGATTGAGAGCCAGGCCTAGAGACGGGAAGTCCTAGGTTCAAATCTGGCCTCAGCCACTTCCCAGCTATGTGACCCTGGGCAAGTTATTTGACCCCCATTGCCTACTCTTATCACTCTTCTGCCTTGGAACCAATACACAATACTGACTCCAAGACAGAAGGTAAGGGTTTAAAAAAAAGAAATCCTAGAGTTCATGAGAAAAAGCCTGAAAATATGAAATTACATATAATTGTGATGTGTTGCATTACAATTAATGATAAATTTGAATCTATAGTAATGTGGTGTAATTCTTTGCATTTGTGAATGGAAAGCTAAGGGGAAAATACTTCTCCTGGTCTGCCTAGGTCACCTAAACCACTGATCTTTTTAGTAATCAGAATAAAGATGTCTTAGACACACACATATTCATTGATAACAAATGTATGCAATCATCACTCACCTACATTGTAGCAGAATGATTTCTACCATATGACTTCAATGCTATGTTTAGTAAGCTAGAACTAGAGGGAAAATATGCTTAAGCTTAAAGAGAATTTACAAAAAAAAAAAAACTTCAAAGGAAGAAAGTAGTCATCTGAAAAAGTGTGATAAAGTGTGCTCATTGGAATTGAAATGGTCCTTGGTTTAAAAACTTAAGAAAGTAAATTAAAATGCCAAGCACGACAGATAACTTTAGCACTACAGAATATGTCTCACACTCACTCATACTGCAAAGGAAAAAGAGTTCATCACAATTAAATATTCATGAAACAAAAGATCAAGGCTTCAAGTCTTAGATCAAGTTCAAGGCCAGCCATGAACTAATGATCTGGTCCATGATTTGTATGAATATTTAATGTTCAGGAAAAGAATAACTCAGAATCTACCTTGAGAAATAAATTCACTCAAAATTCAACTGATTAGAAGCCAAATTGCCAGAATCTTGTATAGAAACCAATTGCTAACTAAAATATCCCTATGAACATATATTGTCATGTCAGACCCTGTCCTTCAGGTTGTGGATGGCCTCACCTCTGCATTAATTGAGCAACACATGTATCGCTCATTGAACTTTTTATCATTCATCCTATATATTGCCCAAATTAACTATCTGCTTTCTTTTACCCTCTCACAAACCAAGCATTTGGAAAAATCAAAAATTCCATTAACTGTGAAGGCATCTTTTACATGCAGGTTCCAGACCCTTTCTCTATACCATAACACCCTTGAAAATTTTGTCTTAAATAATGTGTGTGCGTGTGTGTTTGCGTGCGTGTGTGTGCGTGCGTGTGTTTGTGTGTGTGTGTGTGTGTGTTTGTGTGTGTGTAGCCTTCAGTGTCTGTTGGGAAGGCACTACTTATATTAATCATTTGAAATGAAAATACCTCCTGAAGCCTCCTTGGAAACAGGTGGAAGCAATTTCATTTCAAAAGGCTGATGGAATAGAAATGCACCCAAGGAAGCCTTGACCAATTTGACATCCTCTTTTTAAAGATCTAGCAAAATGTAAGGTTAATCCAGCCATGGGCAGAATGCCTCTTCTGAGTGAATACAAACCAATGAATAGAGTAGCAGGCATGGGTGGGGGTGCGGGGGTGGAGTGCAGATAAAATAAGCATTGGCTTCTCATGCTAAGAAGGAATAATAAACATGAGATGAAGTGCAGGACTTCCACAGCCTGTCCAGAATGCAGCAAACCACAATCATGTCTTTCATATGAAACTATCCTTTCCATTTCTCAGTTTCAGCAAATGTTTTTCATTCGTTTGTTTTTCAAGCCATCAGCACGATTGCAGAAAACAGTGACAAAGCCTTGATCATATTACTCTTGACTTCTTGATCTGTAGAGTTTTTTCACCAATCCTCCCATAAAAGAATATCCTGTACTTTCTATTAAGTTAATCCTAATAAGTCTTCACAGAGCACTTATAATCCAATTTATTAATCAGCAACACATTATAAAGGGTAGAACACATGATTTGCAATCAAGGAGACATATGCACATCCTACCCCTAACACTTATTGACTCTATGATCCCAGGATATGCATGTTACCTCTCTGAGCCTCAATTTTCTCATCAATCAAATGAGAAAGCTGTACAGGATAAGATAAAAGTATCTTAAGCTCTAAATCTATGCTCCTTCTACAATGAAATATGGAGGTTCTGATTTCAAATAATGTGTAGATAGCAGTTAGAAAAATAGGGAGAATATAATTTTTTTCATTTTATTTATCACCTTATTATAATTTAATAAATTCTGATCTAGATTAAGATCTAGGTATAAGTTAAATGCTTATGTTCAGAATTATTGGACTTTTGAGGAATGGTGGGTCAAATATGAGAAAATTCTAATGCAAGGTAACTTGGGTTGAAAATATTCCTAGGAACCATAGATGAAATACCAACTTTAGAACTGTAGTGACATTAGAAGCCATTTATCACAACCTCATTTTGAAGCAAGAAGTTTAAGTGACTCACTGAAGGTCATGACTTTATTAGCAGAGGCAATACTCAATTTTAGGTGTTTTAACCCCAAATTTCAGACTCTCCCTACTATGGCTTGGTCATGTAGTCCCTTTACTTGGTTAAAAAATAAGCACCTTTTTCCCTCAACAAAAGAATTCATATGTCAACAATTCAGACGTTGTCAGATTAAAGAAGCCTAAATTTGTAAAACTGTATTAATGGGAAATCAGCATTATGGTGCACTATTGGGGGTAGTTATTTGCATAAAGGCAGAGACTTTGCAGAAGTAATACCACTCAAATCAGACTCTATAAACTTCTGCTTATAAGAATGATAGGACAGGTTGGCCATTTTCAAAAATGACATCATATTCCATATTATTCTATCCCACTTTCTTCTCATATCTGACTGGTAGAAAATCTAGTGTGGTCTATAATTTGCATTATTTTTCATTAAATACCTATTTTATTTCCTTTTTATTCATCCATTTATTCAACCCATTTATTATCAATTATGTTCAAGATATTTTCCTATGTTGTAGAAAAATATCTTATCTTAGAAGTATCACCTATATTCAATGGTAGACTGTATTCAAATAATGTTACATATTTCTTATAAACATTCTTTTTTAATAAGGAAACACAAGGATCTGTTTTTGAACAGTTCTATTTTGCATAGCTCTTAAAATATCTGAATGTATTAAAAAGAATATGGCACTCTACCATATTAAAAAATAATGGAAATCTAGAATATTGTTATAATTAAATGAGAATACCTAGCAACAACCAATTTTAGAAATTATTAGCCTAGATTTCTCATTTTAAAGAGGAGGAAACAGATCCAGAGAGGGTAGGGCATTTACCCAAGGTCTCGCAACAGCAGAGCCTCCATGAAAAACTCTGGCTCCCAATGCTCTAAGCCAGGGCTTATTCTAACACACCAGATTGCCTCCACAGTAGTAGATGATTTTAAAGTCCTAACCATAAAACAGTCACTGAAAGACACTTTGATGCAGAGAGTTTAGTTTTATGGTTATGAAAATCATGAAGAGCCAGGCTTCTTTTATTAAGTGGCAGGCATTTTTCAGGACCTTTTCTAGCAGCAAGATTAATGACACATATGCCCTATATCATGAACTTCCTAAGACACGTAGTGATTTTCAAACAATAAAATCCCTTTATAAAAATTCATTTTGCTGTGGAAGTCATGGCAGTGTGTAGTGATTCCATGAGAACCTAGTCATTAAGTTCCCACCCCCAAAGAACTTATCTAATTTATAAGAGATTCAAATGCAAAATCAGTGATCACAATGAGTTGCTTAGTGATACTTTTTTTTAAAACTAAATATATTTTTAAATGGTTCCTTTTAGTATAGGATTATTCTGATGGAGGGGAAATTTATAATATCAATCATAGACATCTAAATGCAGTGTAAGAAATAGAGAAGCAGATGAGTAGGTTACTTTTCTTACTACCAGAGTTTAATAGTTCTAACATCAATATCTCACAGTTCACAGAATAACAATGGTATTGGGGATGATGGTGGTGATGATGATGATTAAAGGAATAATAATAAGAAGCATTTGCATAGCATTTCAAGATTTATAATACATTACATGGGTTATTTCTTTCAATCCTCACAACCACATTATTTATTATCCACATGTTATAGATGAGGACATTGTGTCACCAAATAAATTAATTGAACTCATTGAATTCCTCACCTTTCCATCATTTCTCAAGCTTCCCATAGTTCTACCTCCCCAATCTCAGCTGAAAAAAAATCACCTCATATTTAACATTAAAAAATGAGGCTATTCATTGAGCTCCCTCTTCTCACGCTCTTCCTAATCTATTGCTCAACTGTCTTCTGCACTATCTCTTCCTTCATTCCTGTCTCATATGATAAAATGACCTTACTCCTTACCAAAACTAATCCCTAAATCTTTGCAAGTGATACCATACCATCCCTTCTCTTCCAGCAGATTGCCTCCTCTGTCATCCCTACTCTATAATTTATTTTCAATCTCTCACTTTCTATAGGCTCATTTCTAGTGCCTATAAATATGATCATGTCTTCTTAACTTGAAAAAACCCTCACTTGATCCTTCCATCTCTTCCATCATCCTATTTTTCTTGTGCTTTTTGTGGCCAAACTCCTCAAAAATGCCATATATAATTAATGCCTTCACTTTCTCTGTTCTCTCTTAACACCTTACAGTCTAGATTCCTACCTTGTCATTGCAATGAAACTACTCTTTCCAAAGTTACCAATAATATTTTTGTTGTTTAGTCATTTTTCAATCATGTCCAATTTTTCATGACCTTATTTGGAGTTTTCCTGGCAGAAATATTGTAATAGTTTGCCATTTCCTTCTCCAGCTCATTTTACAGATGAGGAAATTGAAGCAAAGAGTTAAGTGACTTGACCAGCATCACAGAGCTAATAAGTGTCTAAGGTCCGATTAGAACTCAGAAGATGAGCCCTCCTGACTTCAGGTTCAAAGCTCTAGCCACTGGAAAACATAGCTGTCCAAATGACATTTCCTGCCAAATCCAATGGCCTTTTCATAATTCTCATCCTCCCTGACCTCTCAGCATCTTTTCACACTGTTAAACCTTGCTATTCTCTTCTCTTTAGGGTTTGGGACAGCACTCTCTGTATTCTCCTCATGCCTATTGACCATTCCTTCCAGGTTGCCTTTACAGGATCCCCATTCACAGTGATCTCATTAATTCCCATGGATTTAATTACATCTCTATGCATTAACAAATCTACCTCTTTCTGTTATTTCCTGATGTATCCTGAATATTGATAGCTTGTATATATTTCTTTGCATGTTGTCTCCCCAATATATTGTAAGTTCATTGAGGGCTAGGACTACCTTTTGCCTCTTTTTGTATCCAAGGTACTAAGCAAAATGCTAGAAACATGGTAGGAGCTCATAGAGGACACAATGTATTCCTGTTATTCTCATTTCAACATTGGATTTTTTCAGGCTTGTACACAATGTAACAAATGGATTTCAAAAGCATGAGAACTAAACATTTGATGCTTACAAATAGAATTTTTACAAACATTTGAATTCCTGTTCCTTTATTCCTGATCATTCATTTTGGGTAGAGAGTGAGAGCTAAACATAACCTACGACAGGAACTAAGTTCACCAACTTATATACATAACTCAATTACTAGGTAATGTTTAATAAAAATATTAGAGTTGACCCATAGAATATTAAATAGGTTTAGAGCTTGAAGAAATCCTAAAAGGCATCTAGCTAAATGCTCTCATTTTATAGATGTGGAAACTAAGGCCCTAAAAGATTAAATGACTTGCCCTAGATAAAATAATATTAAATTTCAGAGACAGGATTTATAACCAGGTCCTCTCATTCCAGATAAGGCAGTATTTACATAGAATCAAATTTCCTTCTTTGTAGTTACTTGGTTAATATTACATAGCTCTATATTTAGGATATACAGTGTTTTGGGGGATCTTCACTAATGTTGAGAAGGGAGTCACAAAAATCATCTGTGGAAGTGGCTTCAAAGGTCACGTAATCAAATTGAACAAGAGTACTAGCTACAATGTATTTATTCAACAAGGGGTCAGATACCTTTACATGAAGATCTCTGGTGAGTAGAAATCCACTACCTATTGAAGCAGTCTATTTTGCCTTAGAGGGAAATTAGAGTATGCATTATTAATTTCTTTGTACTTTTAGGATTCTCCCTACTATACATAAACAAGAAAAATTAATTTAATGTCCTTATTTGGCATCTCAGAACTAATCACAGGTCAGGACAGCTAGGGGACTAGAGCATGAGGCTTAGACTAAGGAGGACCTGGGATCAAGTCTTTTCCCAGACACTTCCTAGCTGTGTGACCCTGGGCAATTAACCCCATTTGCCTAATCCTTATCCTTCTGTCTTAGAGTTGATACTAAGAAAGTAAAGGTTAGGCAGGGGGGGAAAACTTATTACTTATTTCCTGGCACTCAGTAAATACTTATTGAATTCAGTACTTAAAAGTAGGTATTATATTTCAAGTCTTTTCTTCACTAGTAATATTTTTCACTTCCTCAAACAGTCCTCTTGTGGCAAGAAATAAAAGCCCTAACTGTTCAAGGTGCCTTTCCTTGGACTCTCTAGCTTAATACTATCGTTTTAAAAATGTGCCACCTATAGGAAATATAATAGTCTATAAATGTTCTGACTAAGAAAGGTGTAATCACCCCCATGCACTTCTACTCAGGCTTTCTTCATTGTCATATTACAATTCTTTTTTTTAAACCCTTACCTTCTATCTTAGAATCACTACTATGTATTTGTTCTAAGACAGAAGGGTGGTAAGGGCTAGGCAATGGGGCTCAAGTGACTTGCCCAAGGTCACACACCTAAGAAGTGTCTGAGGTCATATTTGAACCCAGGATCTCCTGTCTCTGGGCCTGGCTCTCAATCCACTGAGCCACCCAGCTGCTCGCTAAATCACAGTTCTTACTCATTCATATTGCACAGAAATAAAACACTCAGAATTTTTTCCCAGAAATACTACTGTTTAATCATGATTAACCCATTTTGTGCTCATAGGGTTCGGTTTTTTTTTAACTCAAGTAATATTTTATCACTCTGAAGTTTCATCTAAACCCAACCTTCTAATCTTTTGCCAAATGCTTTTTGAATCCTGACTGCACCCACCTCTATTTAACTTTATACCATTTGCCTTTTGGTAAGTATGCCATCTTTGCTTTTGTCTCATTAACTGATAAAAATTTTGAAAAGAGCCAAATGCAAATGCCTGTGGCTTTTCACAAGAGATAGTATTCTGAATCAACATCAAATTATTACTAGCTGCTTGAGATCTAGCTATTTAGTTAGGTCTAACTCTACCAAACTGCATTATTTTCTAACCCATATTTCTTAACTTTTCCATAAAAATAGCTTTAAAAACTTTTCAGATATTTCCCTAAAAACTGGATAAACCATAAATACAGAATCTTCTGCTGAAGCAGTTGTGTCATCCTTCCTGCCCTTCCTCCCAAAATGGACTCAGATGATATCACCATAAAACAGTCTTGATGAAACTATGGTTTTTCTTTGATTATTGCTTCTTTTTATGGATGATCATCTTTAATAATGCATTCAAAATATTTTCCAGGAATCAAGACCAAACAGCCAACTCCATACCTTAAAGGCTCTATTTCCTTTGCTGATTTAAAAAATGGAGTCATTTTGTCTAATCCAATCCTATTATATCTCTTCCATAGCTTTAGTAGTTCTTACTGTATCATGACATACTTTTTTAGTTCACCGTCTTTTATCTATTCCTACTTCTACTTTCTGCGTATGTCATTTTAAATCCTAAGTTGATTGATGCATCCTCCCTGTCATCTTTAGACAACATCTTTATCTTTTCTTTGACTCCTTTGAGATCTGCTCTCACAAAATCTTAGGTTGCTATCCTGTCATAGTCAGTTTTCCTTAGCCACAATCTCTAATATAAAATGATAATTTCCTAAGGATATCATCATTTCCATTCTAGTTGCAATGTGCTGCTTGTTAGCAAAGCCAAATCCAAAAAAGTATTTCTCTTTTTGAATACTTTTACATTTTAAAGAAATAATTTATTATAAACCCTAGTTAAGAAACTATTTTATATTCTGTTTTGTCTGAGTGAATTTATGTGTATTTAGGAACAGACAACTAGACATACCACATACCAAAAGAGAGAGAGTGTGTATTCCAGTAGATATGCAAGCTGTGATTCTATTTTAAATATTTTTACTTTTAATATGTTTTATCATACATAGAATGTCCTTTATCATATTTATAATTATTTATCATCCATATAATTAGCACAACACTTGATTTACATCAACACCAGGGAAGTATAATGCCCTGCTCTCACTATACTGAACATAAAAACCTAGAAATTTATCCAATTTGATATACTTTGTAGATCAACATGCCCTTAAAAGAATAACTCTCCAGCTTCTATTGATATATATATATATATATATATATATATGTATATATATATATATATTTAACTAAGCCAACAAGAACATATCAGCTCAAGGCAAAGTAAATTTCATAAATAAAAGAGCAAAGCATGTAGTATAGATTCTCATAGAGAGTAGGGGTGTATTTTCCCCATATCTGCAATCCTATCAGTGGAGAGAGTGGCACACACTAGGGACATGTGTGGCAAAAAAAAATACACAGAGAAAGGTGCATACATAAGGAATATAAGATGTCATACAATATTCTAAAGGGATTGTAGGATTGAAAAATATATGTACAAAGCAAAGCCAGTATCTTGATGCCTCAGAAACATCAACATTTTCTCATTATTTCTTTATGGTTCCATCTTCTAGGTATATTCATTGAGCTACTCTTTGATGCCACAGGCTAGGAATTTCTGTTTTGGGGGAGGATTTTCTACCAACCAGCTACTGTTCTCTTCTTGTCATCAACTGCACAGGTGCTTCTTCATCAAGCTGATTCTACTCTTTGCTGTCCCTAGTTTGTTGTTTGTTTGTGGTTTTTTTTAACTATGATGTTCCCTTTTCCTCCTATGGTGAAAGATATATTCTAGCTACTTATCATGGTTGTCTTAGGAATTATCTTTAGTTCTATTATGATGCAAACCCTTACTAGTTGCACTGAGCCAACAAACTAGAAGTGCTTTGAGACATTTTTAAATTTATAATTTCCATGTCTTTGTCCTTGTCCCATTCTGTTAACTCTAAAAGGATACTCTTACTTGAGTTATATCCAGAAAATTCCTTTTGATTCCTATTGAGGTTGCCCTCAAATCATCCTCAAAATTATGCCAACTAAACTGAAAATCATAAATATATCTATGATGAAAGGCATGTTTTTCACCTTCTTTTTGTCCCTGTTTTTCATGAAAATAAGCTCAGGAGTAAAACTAAAAAAAATGAGAAATGCTGGTGGAGTAGATATCTGATGTCTTACTATATATCAATAAATGAAATAAGTCTAAACTCTATATAATAGTTAATAAATTAGCTCCTAAATTTTATTACTATAGTGAACCAGTTTAAAAATAAAAAACCTTCAGGTAGAAGTCAGATAGGCAGCACGATGAATTGAGAGCCAGGCCTAGAGATGAGAAGTCCTGGGTTCAAATTTGAATTCAGACATCTGCTAGATGTGTGTCTAGCCTTTAAAAATAGTCTTCTGTCTTGGAACAAATGCACAGTATTAATTCTAAGAAGGAAGTTAAGTTAAAAAAACTCTCAGGTAACCATTGAATAATGAATTGCAATACTATGGAGTGTTAGATTCATTGATGTTTTCAAACAAAGTAAAACTTAATGGGGTAACCAGTGCATAACTATGTAAACAGGTATAGAAATTTCTAGAACTACATAAACAAGGCCGAAGAGTATAAAAATATACAGATAAAGTAACCAAAGACTAGTGAATTCCATCTAATAATTTTGCTTAGAATACTCAGACAGCATCAAGTAAATAAAGACTTTTGCCTTAGCCTTCTCTACAAGGTGTTCGCTCTCTACCTTGCCAGTATCTTCTTAATTACATCTACAAGGGAAAGAATAGGGTTAGTGTACTGATTTAATGGATTAAAAAGCTTATGTATTAAAAGGTAAGGTGAAATAATAATCACAGATGAAGTACAAATGCTATCCCTACTCTCACAGGGAAAATTTAAATGTCACTGAGTCTGAAAAATGCTTTATTCTTCATGTACTCTGAAAGCCAAGTGCTTTTTTGTCCTGAAGCCAGGCCTCATTCTTCAGTTCTTTGATCAACTTGACCATTTTCTCAAGGTTAGTCTGAGGCCTGCTCCATAATACAAAAGCAGGAAACACCTTTCTAAGATGTTTATATAGCATAAAATAGCAGCGTTATCATAGTGCTTATAGCTAATGATACATGTTATACTTATTGACATCAACCAAGATGTTGAAAGGTTTATAATAAAGATTTATACCTTATTCTGAAAAAAACTTCTGTGACATATTTATATATTTGACAAGAACTGCAGTATTTTCCTGAATGAAATGTGCTATATCACTTCCTCAAAATTCAGTCTACTATGTTTTCAAATATTTACACTTAACTGATTGGTGACCTGGGTGATAGATGTGCCACAGTCAAATTCTCAAAAATCACCCAAAATTCACTGTACTCAAGGAATAGATCTTCTGCTAAATTTTGAATAATATGCCTAATCTCTTGGTATGAGGTTATGGTAGAAAGCTACAAATCACAACAAGAACGTGGTAGCTAGAATGCATGACTCTACAACAATTTTCCAGGACATATTAACTGATTCCTCTTTGTGGGATAGAGAAAGATAGGCACAATTCAGTATGATTAGTCTATTCTACCTATTGCTAAAACAACTGTGGAGTCAGTCTCTGGTTTCACGTTAGAAAGAATTTGCTATAATTTGAGAGAATTTTTCATATTTCAACTTGTTTATCAAAATGGAGTATAAATATCACTCTTTCATCTACCAAGTAAATGAGACATGAACACTAGGTTTGTAGTAGGGACTCAAACCTAGGTCTAGAACATTACTTGTATGACATTGGCTAGGTCATAATTCGACATATCTTAGTTTCCTCAACTCTAAAATAAAGGGATTAGCTGGGAGCAGTGGTTCCCAAATTTTTTTGGCCAACAGCCCCCTTTCCAGGAAAAATATTACTTAGCTCCCTGAAAATTAATTTTTTAAAGTGTTGATAGCAATTAATAGGAAAGATAAATGCACCTGTGGTCATCACAGCTCCCCTTGATTGCTGCAGCAGCCACCAGGGGGCAGTGGCGCCCACATTGGGAATCACTGGCCTAGATGAAATCTAAGGTATTTTCTTGTTCTAAATCCTATAATTCTACAAAAAGTATGGGTGCAACCCACTAAGTCACACCTACATTCTCCTTTCAGCACAGTGCTATATTCCTAGAACTTCCCAAACAGGAAGAATAGAAAAGGATTTTTGTGGAGGCAGAACTCAGGTTTAAATATCTGAGACTTTATCAAGGTCATGTTTATTAACTGATTTCTTTGTGCAATTGGACATCATTCAGGAAACAATTGAGAATTCTGTATGTCCATACCATAGAACTAGAGAGTGCAGTGCAAGAAAATTTAGCCTAAGGGAAATATTAACAAAAAGAAAGGCTCCACTTGAAACAAAACATTTATATTGGGACTTTTTTTTGGTAGGAAAGAACTAGAAACAAAACAATTAGCTTTTGGTTGAAAAATATAATTTTATGCAAATGTAAAGCAATATTACACACCCTAAGAAACAATGTACATGATGAATACAGAGAAGTATATAAAGTTTTACATGAACTAAATGAAATGAAATAAACAAAGCTAGGAAAACAATATAAGCAACTACATTGAAAATCAAAAGAACCACAGAACAATTGTAATTCGATGTTTTGAAATTTTAAAGAAAAACAGCCTCAAAGAGATACAAGTTTCCTTTAGTTCTTTGGTAATGGTTGAGGTTGCAATTAATAATAAATATTTCTGGTGTTTCACTTCATAATTTTTTTTTCCTTTTTTAAAGAGGGTATGTGTTGATAGAAATGAATATCTGTTGGGGGGGACATATTGTAGGAAATCTAGGCAAAGTAAAAATAAAATTCATCACTAAAATAATTTGTTATGATTGTTTAGTCACTCAGTCATGTCTGACTCTGTGACCCCATGACATGCCAGGTCCTTCTTTCTTCCATTCTCTTATATGTATAAAATATAATTAATATGTTATATAATTATAGGCATAATATTTGTATATAAGTATAAAATTTTCTTTGCAGCTATTTTTTACAGATTATACCCCAAGGCATGAAGAAGGAACATTCACAACTATAATTTACATAAATAATCCAATTAGAGATAATGGAAGAATAAATTATTAGGATTAATGATTTTCTAGATGACTGACCAATTAGGTAAAGATTCAAAAGCAGTAACAGTGGGGAAAGGCAAAAATGACTTAGTCAATATTTCTTTTAAAAAATAAAAATTATGGACTAAAATTCCAAAAAGTTCTAATCAAGAGAAGATTTGGATAGATGGCAGCAGAGTAAAAAGCAGCTGCTTGACCTCTCCTAATCTAGGCATATAGGACTCCTCAAGAAGACATAAAAACAAATCCAGATGAACGAAGGGACCCCACAACAGGGCACAGCACTGAAAGTATGTGGGATTTGGGCATTTCCATGCTATAAAGGGGTTAAACAGCTCTCATTAAAACACATGCAGAGCAACCCCCTCCCCAACCACACCACCTACACTGTCAAAGCAAGCACAAAGGAGTTAGAGCAGTTTGGGGGCACCCATTCAGTCACTAACAGCTCATCATGGCCTGTTCCTTAGAGAAGCAAGACTTAAAACCCCAAGAGGCTAAAGAACACACAGACTTTGAACACAGACCCTGAGCTCAGGCATGGACCTTGAGTGGGGACCCAGTGCAGAGGGGTACATGACTGAGGAAAGAGTGCCCTGAAACTGTTAAAGGAGCTTCAGGCAGAGGAACAAGCAAGGGGACCATCAGGAGGCTTGACCCTGAGAACAACTAGACCTGGGACCTCAGGAGCCTAAAGAGTGCAGACAGACCCTGGGCATGAGGATAAAGCTGAGAGGGAGCTCGGCTAGAAATGGCAAGTCAGAATCAAGAACCCCAGAAGAGAAAAATCAAGAAGAAACCTTTAACACTCAACAACTTCTACACAGAAAAAATCCAGACAAAAGAGCAAAGAGCAGAGGAGAACAAACAAGTAAACATATCCAAACTTCCCAAAATAATGAAAACTGGTCACAAGGTCTTGAAGATTTCAAATCTGAGATTATGAGAAAAATGTCAGAGATCTGGCAAGAAAATAACAGTTTAAAAGGCAGAATTTAACAATTGGAAAGTGAGGCAAGTAAATCGAAAAACAGAAACAACCAGATTGAAAAGGAAAACCAGTCTCTAAAGGCTAGAATTGGGCAATTCAAAAAAGAGGCCCCCCAAATAAAAAGAATTGACAAGCAAATTGGAGACCAAAATCAAACAGTAGGAAAACAGGATAGACCAAATTGAAAAGGATAATCAAAAGATTATAGCAGAAAACCAGTCTCTAAAGACAAGAATTGGGAAAGTAGAAGCCAATGATCTCTCAAGACAGCAAGAAAAAAAAAAACAAAGTCAAAAGACTAACAAAATAGAAGGAAACATTAAATATCTCAATGAGAAAATGACAGATCAAGAAAACGTGTCTAGAAGAGACAATTTGAGAATCATTGGTCTCCCTGAAAAAGGAGAAATTAATAGAATTTGGACTCCATACTAAAAAAAATTATTCAGCACAACTGCCCTGAAATTCTACGACAAGAGGGCAACATAGACACTGAAAGAATCCATTGATCACCCTCTACCCTAGATCCTGAAAGGACAACTCCCAGGAATATAATAGCCAAATTCAAGAGCTTCCGAGGAAAAGAAAAATTTTACAAAAAGCCAGAAAGAGACAAGTCAGATATCAAGGAGCACCAATCAGGATCTCATAGGATCTGGCAGCCTCCACACTAAAAGATTGCAAGGCTTGGAATATGACATTCAGAAAGGCAAGAGAACTGGGTCTACAACCAAGGATCACCTACCAATCAAAACTGACTATATACTTCCAGGGAAAGTTTGAGCATTCAACAAGATAGAAGATTTCCAAGTATTTGCACAGAAAAGACCAGGACTAAATGGAAAGTTCAATATCCAACCACAAAAATCAAGAGAAATAAGAAAAGGTAAATAAGAAAAAGAGGGGAAAGAAAGAAAACTTATTTTTAAATTTGCCTCTTTAAGGGCTGCAATAAGATCTAATTATTTGTATTTCTATGTGGAGAAATGTAATGTTTAATTCTCTGTAGTGAACTCTATTCAATATTATAGAATTCACTATTATAGTAATTAGAAGAAGTATTCATAGGGAGATGTTGGAATACTAAATGGTCTAAGATGATATGGGGGGTGGGAAGGAGGTGGGTGAATAATAGAGGACACCAAAAGAAATTTGAATGAATAAGAGAAATAGGATATTCTATTACACACAAAGAGGACATGAGAAGGGGAAGGGATGAATATTAGAAGAAGGAGAGGAAAAGAGCATTAAGAGGTAATACTTAAACCTTACTTTCAGTGTAGTTAACCCTGAGAGGGAAGATTAGCTACATCCATTGGCATATAGAACTCTATCTAACCCTACTGAGAAAGTCAGAAGGGAAAACCCAAGGGGAGCAGGGGAGTGGGGAGGTCAAAAAAGGGAGGGAAGAAGGAAGAGGAGGGAATTCATTAGGCCTTAAAAATAAAAAAGAGGGGAAAAATAAGGGAGTGGGTAGAAAGGGAAGTAAATTAAGCGATGGGACAAGGGTTACTGGCTTAAAGCAAACCACTGGTTTAAAAGGAAATAGTGTAAGAAGAAGGAGTAGAACTAGGAGAGGATACAAAAATGTTGACGAAATACAAAACTGATAATTATAACTCTGAATGTGAAGGGGATGAACCAGCCCATAAAAGGGAAGCAAATAGCAGAGTAGATTAGAAACCAAAATCCTACCATATGTTGTCTACAAGAAACACATATGAGGCAGGTGGACATACACATGTTTAAATCCAAATTCCTAAAGGAGAAACTGGCAGAGCTCAAGAAGGAAATAGATAATAAAACCATATTAGTGGGAAATCTAAATATTCCTCTTTCAGATCTAGATAAATCAAACCAAAAAATAAATAAGAAATAGGTAAGAGAGGTGAATCAAGTCCTGGAAAATTAGATTTAATAGATATGTGGAGAAAAATAAATAGGGACAAAAAGGAATACACCCTCTTTTCAGCTGCACATGGTACATTCACAAAGATTGACCATGTAACAGGGCAAATAAACATTGCAAACAAATGAAAAAGAGCAGAAATAATAAATGAAACCTTCTCAGATCATAATGCAATAAAAATAATAATTAGTAAGGGCACCTGGACAGGCAAATCAAAAACTAAATGGAAATTAAATAATATGATTCTCCAAAACCAGCTAGTCAAAGAAGAAATCATAGAAACAATCAACAAATTCATTGAAGAGAATGACAATGATGAGACATCCTACCAAACTCTGTGGGATGCAGCCAAGGCAGTACTCAGGGGAAAATTTATATCCTTAAGTGCATATATTATCAAATTAGCAAGGGCAGAGATTAATGAATTGGGAATGGAACTTAAAAAATTAGAAAGGAAGCAAATTAAACATCCACAGATGAAAAATAAATTAAAAATACTAAAAATCAAGGGAGAAATTAGTAAAGTTGAAAGTAAAAGAACTATTGAATTAATAAATAAGGCTAGAAGCTGGTATTTTGAAAAAAACAGATAAAATAGACAACATACTAGTCAATCTAATAAAAAAAGGAAAGAAGAAAACCAGATTGACAGTATCAAAGATGAAAAGGGAGACATCACCTATAATGAAAGAGAAATTAAGGCAATCATTAAAAACTATTTTTCCCAATTATATGGCAATAAATATAGCAATCTAGGAGATATGGATGAGTATTTAAAAAATATAAATTGCCTAGAGTAATAGCAGAAGAAAGAGATTACCTAAATAATCTCATATCAGAATAAGAAATTGAACAAGCCATCACAAAACTCCCTAAGAAAAAATTGCCAGGGCCTTGTGGATTCAAAAGTGAATTCTATCAGAAATTCAAAGAGCAACTAATCCCAATACTATACAAACTATTTGACATTATAAGTAAAGAAGGAGCCCTACCACATTCATTTCATGACACAAATATGGTACTGATTCCAAAGCCAGGGAGATCCAAAACAGAGAAAGAAAACTACAGACCAATATTCCTAATGAATATAGATGCAAAAATCTTAAATAGAATACTAGCAAAGAGTCTAAAGCAAGTGATCAAGGGGATCATCCACCATGATCAGGTGGGATTTATAACAGGAATGCAAGGATGGTTCAACATTAGGAAAACTGTCCACATAATTGACCATATCAACAACCTAACAAACAAAAATCACATAATTATCTCAAAAGATGCTGAAAAAGCCTTTGACAAAATACAGCACCCATTCCTATTGAAAACCCTGGAAAGTATAGGAATAGAAGGACCTTTCCTAAAAGTAATAATCAGTATATACCAAAAACCATCAGTAAACTTTATATGCAATGGGGATAAATTAGAAGCCTTCCCAATAAGATCAGGTGTGAAATAAGGATGCCCATAATCACCTCTATTATTTATCATTTTACTAGAAACACTACCAGTAGCAATTAGAGAAGAAAAAGAAATGGAAGTTATTAAAATAGGCAATGAGGAGACTAAGTTATCACTCTTTGCAGATGATATGATGGTCTACTTAAAAAATCCTAGAGAATCATTTAAGATACTTGTAGAAATAATCAACAACTTTAGCAAAGTTGCAGGATACAAAATAAATGCACATAAATCATCAGCATTTCTATATATTTCCAACACATTAGAGCAGCAAGAGGTAGAAAGAGAAACACCATTTAAAATCACCCTAGACAATATAAAATACTTAGGAATCTATCTACCAAAACAAACACAAGAATTATAGGAGAACAACTACAAAACACTTTCCAAACAATTAAAACTAGATCTAAACAATTGGAAAAACACTGATTGCTCATGGCTAGGATGAGCTAACATAATAAAAATGACCAATCTACCCAAATTAATTTACGTATTTAGTGCCATATCTATCAAACTACCAAAAAACTTTTTACTGAATTAGAAAAAACTATAACAAAATTCATTTGGAATAACAAAAGATGAAGAATATCAAGGGAAATAATGAAAAAAAATGTGAAGGAAGTTGGCCCAGCAGTACCAGATATTAAACTATACTATAAAGCAGCAACCATCAAAACAATATGGTACTGGCTAAGAGACAGAAGGGAGGATCAGTGGAATAGTCTTGGGGTAAGTGATGTCAGAAAGACAGTGCTTGATAAATCCAAAGAGCCTAACTTTCGGGGCAAGAAACCACTATTTGACAAAAACTGCTGGGAAATTTGGAAAACAATATGGGAGAGATTAGGTTTAGATCAACATCTCATACCCTACACCAAGATAAATTCAGAATGGGTGAATGACTTGCATATAAAGAGGGAAACTATAAATAAGTTATGTGAACACACAATAGTTTACTTGTCAGATCTCTGAGAAAGGAAATATTTTAAAACCAAGCAATAGTTAGAGAAAATTACAAAATATAAAATAAATCTTTTTGATTATATTAAACTACAAAGCTTTTGTACAAACAAAAACAATGCAGCCAAAATCAGAAGGTAAAAAACAAATTGGGAAAAAAATCTTTATAATAAAAAACTCTGACAGCGGTCTAATTACTCAAATATACAAGGAGCTCAATCAATTGTATAAAAAATCAAATCAAGCCATTCCCCAATTAATAAATGGGAAAGGGACATGAATAGGCAATTTTCAGATAAAGAAATCAAAAGTATCAATAAGCACATGAGAAAGTGCTCTAAGTCTCTAATAATTAGAGAAATACAAATCAAAACAACTCTGAGATATTACCTCATACCTAGCAGATTGGCTAAAATGATAGAAGGGTAGAGTAATGAATTTTGGAGGGAATGTGTCAAAACTGGGACATTAATTCTTTGCTGGTGGAATTGTGAATTAATCCAACCATTCTGGAGGACAATTTGCAACTATGCTCAAAGGGCTATAAAAGAATGCCTACCCTTTGATCCAGCCATACCATTTTTGGGTTTCTACCCAAAAGAGATCACAGATAAACAGAACTGTACAAAAATATTTATAGCCACACTTTTTCTGGTAGCAAAAAACTGGAAAATGTGTTTATGCCCTTCAATTGGGGAATGGCTGAACAAATTGTGGTATATGCTGGTGATGGAATACTAATGTGCTCAAAGGAATAATAAACTGGAGGAATTCCTTATGAACTGGAAAGACCTCCAGGAATTAATGTAGAGTGAAAGGAGCAGAGCCAAAAGAACACTGTACACAGAGACCAATACACTGTGGTAAAATAGAATGTAATGGACTTCTGTACTAGCAGCAATGCAATGATCCAAGACAATTCTGAGGGAATTATAGTAAAGACACCTACCCACATTCAGAGGAAGGATTACAGGAGTTGAAGCACAGGGGAAAGGCAAGTGCTTGAACACAATGGTTGTGGAGGACATGATTGGAGATGTAGACTCGAAGGTACCACACCAATGCAACTATCAACAATTTGGAAACAGGTCTTGATCAATGACACAGGTTAAAACCAGTGGAAATGCGCATCAGCTATGGGGGTGTAGGTCTGGGATCAAGTGGAAGGTGTGAGCATGAATCATGTAACCATGTTAACTTTTCTAAAAAATAAATATTATTAAATGTTAAAAAAATTCTTGTCAAAACATCAGAATTTAAGAGATTTTTTAAAAGATTCAGGAAAAAGGAACAATATAAAATTATTCAAAAACAACATAAACAAAAATAGTTAATTTGTCAGAAACCCATCCCGGTATAAAAAAATCCCATTAAAATTTGAATTATTTTACATTTCTAAGAAGGTCACTGAAATGGAAACATTTTAAATATATACATATGTATACACATATGCATTCATATACATATATACATACCTACATTTATAAAATTAATTCTAATATTTTTTGTCATTCCACCTAGCTATCTTTTTGATCACAGCAATAACTGAAATTCAGTGCTCTTATTTTTATTCAAAGGAAATCATCTACAACCAAATGGAAAAGAATAGTTGATTATTGGTGTAGGAGCAAGAAAAACAGAAAAGAATATGAATAGCAAACTTTGTATATCAATAAGACTTAGTCAAAACTCAGTAAGTAGGGGCAGCTAGGTGGCTCAGCAGATAAAGTTCCCTTCCTGGTATGGAGGGTCCTGGATTCAAAACTGACCCAAGTCACTTCCTAGGCATGTGACCCTTGGCAAATTACTGAACCCCAGTTACCTAGCTCTTACCACTCTTCTGCTTTAGGATCAATATTTAGTATTGATTCTAAGACAGAAAGTAATGGCTTAAGAAAAAAAAAAAGAGCAGGCAACTATGACTAGAAATGAAAGGAATTTTTAAAATATTGACACAGTATTATTTTATCCCTTTCCTCAAATAATTTTAAATAATGAATCTTAAGAATTGCATTCATATACATATATACATACCTTGAGAATTAAAATACAACATCCATAGCAACAGAAAAAGTAAAGGACTTTCAAGTTCTCTAAAAAATAGATTATGTTGTTCAAAATCAACATCCCATTGAGGCAGGATGCTAGATGACTAAAAGAACGTAAGGATTTCTTTCTAATTTACATTTATTTGTTTATTTGATATAATAAAATAGCCCAGTAATTTCTTTCCTCACTCCCATCTCCTCATTAGAGAAGGCATTATTTGAAATATATATATATATACATATATATATATGTGTGTGTGTGTGTGTGTGTGTGTGTGTGTGTGTAAAATGAAGCCTGACTTATTTCTCTTTATAAGTTCTGTCTCTAAAGGTGGACAAAAAGTCTTTCATCAAAAAATATTTCTGTTGCTGTATATAATGTTCTCTTGGTTCTTCTCATTTCATTCTTCATAATTCCATGTAGGTTATTTGGTAAAAATTGTAGAGCATTAGGGTTTGAAGGGTTTGTGGTTAGGGTTTTCTCAAAAAAAAAAGTTTGACAATTTAAATCCACATCAGGTCACTTGTGACCATAAGTCATTACATTAAATTAGGTATCTTTGGGAAAATTTATCGTCTCAGTAGTCTTCTGGTAAGTTACACTTTTGGGTTCTGTTATTCTGAAAAGGAAGTGAAAATTTAATCTAAATTATTGTAAAAAGATTCTTTAAAAATAAATTGACTATAAGTCTTCTATTGGAATCCATGCCTCCTTTTAAGGCTTGTGTAAGTCACCTCATACTCATGGCTATCCCTACCTTCCCCAGCCCAGCTATTAGTGTTAGCTCTTGAAATGACTATTTTGCTTTTAATATTTGTTTCCCAAGTGCTGAGAACAGTGCCTGACACATAAAGGGTGCTTAATATTTGCTCTTAGCAGAGCATCTCCCATGTGAGAACTTTCCTGACAACTCAGGTTGTTAGAACTCCCCCTATCCCATTGAAATTATTCTGCATATACTTTGTATTTCCTTATCTATATGTGTTTTATTTTTCCCATAGAATGGAAACGTCTTAAAGGGAACAAACCATTTATCACTGCATATTTCTTTATATTCTTGATGCCTGGAATTGCACCTTGCACATAAAATTCTAAGCACCTAGTAAATTAACTTGTTGAATTAAATTGAAGTAAAACCATGTGATATTCAGCAAAAATAAAGTTTGGCCTTGGAACAATTCACCATAAGACCATTCCTGCAAATTTCACTCATTGATAGGCTATTTTATATGTGTGGTCATTATAGAAAGCAATCTGAAACAATGCAGAATCGACATTCCAGCTGTGCAATAATAAATGAACTATTCCAGGAAGGCACTTATGTAACAGCATGGTAGATACTGAACAGGGAGACAGGAAGAAGAAAACTCAACACAGTTATTGATGTAATTAAAAATAGATATATATGCAAACTAAAAAAGGAATCACATTATTATCCACTGTAAAAAAGCTAACAGGTGACATAGCAACCCTGATGTGTTTATAGAAAGCTGGTAACTCTGAAGATGATATGTATTAAGTAGCCCTGCAACAACTTAGGGGAAACAGCCCAGCTGAACAACAATGTAATGAACTGAATTCCAGTCCCTCCCCAGAAAAAATTCCAATAACACAGAAAAATACAAAGGATAAAATGCCAGTAATGGAGAAGAGAAAAAAATTACTCAAGGAAAGCCTACGCAGCCTGAGTTCCAACACATTTGTCAGAACTCATTGGGTTTGCGATTGCACTGAATTTTCATTACACTTTTATAAGATTAAGAATTAAAGATAGAAAAGCTTTACTTTTTAAGTAGTTGGAGGGGAGAATTTTCAGTTAAAATTGAAGTTTAAGAACAAAAATATGTAAATATTGGCCATTATATTCTATCAAGTGTTAAAGAATTAAATTAAATTAAATTAAATAATTTCCAAGAAAATTCTAACATTAAAATTATTTTTTAAATTAACATGGAAGTTATGGTCACTAAATGAGCTACAAGGATTTAAAAAATAGGTATATTAAACTTTAAATATATAGTTTTAAAATAAAATGTAGTAGTTAACCCAGAAGCAAAATGGGTTAAACATAAAATAAAAACTTTTTTAAATGACAAGAACAAATAGACATAAAGAGAAAAATATGATGGTAATATTTGGTTGATGCAAATTTATAATGAAGGACACTATTAAACAATAAAACATGACAGGGCTTGAATTATGTTGTATTTACTCTCACCCACTTCACTGTACAATGCTGGCATCAGTGATAGGTGTTAATTGCAACAACACAAACCTTGCTGTGGGAAGCTCTTTTGAATATTCATTGTGAACCCCTCCAAAAAAGGCAAAAAAAAAGAATCTTATGTAGGAAAGTCTAGCAAAAACATCCTTTGTTCTATGCTCACAAACTTTGGGATTCTCAAAAATGTACTTCTAGAAGTGCTTGAAAAGTGCATTAACACAGAGACTCACACACATATACACACATACACACACACACAGAGCAACATGGGTTTTTCTCTAAGGGCTCTTCTAGGAATACTTCTCACACTCCCTGTCATCTATTATGAATCATATTCAAGAAGCAGTTTCAGAGCCCTATTGACTAGACTTCTCAGGAAGAATCTCTGGATTTTTACATAAGTGAATGATGGTACATTTTGGTCACTTAAATTTTGCTCAGTAAAAACAAGAACATGTTTCCTTGACAGTGTCAAGGAAATATAATGAGGACTTGCAAACACTTGCATTTTTAGAAAAATTTCAATATGTGTGCAAACAGAGAAAACAATCCATTTTAACAAACTGAGAATTTAAACTGGAAATATAATTTTTAACAAGACCCTTTAAGAGATAGTCACAATTATCAAGAGAGACAGAGACAGAGGGAGGGAGGGAGGAAGGAAGGAAGGAAGGAAGGAAGGAAGGAAGGAACGAAGGAACGAAGGAACGAAGGAACGAAGGAACGAAGGAACGAAGGAACGAAGGAACGAAGGAACGAAGGAACGAAGGAAGGAAAAGAAAGGAAAGGAAAGGAAAGCAAAACAAAGCAAAGCAAAGAAAGCGAAACAAAGCAAAGCAAAGCAAAGGAAAGCAGAAAGTCTTTTCAGTGTTATGTTCTAAATGATGCATTTATAGCCATCCCTAATATAAAGAGTCAATTATAAATGGAACCAAATTCTTGGTTTCTTCTCCAATAGCTTTTACCTTGGAAAACTCTTGGAGCTATTGCAGTCTAGGATCAGTCATCATACCCAGGTGCATCCTCCTCCTATCTGAGAAACCTGCCCAATTTTTGAACCCATGATGGGAAGATATTCTATAGAGTAAACACCATGGAGTTTATGCTGATAGATGTATTCTTTTCATATGTGATCTTTTGTCTAGGTCATGGACACATCAGACAGTATGATAAAGTCTATGGACCCATAAATCATCCTGTTACTCATCCTTCATATCCAATCTGTTGCAATGACCTTTTAATTTCACCTCTCTGTGACATCTCTCATATATATCCATCCTTTCCTCTGACACTTTCACCATTCTCTTGCAGGCCCTCATCACCTCCAACTTGAAGTACTGCAATAGCCTTTTGTTGGGTCTACCTACCTCAAGTCTCTCTCACTCCAATCCAACCTCCATCTTGTCACCTCCAACTTAAAAAATTTATATGGGATCCCTATTGCCTCTAGGATCAAATAAAAAACCCTCTGTTTGCCATTCAACGCCTTTCATTAACTAGCCTCTTCATAGTTTTCTAGCCTTCTCACACAAAATTCTCTGATATATACTCTTCGATATAGTGATGCTGGCCTCCTGGCTGTTTCATGAACAAGACACTCCAATTTTTTTGGTCTGAATATTTCCTATGATTTTCTCTCAGTCCTTGAATGTCCTCCCCTCTATATTCTACTGGTCTCCCTGGCTTCCTTTAAGCCTCATATAAAATTCCATCATTTTTGCAAGAAACCTCTCATATCCTATTTTAATTCCAGTGACTTCATTCTATTCATTATTATCTATTTATACCATCTATTACTTGTTTTCCATGTATTTATTTGCACTTTGTCTCTCCCATTAGATTTTAAGGTCCTTCAGGGCATGAATTTTTTTTCACCTCTTTTTTTATCCTCATAATTTGGTAGAGTACCTAAAGCATACTAAGTGCTTAATGAATCTTTGCTGAATATTATCATTAATATTTGAAAACAAATGAACTAAAATACATAGGATTACAAAGGAAACAAGGTACATTGAAATAGAGATATCAAAATATTTCAAAGACCAATTCAAAGACCTCAGATTAAGAACTACTTTATTCCCTGTTATGAGAATTATATTTTTAATATATTGTAAGATATAATTATTTTTTAAAACCCTTACCTTCCGTCTTGGAGTCAATACTGTGTATTGGCTCCAAGGCAGAAGAGTGTAAGTGTAGGCAATGGGGGTCAAGTGACTTGCCGAGGGTCACACAGCTGGGAAGTGTGTGAGGCCAGATTTGAACCTAGGACCTCCCATCTCTAGGCTGGCTCTCAATCCACTGAGCTATCCAGCTGCCTCCCTGTAAGATATAATTCTTACATAGAAGAGAGGACAGGCATAGCACCAAGAATTGGTGAAGACCTCATAGTTGTGCTTTTTACTAATTGTTGGAACCTTAGATAAATGAGTTTTGGCTCTGGACTAGGTCAGGAAAATCCTCTGTTGTGAAAATGGAGGTGGTTCTCCTTAATTTGCATATAATTTGCTGAAAGAACAGTAGTTAAGGTGTTATTTTTTCAACTGCCTTTTTAAGATTCCTCTTTTGGCTTTACATTTCCATGGTTCTCTTCTAGTGCCCACAATCTAGTTCTGCCTTCTGCATTAGGCTTTAATTGGTCCATGAATTTGGACTGTTATGTTTCAAAATGAAGTATAACCCTTTCTGTTTTCATTTATATTTTCGCCTTTAGTTTTCTCATTGTTTCCTCAGTCTCCATCTGCCTCTGTCCTGTAACCTAGGTTGTGTGTGACCCAAAATACTGCATTCATTTATTTATTAATTTGATGTTATACTTTACTACAGATGCTTTTCTGAATGTTTGTATTCTAAAATTTTCTGAAGTCAAATCATATATTATAATGTATAATTATTTTTCTGGACCTGGCTTATCTACTCCAAAAAGGCAAACTTCTAAAATGATGGTATTGTATCTCCTCCTTTTAATTTTAATCTCAAGGGGGAAAATATATACTCATTTATATTATATATACAATAAAATATAATATATAATAATAATTAAAAATAGTATAGGTAATAAATAGAATATGGTATATACTAAATACAATATATTGAGTTATAATATATTATACATTATATGTGTATATAAGTAAATCTATACATATGTCAAATATATGCACAGATAATTTATGTGTATATACTTTTTGTATCTGAGTACATATACATACTTATATATCAACATTTTATTGTTTTGTTTTTACATTAGAAGTATTTATAGATTATTCACACTTCATAAAGCATCTCTTAGAACAAAGTAAAGCAGTTAAGTAAAATGAATAATAAAATGACTTTCTCTAAAAGCATACGCAACATTTCAAAACAGTTGTAGTACTCCCACCTTTAAATTTCTTTAAATTAACAGACATCTCTTTTCTTTATTTCTTTCTCCTGACATGAAAAAAAGAAAAGAAAAAATGTCTTGCAACAAATATGAATAATCAAGCAAAGAAAAGTATTAAAATGACTCTATCCAAAAATATATATGCTTAATTTGATGAAATAGATAAAATGTTGAACCTGAAATCAATAGAAGATGAGTTCCAGGTCTCAGCAAGCTGTGTAACTCTAGGCAAATAATTTATCTGTCCCAGATTCCTCAGATATAAAATGTGGATAATAAAGACAATTTTAGATAAACTTTAGACAAATCCTATTTTTATCTCTTCACTGTAATTATTTCCCTATGTATCATCAGAAATTCATTGCCGAATATTTATCATTCCTTATGCTCTAGCTTTCTCTTGATGATACTCTTTCCACAAATATTTCTACTCTCGAGTAATATCATTTAGCTCTATTTTTCTTGGAAGAAATGTATTTGAAAATACCTATGGGGGATTTGAATTTGAATTTCAGTGATGGAGAAAAATCTCTTTTTGCTTATTTGTCTTGCTTCAGGAAGATATTACTTCAAATCTTTTTAAAAACTATAGTAATAGCAATAGTGAACCATGATCAACTGGATTAACTTAGCTATTTTCAGCAATACAATTATTTAATATAATTCCAAAGATTCATGATATAAAAAAATTCTATCCACCTCCACAGAAAGAACTGATGGAGTCCGAATGTAGGCTGAAGCATACTCTTTTCCATTTTTTTTCTATTTCTTTCATATTTTATTTCTTTATTTATTTTTGGTCTGCTTTTCCCCCCTACAATATAAATAATATAAGAGTAAGTTTTTCATGATTGTATATATGTATATAATCTACATCAAATTGCTTGTAACCTCTGGAAGTGGTGAGATGAGAGAAAGAGGGAACTTGCAACTCCAAATTTTATAAAATAAATGCTAAAATATTTTTAGTTGTAATTGGTAAAAATAAATCTTTAAATATAAAGAAAAGGAAAGAAAAATCCTAAATTTAAGGAGTAGACCAAAAGCAGGAATCATAGAGGCATTGTGGTAGGGGAAAATTAATTATAGCATTGTAGAATTGAAACAAAAAAGCACTTTGGGTCCATTCTCTTAATTTTCAAGATGAATAATCTGATATCTAGAGAAGATAAGTGGCCAAGGTCAAATGGATATAAGGTTGAGCTCAGACCTTCTTTAAACACTATATGCTTGATTGAGGATAAATGGCAGAGCCAGGCTTTGAATCTAAATGCTAACTCCAAGCAAAGTATATTTTCCATTGAATAAAAGAAATAGGGTTAAAACAGGCATTTGGATTTTGATTGATAATTTGCAGAAATTATGAGTTTATTCATTTATTAAAATTATTGTTACATAAAACAGATTCCTATACTGTTTGTTTCTTTGAATGACAAACATATATTTGAAAGCAAAATATTTGATTGTTTCCTTTTTTCAAATCTATTCCAAAATTCCAAGATTAAAGTCCCATTTGTTTTATTTTTTCATCTTCTAAACTTAAGGGAAGAGATACAACAACAAAAAAAATCCCATCCCAAACAAGAAGCAATCTTCAGCAACTTCAAGTCCGTCCCTGGGGACATGCTTTGAACCAAGAACAGTTTTTCCTCACATATTTTCTGTCTTCAGAAATATAGCTTTATGGTTTATAGTGGAAAATCAGAGGAGAACTACAAAAACTGTTTACAATTATCTACACATTTAGGATTGACATCAATTTTGCTTTACTGAAAAAAAAAATTTAACATGCCAGACTAGAGGTAAAAGTTTGAATGGAAGATTTGGATAAATTGAACTATTTATCCCATTAAAAGAAAGCATGAGCAGATCTTTTTTATATACCTCCACGCAAGTTTTCCTCTATAAACTAATTTTAATAAGGAGACAGAGCTGAAACCTTGAAAGCTAAATAATAAAAGTACTAATCCTGACTGAGCTGGAATTGACTATGTCACTCCATTGTCTTTATCTTATAGATGAAGTGGAGAGGGTACAACCAAGATGGCAGAGTAAAAGGAACTCACTTGAACTCCCCCAAATTGTTATCTAATCAACTTTAAAATAATGCCTCAAATAGAATTCTGGGGTGGGCAGAATCAATAAAATGTCAGCGTGAAACAATTTCACAATCCAAGACAATTAAGGATTTAACAATAAAGGTCTATATCATCAGGGTGATAGTGGGTCCCCAGAGTGCAGCGCAAGCAGCAAAGGCTGAGACCTGTAGGTGGTGGGCTGTATCATCAGATCAGTAGCTTCAGGAGCTCTCAGCACAAAGATAGTAGGGAGGTTAGACAAGTGGTTAGAATATTATGGGAGACTGTAATAGGGAAATGGGAAAGCAGATTTAGCCAGGCAGGCTGATAGAAGTTGTCATTCCAAACATTTCCAACTAGGAATTCAGCAAGGGACATTATACAGAGGACTCTCTCTGGATGCAACTGCTGACAGTTAGGGGCTTTTCCTTAGCTGTTGGAGGTGAAGAGCCCAGAAAGTATTGGTCTCCTGTAAAATCCATCTACCCTGGGAAAGTTCAAGGGGAGCAGTGACATCTGGTTTGGTTGGTGGACATATCAAACCAGTTCATCTCTTTGGCTTTACCCTTTGAATTTACTTACTAAGATTCCTGGACATCTGAACATCGCTGGATCAGTGGAAAATCGTGCTATGAGACATCTAATCCCTTGACCTTACAGGCTGGCCCTGTCAGCTTGAAGTTAGGGTCAGTGTAGGGTCTTTCCCAACTACCAACCCTTGGACTCATTTCCTAGACCAGTAGTGTTAAAGTGACCTTAACCTTACCTTTTTAACTTAGTATTAAACTGTTATTTTTAACTTCCTGTTGTTTCCTCTCAACCCCTTGAATTCACCATAGTAAGTAGGTACCCATGGCTGATGTAGTCTGAGAAGCAGTTGGATCTCAACTGCCACTCACTCAAATTGTTATAACCCATTCCCAAGTCCTGTGTTTGTGGGTGTGTGTGTGTGATTCCCCATTTTTATTTATTATCCCTTTTTGCTCATTCATTCTTCCTTCATTCCCTTCACCCTCTGTAAACCCCAATGAGCAAATTTATATTTTCAGGACCTATTGTTGGCAATGTGTGCAGGACACTGTTGCTTTACCCATACCAATACCATGATCTCAATCAAAGTGAGAAATGAGAAATATCTTATTGAAAAATGACTGACTTGAAAAAATAATTATCATGTAAAACTGCCCTAGTATTCTAGAGTATAAAATAAAAATTGAAAGAATTATGCAATTATTGTAAAAGTATCCCAAAATGAAAACTCTCAGAAATATTGAAGCCAAATTCCAGAGCTCTCAGTAGGATGAAATATTGAAAATGGGCAGAAAGAAATGATTCATATATTATAGAGACAAAGTCAAGATAAAAGAACTAGCAGCATCTAGAGATTGATGGATGAGAAAAATTGGAAATCATATTCTGAAGGGCAAAAGAGCTAGGGTTAGAATCAAGAAAACCTATTTGACAAAACTGAGTATGATATTTCAGGGGGAAATGGATATTTAATGAAATTGAGGAGAGATGGATGAAAAATTTTGATTTCCAAATAAAAGACTGAAAAACATAAACATGAAGGAGAAATAATAAAGAATTTGGTAAGGACAAGCTGTTTGTATCCAAAAATGGAAAGATGATATTTGTAACTCCTAAGAATTTTATCATTTTAGAGGATATAGGAGTATACATAAAACAGAAGATATGGGAGTTTTGTTGACTATGATAGGATAATTTTAAAAATCAAATTAAAGGTTAAGAAAGATATGCTCAGAGAAAAGGAAAATGGAAAATGGAGAAATTGTAACTTACATACATGATGCATAAAAAAAATAATTTTAAAATAGAGAAGAAATTAAGGGGTGGGAGTGAGCAATGCTTGAACATTACTCTCATCAGAACTGGCTCAAAGAGGAAATAACCTTTATAATCAATTGGGTATAGAAATTTATCATATCCTTCAGGGAAATAAGAGCAGAGTGAATTAAAGAATGCAGAGGATGGGAGGTTGATAGAAGGGAGAGTGAATAAGGGACCAAAGATCAGAAGTAAAATGCACTATAAGGGAGGAACAGAATAAAAAAAGAGAACAAAGGATAACTGGGAGAAAATAGGATGGAAGGAAATAAGTAACTATAGCAAGCCCAGCATAAATAATTTGACTATGTCAATAGTTATGGGGAAAAAAAAACCTTTCAATTAAATACAAGTCACTTTCCTATTTCAAAACACTAGAAAACATAAGAAGAAATGGAATTTTCCTTAAAATAATTTCTATCTATCTAAAACTATCAGCAAGCATTATCTGTAATGGTGATAAGCTGGAAGCCTTACCAATAAGATAAGGGTGGTGCAAGAATATCTATTATAACCACTACTATTGACTATTTAAACTAGCAATTCTAGCTATTTAGGAATAAAACTGTGAAGGACATTAAAAAACATTAGAACAGGTAAGAAAGAAACAAAACTATTACTCTTTTAAGATAATATGATGGTATACTTAGAGAATCCTAGAGAAAAAAAACTAGTTGAAATAATCAGCAAAGTTGCAGGACATACAATAAACCCAAGTAAATAATGATTTTTTTTATATATTATCAACAAAAAAAGATTTTTGCACAAGAAAACCAATATAGCCAATATTAGAAGGAAAACAGGACATTAAAAAATATTTTTACATCAAATTTCTCTGAGAAAGTCTCATTTTTCAAATGTCTAAAGAACTGAATGAAATTTGAAAGAATACACTCGTTCCCTAATTGAAAAATGGTCACAGGATATAAACAGGCAGTTTTAAGAAGAGTTCGACTCTCTATAGTCATATAAAATGCTCTAACCCTCTATTAATCAGAGAAATATAAAATGAAATAACTTTGAGGTACCACATCATACCTATTATATTGATTAATAAGCCACAAAAGGAAAATATAAAATGTTCGAGGAGATGTGGAAAAATTGAGACACTAATACACTCCTGGAATAGTTGTGAACTAATCCAACCAAAATGAATAGCAATTTGTAACTATTCCCAAAATGCTATAAAATTGTGCATGTACTTTGATATAATAATACTACTATTATGTCTGTGTCCTAAAAAGATGAAATAAAAAGAAAAAATAAGTCCCTCTATACACAAAAATAATAATAGCAGTTCTTTTTGTGGTGGCGAAAAATTGGAAATTGAAGGAATGCCCATGAATTAGGGGATTGATGAACATGTTGTAGTATAGGAATACTATTGTCCTCAAAGGAATAATGAACTGGAGGAATTCCAGGTGAACTGGAAAGACCTCCAGGAATTGATGCAGAGCGAAAGGAGCAGAACCAGAAGAACATTGTACACAGAGGCCAAAACACTGTGGTAAAATGGAATGTAATGGACTTTTGTACTAGCAGCAATGTAATGACCCAGGACAATTCTGAGGGATTTATGGAAAAGAACGCTACCCACATTCAGAGGAAGAACTACAAGAGTGGAAACAGAAGAGAAACAACTGCTTGAACACATGGGTTGAGGCGGACATGATTGGGGATGTAGACTCAAAACTACCACACCAATACAAACTATCAACAATTTGGAAATAGGTCTTGATCAATGACACATGTTAAAACCAGTGGAAATACGCATCAGCCATGGGGGTAGGGGGAAGCTCGAAGGGTGAAGGGGAAAGAGCATGAATTATGTAACCATGTTAACTTTTCTAAAAAATATATATTAATAAATGTTTTTAAAAAAAGAAATGACGAACAGAATAGTTTCAGAAAAATCTGGGAAGACTTACTTGAACTGATGCAAAGCAAATTGAGCAGAGCCTGCAAATCATTGTACATGGTAACAGCAATACTGTACTAAGTTCAACTGAGAATTACTTAGCAGTCCTCCACAACACTATCCTCCAAGACAAATGTGAAAGAGTTATGATGAAAAATGCTATCCACATCCAGATAAGGAACTCTTGGATATTGAATGCAGATCAAAGCATACTTTTTTAAACTTTATTTTTCGTCTTTATTTTATTCTGTGTTCTATTTTACAACATGGCTCTATGGTAATATATTTACACATATAGTCTATATCAAAGTGCTTATCTTCTTAAGGAGAGGGAAGAAGAACGTGGCAGGAAATTTGGAAAGCAAAAATTATGAAAAATAAAATATTTAAAAATTTTTATATGTGAATGGGTTAAGAAAATGAGAAAGAATGCTTAGAAATCTGGCATTTTTACATATATTGACTTAAAAGGATTAGTAATATTAAATATTTTGCAAAGTGTTTATGCTGCTATGTTATAGCTTGGCCTTTTGGGTATTTAATTGCTCAATGCTAGGTAAATTTTTCCTGAGTCAGTAGGTGGAATCAACAAAAAGTAAAGATAAAACACAATGAAAGAATTATCATGTATAATTTTATTGTATAAATTATTCTGCTTCTGCTAATTTCATTCTTTATCATTCATAAAAGTTATCCAAGTTGTTCCTTTTTTAATATTGATATTATGAATTATACTCATTTCCTAACTTAACTCTATATTAGTTCATATGAATATTGTCATGCCTTTTCAAAATGATATATTTCCTCATTTCTAACAGCCCAATAATACTCTACCATATTGCTAACCATCACTCAACAATCCATTGCTCAGTTATTAGACATCCTCAATCCCCAGGTCTTTTTCTTCATCACAATATTTTCTGAATATAAAATACCTTTATCTATTTTATTAACATTTGTAATAACTATGATTAATAATCATTCAAAGTACTAGAAGACTGACATTGAAATATGTTATTATTGAAAGGTGTTAGATTTTGGCCTAAGAGGTCAACAATAATTTATTAAGAACCAGTTAGTATATGTCAGACATCATGCTAAGCACTATACAAATATTTTTTTTTCATTTGATGCTTGGAAATTTTTGGAGGTAGGTGACACTATTATACACATTTTACAATTAAGGAAACTGGGACAGACAAATGATTTACCTAGAGTTGCACAGCTAAAATGAAAGTGAAAACACAAGAAATTCACCAAAAATATGGATTTTAAAATGAATGTACACATAATAGTTTTTTGATATCCTACAGAGGAGTGAAAGGGATAGTTTCAGAGGAAACTGGTAAAACTTCTATGAACTGATGCAGGCTAAAATAAGTAGAACCAGAATAATTGATACAAAATTTTAGAAAAATGAATTTTTTTAATTTAAACATTTATTAATATTCATTTTTAACCTGTTTACATGCTTCATGCCCCTACTTTCCTCTGCACCCCCCTCTCTCTCCCCACCCATGGCCGAGGCAGATTTCCACTGGTTGTAATATGTATCCTTGTTCAGGGCCTATTTCCATATTGTTGTTAGTTGCATTGGTGTGGTCGTTTCAAGTCTACATCCCCAATCAGGTCCGCCTCAGTCCATGCATTCAAGCAATTGTTTACCTTCTATGATTCCTCTCCTGCAGATCTTCCTCTGAATGTGGGTAGCGTTCTTTACCATAAATCCCTCAGAGCTGTCTTGTGTCATTGCATTGTTGCTGGTACAGAAGTCCATTACATTCGATTTTACCATAATATGTCAGTCTCTGTGTATAGTGTTCTTCTGGCTCTGCTCCTTTCACTCTGCATCAGTTCCTGGAGGTCTTTCCAGTTCACCTGGAACTCCTCCAGTTTATTATTTCTTTTAGCACAATAGTATTCCATCACCAGCATATACCACAGTCCAAATTTCTATTAATTTCTCCCTTTTCAGGGAGACCAATGATTCTCAAATTGTCTCTTCTAGATCAGTGTTCTTGGTCTGTCACTTTCTCATTGAGATATTTCATGTTTCCTTCTATTTTTTCAGTCTTTTGACTTTGTTTTATTTGTTCTTGTTGTCTTGAGAGATCATTATCTTCTAATTGTTCAATTCTGGCCTTTAAGGACTGGTTTATGGTTATAATCTTTTGGTTTTTGGATATAATCTTTTGGTTTTCCTTTTCAATCTGGTCATTTCTGGTCTTTAGTTGACTTGCCTCACTTTCCAATTGTGAAATTCTGCCTTTTAAACTGCTATTTTCTTGCCTGATCTCTTCCATCTTCTTCAACATCTCATTTTTGAACTCTTCAATAGCTTGTGACCAGCTTTCATTGTTTTGGGAAGGTTTGGATTTTTGTTTGTCCTCCTCTGTTGTCTGGATTTTCTCTGTGTAGAAGTTGTCAAGTGTTCCAGAGTTTTTCTTGATAATGTTTTTCTTCTGGGCTTCCCTATGGCTTGCCATTTTTAGCCCCGCCCCTTTTCAGCTTTGTCTTCACACTCAGGGTCTGCCTGAGCTTTCTAAGCTCCCGAGGGCTCTGGTCTCCTTGTCCTCGGGGTCAGGCCTCCTGGTAGTCCCAGGTCTGCCCCTCTGTCTGAGGCTCCTTCAGTGGTCTCGGGGCTGCTTCCACATCCCCGCTCCCATCTGCACCGGGTCCTCACTCAATGTCCTAGTTTGCGCTGGAGATCTTTATTCTCATCTAGTGCACTGCCTTCACCCATGCAGAAGCTTGGGAAAGTCCCTGAATTAGAGATCTTTGTCCTCTCCCTGGGCAATGTCTTCACCCTTGCAGACTCTTGGGAACATCTGTGTGCACCCCCCACCCACTTGGGGTCCCATATCTTGCAGCTCACAGGTACAAACCCTGGGGCTGCTATTGATTTACTGGTTGCCCCAATCCTGTTTTCACTCTTGTGTGTTGGCCTTGGTGCCTTGCATGGTGTGGGGTGGGGGGTGGAGGGGCTTCTTCCTCTCGCGTTTTAGTGACAGCTGTTTCACCCCTTTAAAGCATGGAAATGCCCCAGTTCTGCGTACTTTCAATGCTGCGCCCTGTTGTGGGGTTCCTTCATTAGTCTGGGTTCATTTTTATGTCCCCTTGAGGAGTCCTGTATGCTTTGGTTAGGAGAGATTGAGCGGCTGCTCCTTACTCTGCCGCCATCTTAACTGGAAGTCCAGAGAAATGAATTTTTGAAAAAAATTAGAACTCTGAGCATTGAAATGCTCAAACATAAATTCAGAAAACTGAAGATAAAGCACAGCACTCACCTCAAGATGAAGAAGTGATAAACTTTAAAAAATAAATATATTATCATATAGCAATTTTGTAGATTTGTTATTTTATACTATTCTGTTTTCTGGTAAGGATCTTTTTTCTTTTGTTTTGTTTCAATGGTTACTGTTCACCAGGCAGGGCAATGGGAGGGACAGATTAAAAATTGAATTAATATTTCAAATAACAGAAGTTAAAAACAAGGCCAAATAGAAAAGAAGTTCATAAAAGCTTAGCAATGACCTGTGAAAAAAGGAGTCAGAAGCAAAGTTGAAAATAAGGTGAAGCTGACAAAGGAAAGGAAGGATACCATAAAGGGTTGTTGTTTCCACCTCTAAAAGAGTAGAAATTCTGTTTAAGTAGTAGGGAAAATAATGATCCTGATGACAAAACTCCTCATTTCTCATTTAGCACATTTAAAAATTTTTTTCTTTACATAACAAATGTCCATTGCATTTTGTCAGAACTCAAATATCTAATCAGGAAGTGATATCCAAGATAAGTAAGAATTCCTGTAACCCCATGATGAATTCAAGTCACCTTGGCAAAATGAAGGGCATCCTAAGATGCTGGAAAAAAAATTGTCTTGATTGTAACAGAGTTCTTTACCCTCTTTGGCTAGGGACAGGGGAAGAAAGAAAGCCTGTCATGTCTCAAATTGAACAAACCTGAAGGCTTAAAAGTGCATAGCAGCTGGAGTTTCTTTTAGAAGGGAATAAAATTTTGATGTTCTTATGAGAAACCCTAGAGTTGGGGAGACATGAGAAAAAGAGATAATTATTGATATATCTCCAAAATTGAATCCATTTTTGGAGAGCTAACAGATGCTTTTCTATTATTAAATATGTTATGACTTACACTAACAAGCATGTGGACTTTTCTAAAATGTAAATAGGTTAATATTTTGTGTTAATGTAATATAATTTGAAAAATAACTAATCATAAAAATAAAACCAGTAGAAATAATTGATATTCATATGACTACCTGAAATCCATGATGAAAAAGAACCTACACATTATCTTCCAAGAAATTATCAAAAAATTCCCTATCCAAGAACAAATGGATAAACAGAAGTGAAAAGAAATCCCAAAATGAAAATTCCCAGGAATATTATAGCTAAATTCCAGAGTTACTATGTTAAGGAGAAAGCATTTTAAGCAGTCAGAAAAACTACATATAATGAATCCACAGTCAGGATGACATAGGATTTAGCAGCTTCTACATTAAAAGTTGAGAAGGCTTGGGATACTTCAGAGGGCAAAGAAACTAGAGTTATAATAAAAAATCACCAACAAGCAAAAATGAATATAATTTTTTCACAGGGGGAACTGGATATCCAATCAAGAAGAGATTTAATGCAATCCTGATGAAAAGCAAAGAACTAAACAAAAATATATTTACAAATATAATATTCAAGAGAAGCATAAAAAGTTAAATGGGAAAGAGAAAATGAGGATTTATTAAAGTTAAACTATTTATGTTCATACATGGGGAAATGATTTTTGTAACTGTTAAAAACTTAATTACTATTAGGATTGAATAGGCATAGGAGTGAGTAAGATTACTACGATATCCAAAAAAAAAATAAAATAAAATTAAGGACTGAAAAAGAAGATTACACTGGGAGAAGGAGAAAAAGAGAGGTAGAAGGTAGAATATTATTTCTCATGAATTGGAGCTCTTCGCAGTGGAGGGAAAGATCAGGGTGGCTGGCAATGATAGAACCTTATTCTCATTATAATTGCCTCAAAAATGAACAACATATACACTCACTTGGTTGTAGAAATTTATTTTATTTTATATTTATTATTTATATTTATGTATTTATTTATTTTATCCTATAGAGAAGTAGGTATGGAGGAAGAGAAGAAAAGGGTGAAGACCAGAAGAAAGGAGGGCAACTTAGGGAACGTGGTGGTCAGGAGCAAAGTATTTGTGTGTGGAGGGAAAAGGTTAAAGGAAAGCTAGTGAATGTTATAGGAACTGATATGCTGATATTGGGATGGTCCTAGGTCCTCTAATGGTGTGAGGACCTGAGGCTGAGTGAGAATGGGAGTCCCTAGGTGAACATCAGGTTGTGGTGGTGAACACCAAGACTCCACAGGAATATTTGTGACTAAACTAATATGCCCAACTCCACTACAACAGTGTCCCAGGAATAAGTGATCAAATAAGAGACTGTGGGTTAGATCACACAGCTCCTTGACTACTTATCCTGGCTCTAAAGCTCATGGATAATGCTAGTTACTGTGGCTTAACTTTAATTTGAATAATCCCTCTTCCCTCAGATACCCAAGGATATGTTGATGATCCTTAGGGTAATGATGACATCCACCTAAGTAAGTTTCAGAATTTAATAACAACTTAGAGAAGGGTGACAGGGACTGAGGGAAAGATGTGTGAGGGAAAGCTTGGTTCAAACTACTGATGATCAGGTCTGTCAATTGAATGTAGTCAGGTTTGAGATTATCAGCTTGGAGAGGTTTGTCCCCTTGGTTGCAACCTCGCCAGGCCAGGCTGGCCTGAACTAGGTAGTTTGATGGTATTTATATTGCTTCTTCCTTGATGATCAATTGAATAGGATGTATAATACAGCTTTACACAGAAGTTGAGGGTGTGATAGTGATTAGAACCAGATATAGGTACCCTGAGTTGATTTGGCCTACCCAAAATCCCAACCAACCTCCCACCATAAGTTCCTTCTTCAAATTAAGAGAACTTCTTGTTCAAAATTCTGATTTTTATACTCTGCCAGTAATTGCCTCTCCTTTGCTGGCTCATGGCAAGCTAGTTTGGTTCCAAGTCTAAACTGCTAAGTGTCACTCATCCTGCTCTCCATTTTGCATAGCAGAAATGATATTACAGAAAGATAAATGGGGGAAATATGAAGTAGGGAAATGCACAGTTTGTAATCATTAACTATGAATTTGAATTAGATGAAATCACCTACAAAATGGAAGAGGATATCAAAGTAGATTAAAAATCTGAATTCTAGAATATGTTGTTTGCAAGAAACACAATTGAATCAGAGAAACACACACAGAATAAAGGTAGTGAGCTGGATCAGAAACTATTATAAATCAACTGAATTAAAAAAATTCAGGGATAGGAACTATTATTTCACATGAAACAAAAGCAAATATAGATCCAATTAAAACAAATAATCAGAGAAGCTACATCTTGCAAAAGGTACGATAGTAAATGAAAAAAAAATCAATATTAAACAGCTATGTACTAAATGGTGTAGAAAACAAATTTTTAAAGGAAAAGTTAAAATGAATATATGAAGAAATACAAAGTACATCTATATGAGTGAGAGAAATCAATTTTCACCTCTCAGAATTAGATAAATGTAACTACGCACACACACACACACACACACACACACACACACACACACACACACATACATACATACATATAAACAAGAAAGAAGTTAAGGAAGTGAAAAGAATTTTAGAAAAAGTTAGACATAATGGATCTCTGGAAAAGTGAACAGTACTAGTATGGAATATGCCTTTTTTCTTAGCTCTGGAATTTACTCAAAATTGGCCATGTTTTAGGGCATTTAAAACCTCATAACCAAGAGCATAAAAACTGAAATATTAAATGCATGCTTTTTATACTACAATGCAATAAAATTACAAGTAATAAAGGGTCATGGAGACATGGTTTAAAAATTAATGTGAAATAAATAATCTAGTCCTACAGAATAAATGGTTCAAAGATCAAATTAAAGAAATATCCAATGATTTCATTAAAGAGAATAGCAATAATGGAACAATAAACCAAAATTTATGAGATGCAGCCACATTAATACTTAGGGAGAAATTTGTATCTCTAAATGCTTGCTTGCATCAAAGAAAAAGGGAGAAAGAGTAAATCAGTGAATTAGGTATGCAACTAAAAAATAAAAACAGTAAAAGAACAAATCCAAACTCCCCAAGCTAACTATAAAATTAGATATCCAAAGGATAGATTAATAAAAGTAAAAACAAGAAAATCACTAAGCCAACAAAAGGTCAGAGTGAAACATTCTTCCAGCTCAAGACAACATCAGAAATCTGAAAGAGATATCTATGCCAGGAGAAGAGGCTGACCTGGAACTCACATGAAAGAAACCCAACTTGTTGGACAAGGTAGTACTGACAAAAGCAACAGCTGCCTCAGGAGTTCTGTAGGGGAATATGGTAAAGGAATCTGACCACTAGACAGAAAGTGATTACAAAAGACTACTATGCTAACACTGATTACAGGAATAGAGACTGTATGGCAACTCCATTGCTTATAACTATTTTTGGTTGTATTTCAATGGTGAAGAGGAGCACTTTCAGTCCAGAAGGAATGCACACCCTAAAAACAGTATCACTTATTATCAAGGACTCTAAGGAAGAGTATTGTTTCCAGTCCTAAGGGAGTTGTGAACTAAACCAAAGGGCAATAAAATTGTGCATACCCTTTGATCTGGCAATACCACTACTGATCTATTTCCCAAAGAGGTCAAAAGAAAGAGGAAATGACCTAGGTATACAAAAAATATTTATGGCAGCTTTTTGTGTGTGTGTGTTGGCGAAGAATTGGAAATGCAGAGGTTGGCTGAATAAGTAGCAGTATATGAATGTAGTGGAATACTAGTGTCTTATAAGAAATGATGAACAGAATAATTCCAGAAAAACTTGGGAATGCATATGAACTCATGCAAAATTAAGTGAGCAGCATCAAGGGAACATTTCATGTAGTAACTATGTAAGGATGACTGACTATCAAACACTTAGCTACTCTGACGAAGACAATGATTAAAGACAATTCCAAAGGATTTATGATGAAAAATGCTATTCATCTACAGAGAAAGAACTGATGAACTCAAAATTCAGGTTGAATGATACTTTTTTATTCAGTTTTTATTATTTTATTTGGTTTGGGGTTTTTATGGTAACAGCTAATATGGAAATGTTTTGCATTGACTTTATAAATATAATTGATATCAAATTGCCTTCTCTAGGAGGAGTGAGTCAGATGTGGGAGAATTTGAAGCAAAATTTTTAAATAATTGTTCATTTTTTACATGTAAATGGGAAACATTTAATGAAATAAATAAAAGACCTAAACAATAGGAAAAACTTTATCTCTGCAGGTGGCTTCTTATCTTTTCTTTCTGTCAGACAATGTAAAATGCAGAATTCAGTGTGATTCTCTTCTTCCTTGTTCTCCAGAAAATGAAGAGCCAGATTAAGAACTCAACTGTAACTAGTTACATTTTATTCCTATTAATATTATTTGCAAGTCAAATATTTATACAATACTTAGCAGTTTATAAGACTCTATCATCTAAAATTGTCTCTTCTCTCAGGGTATTGAGGTATGCTTATTTTAGAATTTTTTAAATGACATTTAATAAAATTAAGGCATTTTTGTCCAATACAGCCTAATTAGTAAGGACTTATACTAGAACTCAGGTTTTCTGATTCCAAATTGTGATAATTAGATTAAGTCTATACTGCCCATCTTTAGATTTAATCACAAAAGGTGAGAGCACCTTCCAATTCTGGGAGGTCCCAACCCACAACCTACCACCCCCTAGGCTTTCTATGAGAAAGTAACTATTGTGATTGGACACACAGGCTAGGGAAGGCACTGGAAGTGACTCATATGTGACCCCTTTAAAAAAGAGGGAGTTGAGTTAATGAAGCATCTTCTAGTTTGGTGAAGGGAACCCGAGGGAGCTTTGCTGCTTTGTGACTGAGACTGTTCCACATGATGAGTTTAAAGACTGAATCTTCCTGAACTTCTATTAAGAAACTTCTTTTTATAGACTCTATGAATGAAGTTTGCTCCATTCACTTCCAGGCCTCAGGCCCTTTAACCCTTGGCTGAGGGTTAAGATCTACCTAGACTAATCAGTGGGATAGATTCTTATTTCCTTACTTTTTCTCTCTCTTCTCATGTAAATAAATTTCCATAAAAGTCAATTTTGATTTGAGATTATTCTTAATTGAGGATTGATAATAGTTCAATCCTCTGGCAACCATCTTTAATATATTGCACTCATAAAACCCCTTTTTCACCCTTACAAAATCCATCAGTTTCCCACTGTGTGCTTGAGAAAGAGTTCTACTTTTTTTTCTAGCTGTCCTTTTGAAATTATATTTAACTTTTGTAAAAGGGAATTCTTGGTTCTCTTTGAGTTCATACTCGTGAAAAGGGAATCCTTTATTCTCTTTGCTTAGTTAACACTTTTGTTGGCAATAACTTTGAATTAACACAAGCTTGAACTAGGTGAGAGAAGCTTGAAAACCACTTGGTGAGTTCACACCTTACTTGATGCTAGGTGAGAACAAGCCAGAAACTTAAGAGTTTACACACTCAGAAAAGTGGGATTCCAAAGGCGAGAACTCAGACATTTTGGAAGCTGTGATTGGTCCTTGTGAAAAGGGGCAGGGACAGGAAATCACCATAAAAGCCATGAAGGCAGGTTGGTGAAGGAATCTGGTGAAGAGGCTAATAAAGAGTGAACTCCATGAGGAGAGTCACTCCAAGAAGGAGAGAGTGAACTCCAAGAAGAGAGTCACTCCAAAAAGGACAGAGTAAACTCCAAGAAGGAAGTTGGCTTCAAGAAGAAGGTTAGCTCAAAGAAGAAAGTAGGCCACAGGAGTCACCTTCTGCTCCAGTCATTGTCTTGGGTGAGCGGATAGCTGGTTTTCCCTTCCTGTCTTCTAGAGATAGTTTAATTCTTATTGAAGGTTAACAAGTCCTGTCTGAGCCAAGCACTGGAACAATATTTAGTTAGATAGGTTGATGTATTTTTCTATTCTTTTGTATTTCTCTACTTTCACCTCTTTTATAAATAAAAGATTTATAATTTTCATATATGTAGCCAAACCTTTAAATTTAACACTTTTACTTTCTAAGTGGCCTTGTTTCCTTTGGGGAATAAATAGATTATAAATACCAAATAATAAACTAAAAATAGAAATCTAAGTATAGACACATTTTAAAACAATTATAAAATGTAGTTCAATAAGATACAAAAGGAGACCATTTAGATCAGAGGATAAAAATAAAGATAGAAATTCAGAATCGTAATAGCATATCTGCATATGCCTATTACTATAACCTTGAGAAAATGACTCAACCTTTATGTCCCTCAGTTTTTTTTAATATAAGATTTATAATATCCAATTATGCTATGTAATTTTGACTTTCCTAATTCCTTTGCTTCACCAAACTAAAAAGAATGAATTAATATATTTCTCCAACATTTTTTCAATTTAACAGGTAAACAATGGCAAGGGTTTTGTTAAATGAAAACTGATTGTTTATATTCTGACAGTTTTAATCTCCTAGGGATTTTGAAGGCATAACTAAAGATGGAAATCAATTTTCAATAAAAGATCATATATTGTAGCATTAAATCTTATTCTTTCCTTTAGCACTTTAAGTTTCTTGAATGCAGAGACTTGTTCCCCACCCCACCATTGCCATCTCTCCTTTCCTCCCTCCCTCCTTCCTTCTCTCTCACATGGCAGCCTGACAGTGATAGGTGGTTAACAAACGTCAGCTAAATTGAATTGAAATTTCGACCAAATTTAATTCAAATAATTGAACAGAAATCTATTTAGTGCCTACTGTTTGTTAGGTAGTGTTAGGAACTGAGACTACAAAGACAGAACCCCAAAAATAGAAAGAAATAAAAATAACAACAAAATATTCCTTGAACTCAAAGAATGTGTATACAAATCTATGTAAATGAGTTTAAGAATAGTACAAATTTCACATGCAGATGAATGGCCCATTGTAAATAGGATTTCTCTCTGCACTTTTCACATGTATTTTGATACCTGATCATACCAAGTTTTAATAATTACTAAATATATATGCAATATCAAGGTAAAAGGAAGGGAAGATGCTGATAAATATCACCAATGTCTTGCCTGTCCCTCTCTAAGGTAGATTAAGATTCCTGACCTGAAGGGAAAAAAAGAAAAGGATTCATGTAGCCTTTTAGGTCCCCTCTCAAAGAAGAATTTTTTGGATTAGATTTTATCTGCCCACATACCTATTGCTGGTTTAAAAACAAAATTAATTTATAATTAAAAGCTGGCTTCTGGATCACTATTTTTAAGGGGAAAGGAAGTTAGCATATACCCACTGGCTTTGCCACTTCCACAAAATTCTAATTACATGCAAAAAAAAATCAAAAATAGTGAATAACAAAAAAAATGAATCCAAATAGAAGTACTAGTGAAGGAAGTCCTACAAACTACAATATATAAAAAGAAATATAAAAGTAAATGAGCTTTTTAGATAGTCTTGAGATGAAATCTTTGTCAACCAAAAGAGAAATAACAATGTCACCCAAGAGAAAAGGTCCAAAATCTTAATGGGAGCAAGCTAGAAGTCAGAAATATGTTGAGTAAAATGGATTCTATCTGCAAAAGTAATCTTTCCCACTCTTTCATGAATTTGGTCATAAGGAAAGCCTGGAACTCCCTGTGTCTCTCCAAAAGAATAAAAATAGTGTGTCTTTTCCAAAGCTCTGCCCTTATGAGTCCAATCTTCCACATAGTCACAAAGTGTTGTGTCAGCATTCTATATATTGTCTAGGAAGGTCTTATACAAAATTCTCTAGGCTTGGATGAAAACTAGTGTTACACAAAATAATGAGAATTTCATGTATTTTAATGAATGCCATTACTAAAGTTAAATTATTGTGAAAAGTATTTAGTTTTGAAAACACATGCAACTAAAAGGTTAAATAATTTTCATGAAAATATACTGTTTTTAAATTTTTTGTTAATATTTTGATTTGGTAACATTTTCCAAAACACAATGACAGGTCAGAAATAGTGGGAAAAGGAGAGCAGTGCGGGTAGGTAGCATCTAATGATATAAATTTTAAAATGTATGTTCTTCATTCTCTGGAAAGCATTGATGATTAATATCTGTCTATCATTTAACTATCAGGGGCTTAGGATAGTCTGAAAGAAAAAAATCAGAAAGTGCATTGATAATTATTAGGAAACTTCTAAAAGAATTATTTACAAACTTGAGCATGCATTAAATTAAGATGCAGCCGTGACCCTGTCTAATGAATGCTCCAAATCCAGTTAAAATCAATCATGTCAGCTTGTGAAATGACTCTTAACTTACATGCAGAAAGTAAGTATCTCACCTGAGTGGTTCAATAAGAACCTTGTAAAGTCATCAACTGACTCTTATATGTTTTCTGTGCATGATATTTTGGATACCTTCATTCAAATCACTTTCTTAGGCTCATTATTCCAGCAAGAGGAAATGCTTCCCCAGAACTATTGTTATTAAAGTGTGTGCTTATTAGATGATAATTTATGTACAGCCCATTAAGCAGGTGTTCTGGGCAAGATAATGTACAAGAAATGGCAAATATGACACACTGTTTTCTATTAACCCTCCTGGCACTGCCACTCTTGGGCTACCCCTTCTAAGGGCTAATCCCCTTTGCTTCAGTGCTTAGCATTTTTCAGATCTTGCTCTAGGGGGCACAGAGTTTATATTTTTGAAGTACAAGAAAGTCATGTGCTAATTTAAAGAATGTTTTGATTTAGTCCTTATAGCTATTCAAGTGTAAAGACTGGGAGAATCCTCAAAACTGGAAAAAAAATGTAGAGCTCCTCAATACCTTAAAAGGTATTCAATTCACCTCATTAATATCCTTATTAAGATGAAAAAGCAATGTGTCTTAGCAGATAGAAAGTCAGCCAGTGAGTAAGACTTGGATTCAAGTGCTGCCTCTGATATATACTGATTTCGTAATTTGGGGGAAGTTATCTAACCTCCTCTCAGCTCATCAGATAACATTCTAAAAATTTAAGTTTTAAAGAAACTGCTGATTTGCATTGAGTGTTTCAATAAGAACCTTTAAAGTCATCAGTTCCGGAGGAGGTCCCTATACCAATGAAAGCTCCATATCCAAAAACCAAACAAACAAATTAATATAGGAGGGGAAACTTGCACCCTATACTCACAAATATTTAAGCTATCCTCAAATATTTCCGCTCACCATATTTTAGTGATTGGAAAAGTGTGAATTCATGTGGAAATGGTGAAGAAAAATAGTGTATTATTCAAAAAATTTTAGCACTTAAAACATTTAGCTTTCTAAATATTTTTTACTTTGTTTTGTCTTCATTGTTCTTTGTACTGTTTAATCAATAATATTCCCTTAAGGTGAATGACATATTTTAGAGATATTCCATATTATATGAAAAGTTTCACTCAGATTATATTGATTATATTGAAATGGTCTGCCTTTTTCAAAAGCAATTCTATACTAGGACAGATTATTGGTCCATCCAACCATATCCAGTCAGGATAATCATGGATATATTGTAGCAGACTATGGTTGCCCTCCATGATGCCAGTTTCAATAGGGGTAGAATGATAGATTTAGAGCCATTTCCTTATGACAATGTCTTACTTAAAATATGAAAGGTGAAAAGACCTCAGAGAGATAGTATAATTTATATTTGAGTAGAAATTACATATATAGTACAACTAACAAGCCTCTGCATAATGGCTTCCAATGGAAGAGAAACTAATATGCTTCTCTTCCCTTTGGGCATTCAATATTAAAACACATTTGAATGTAATATTTCTTCACCAAAAGACTCAAAAATAAGTGAGTCTCCAATGTAGTTTTTGAGTTTCTAAATACACAGTATACTGGTACTGATAAGCTTTCTGTTTTGTCTTATGATACACATTCTAAAGAATAATGATGCTTCCATACACACACACACACACACACACACACACACACACACACACACATATATATATATATATATATATAGCTATGTTTCTGAAATTAAAATTTTTTAATGTTGAGATATCCAGTTAAGCAGTTATGAATATATTTTTGGCCATTTTTCTATAGGGAAGTGAGGTTCAGTATAAATTGATCATCTAAACACCAATGTTTCCATTGTTGAGAGAGACACAGAGACAGAGATGCACATACAGAGACAGAGAGAATGAAACAGAGACAGAGAGAGAGAGAGAGAGAGAGAGAGAGAGAGAGAGAGAGAGAGAGAGAGAGAGAGAGAGAGGAGAGAAGAGAGAGAAGAGTAATTGGAGTGCCTACATAAAGGGATTACAAAGGCCATACCACCCTGCCTCTACAGCTTTGATAACCAAACCTCCCAAGTTGTTCTCATTCAGTTAGCTACCAATTGTATTATAGGAATTTAAAGGAATATAGTAACCTCAAGTCAAATAGAAGCCTCAGAAAAGAGGATTCATTACAGACTTAGGTTGTAGGGCTTCTACTATATGAAGCTATGAAACATTCCCTGGTCATCCAGCTACGAGTTACTCCCCTAGATCAAGATTGTTTTGTTTTTATTGTGGATGTATTTTGCAAATAATGATTTCTGTGCATATTTTTCCCTCTTTATAAAGTCCCTAAGAGTAATATTACTCATCAATTGTCTTTGTATCCCCAGTATCTAGCATTGCTCCCGAAACATTTGTTTAGTCATTTTTAATCATGTCCAAATCTTTGTGACCTCATTTGGGGTTTCTGTACAAAGATACTAGAGTAGTTTGCTATTTCCTTTTCCAGCTCACTTTACAGATGAGAAAAATGAGGCAAACTAGATTAAGTGATTTGCCCAAACTCACAGTTAGTATCTGACTCCAAGTCCAGCTCTCTATCCACTGCTCTACCTAGCTGTCCCCTAAAACATAGTAAGCAGTTACTAAATATATATTCATTTTTAATACTTTAAATGAAATAAAATTTGATGAAAATACAACCCTCCCCCATACCTGGGAGGGTAGGCTAGAAAAACTGAGAGTTCTCTCATTTGAGAGTTTGGTAGCAGGTCAATGAAATAAAAGTTGACATAAGTGGAAAACAATCAATCAATAAAAGAATTATGAAGCATTTAATATATACCAGGCACTGTGCTAAGCACTAAGTATACAAATGCAATCAAAAAATAGAAAATACTCAGAAAATAATACAAAGACTAGCTTAGCAAAGCTCCCCAAAGATGATATAATCTAATATAATAGCGAACTAGCAGGTGGCAAACAAAGCAGCAAAAAAAGTAGCCTATAGATGATGCCAGCAATTTTCAGTCCATTTAAAAACTTCACAGGAGTCTAGCATCCCCTAGGTGGGACACAACCATAGAAGCATGAGTTGCCTTGGCAACAGTATGTTCTTTATACATACTCCATTTTGTAAAGCATTCCCTAGATCAGTGATTGTGAAACTATGGCATAGGTGCCAAAGATGGCAGGGTTCATTACTAGAAAGGTAGAGAGATTTGGGCAGAGCTGTGCCCTTCCCCCTCTCTACTGTGCCTGATGGCATTTTTTTACATCACCTGCCTCTCTGACCAGTGGAAGAGCACAGGAGATAAGGGGAGAAGCTCACAGGTGGCAGAGTGGAGGGCAGCAGAGTGCTTGGGCCACTCTTATCACACACTCTACAGTTGCTGAAAACATTCCTCACTTCACCTGCCCCCCTGCCCAGCAGCCCAATGGGAGTTCTTCTTCCTTCCTGTATAAGTTAGAAAAAATCTTGAACCCTTGGACTCCATCTCCTAGATATCTTTCCTCCTCCCAAAATTCCTTCTCCATAACATCTTTACATTATCCTTTATATAGTTCTGTAACTCCTTCCTCTCTCTCTTTTTCCCATGACCACAGCTTGGTTAGCTGTTTTTTTTTTTAATTTTAGTTATTATTAATAAACTTAGGGAAAAAGACTTGTACAAAAATATTTATAGCAACGCTCTTTGTGGTGACAAAAACTGGAAAATGAGGGTATGCCCATCAATTGGGGAATAGCTGAACAAATTGTGGTATCTGTTGATTATGGAATGCTACTGTGTTAAAAGGAATAATAAACTGGAGCAATTCCATGTGAATTGGAATGACCTCCAGGAATTGATGCAGAGTGAAAGGAGCAGAATCAGGAGAACATTGTACACAGAGACTGATGCGCTGTGGTAAAATCAAATGCAATGGACTTCTGTACTAGCAGCAATGCAATGACTCAGGAGAATTCTGAGGGATTTATGGAAAAGAATGCTACCCACATTCAGAGGAAGAACTACAGGAATAGAAACACAGAAGAAAAACAACTGCTTGAAGACATGGGTTGATGTGGACATGATTGGGGATGTAGACTCAAAAAAACCACACCAATGCAACTATCAAGAATATGGAAATAAGTCTTGATAGATGACACATATTAAAACCAGTGGAAATGCGCATCGGCTATTGGAGGAGGGGGTTAAGGGGGAATGAAGGGGAAAGTAAAAACATGAATCATGTAGCCATGAAAAATTTTTCTAAAAAATAAACTTCATAAAATATTTTAAAAAGATATCTGCATTAATGACCTATATTGACTTAATGTGCCTTTTATAACATTTTGGACCTTTTGTGATTATGAAATATATACATTTTAAATATTTTTGCTTCTCTTTCTACATGTGCTATACAGTATTATAATTTTTCTCTCATTTTCTGCATCTGAAGCACATGTCACCAGTATTAAAAATATTTTTGTTTGACTGTTTTGATTTTTGCAATAGAATAAGTTAAGATGCCCATTTGCCTAACATATAAATGTATACCCAAAAAGCTTTGGACTATGGCAACTCACCACTAGTTATCGAAAAATTATGAGACTTTTGCTCGATGAATGTGTAAAAATCAAAGAGAAACAGATCACAAAGGAGCACAGAAGTTAAGCTGTGAAGTGCCAAACAAGTGCAAAGGTAAATCCAACCAAGCCAGTCCTATGGGGATTGATGTCATTCTGTGAAAAGAGCACAAGTACTTGATCATGTGTGAGAAATAAGTAGTTGTCTCTATGATTTGTTCTTTGACCCACCAGTTTTGAAAAATTACATTATTTAGTTCCTCATTTATTTTTAATTTCCATCTCCATGAACTCTGTGAAGATGGGATTAACTCTCTCCTCACTCACTTTTAGATTTAATCATCAGAAGCGTATACACCCCACTTATCTTTAAATATAGGGAGGTCTGTGATCCACATGTGCTATAGTGGGTGACAAATCAGAAACCCACTGAATGCCCTCTGGGAAGTCCTAAGCATGTGTTAAATGCATAACTTCCTTGTACCACACTCTATATCAAGTACATAATATCTATTGTTCTGTTTCCATTATCCCGAAAAGCAAAGGAAAGGGTCAAACTGGGAAATGCTATTTTCCATTTGTTTTGAGATCTAATCTCTTTTTCTATTTTCTTTCATGATGTGACAACTTACTGTAGTCCAGACTGCTAATTTGGGTTGGTGAATGATTGTTCTTGCAAAGCTCATGGGACATAGATCACTATAAGAACCTGTTGTGATTTATGAATTTTTTTTGTTTTTCTTAAAAATTTTTTCACAACTTTGATATTCTATATTTCACTCAGAAGTTATTTTTTTAATTTTCTTTAGGTGCTTTGATGTTTTTGACACTTGTTTCATATGCCTTATGACTTGACCATGTATCCCTGTATCCTCCTCAGGAGGAAATGTATTATTATCCTCCTAAGGGGGGAGGACTATGTTATTGTTGTGAACTTTGTTTTAAATTTGAGTCTAATTTGGAACAAGAGGCATCCTCACAGAATCCAGAAGGTGAATTTTTTGTGGAAGGCATCATGAAGATGCCTACAGAGACCACACCTATACCAGAAAATCCAGGAAGAACTTTGAACTGTGGTGAATTTGAACTATGGGGGGGGGGGTTAAATATATTTGTTTTGAATGTACACTCTTATGCCAAAAGGGATTGTCCCCTAATTGGCTTTTTGTCAATGCACCTAACATTGCTTTTGTTCTTTTTTCTTTTTTATTTCCCTCTTATCCCTATATTATTGTAATTTCCCTTTGAAAACTGTAATATTGTATATATCTTTAGTTAAGAATCTTTAAAGTTTTAAATTGATTATGTATCCATAATCCCTTTGGGGAAACTGGTCTCCTAAAGCATCACAGTGGGGAATATATTAATTAGAAAAAATATTCAACCCTTGGTCTCCATCTCCCAGAATTCTTTCCTCATCACAAAATCCCTTTTCCATTTTCTTTTATGTATGTCTTTACATTATTGTTTATATAGTTCTTTAACTCTTCCCTCTCTCTTTTTCCCATGACCATGGCTTGGTTAGCTAACTTTTAAAAATGTAGTTATTATTAATAAGCTTTATAAAATATAATATTTATTATATATTAATTTTGAAGCTTAAACTCCCCTGTGTGGTGTAAAAGGGAAGGCATCAGGTGGGGGAATATTGTAAAGATGGGATTAACTCTACTCTGACCATTTTTAGATTTAATTACCAAAAGTGTACATACCCCACTTATCCCTCAGTATGGGGATGTCTGAGAGGGATTTTTCTTCTTGAACTAGACCCTGGAGGGTCTCTGGCCGAGAACCTTGGACTGCTTTCTATTTCTCCTTATGACTACCACTTGGGTGAGTGAAAAGGCTGCCTCCTTTCCATGGCTTTTTCTTGGAGGTACTAGCCCCACAGAGGGGCCACTTGTCTGGAGCAGGCCTCTTAGCTAAAACCCTTGTTAATTGACCCTTAGGCCCTCTGGCTGGGGCTACTAGAACCCTGCCAGAGTAAGCCAGGGCTTGAGCACATAGTCTAGCTCATTAAGCTAGATGTCTTACTCTGCCCTCTTCTCATTTCTCTACTTTCTATCTTTCCCTCTATTTTATAAAAAAAATTGCTAAATAATCATTTGGAAATAATTAAATTCCTGGAGACCATATCCTTAAATAATTCAGTATAACCTTTTATTATTACTCCTTACACATTCTGCCCCTTACAAGATGCATGGCACATGATCTGGATGGTAGGGTAGGGGCAGGGCATAGCACTCCATTTCTAAAAGATTCGCCTTCACTGCCCTAGATATTCATTATCCGTACATGTGTCTCCTCATATACAGATAACACATGAATCTCTGGGAAATTGTATTCTTATGTGATTAGGTTACTTTGCTTTATAATTTATCTACTTGTTCAATTTACTTACAGGAATTTTGAATGAATGTCTCCTCTAACTGAGCTCATAACAGTGAAATCTTATGGTGGCATATAAAGCCCAGTTGAATAGATACTGACTCATAGAATCCTCATAATCACAGACTTGGAAATTTTGAAGGGAATAAGAGATTATCTAGACCAATCTATACACAAAGATATCTACATCATAATATACCTATGTGGTTGTTCAACCTCTGAAAATTTCAAAGGAATAGGAACTCACAATATGTCAAATTAGCCCATTCAACTTTTGGATTGAGAGAAAAAATAAGGAAATTAAAAGGAGGAAGGAAGGAAGGAAGGAAGGAAGGAAAGAAGGAAGGAAGGAAGGAAGGAAGGAAGGAAGGAAGGAAGGAAGGAAGGAAGGAAGGAAGGAAGGAAGGAAGGAAGGAAGGAAGGAAAGAAGGAANGAAGGAAGGAAGGAAGGAAGGAAGGAAATAAACTAATGTTTATAAAGCTCCTATCATGTACTTGGTACTATGCTAAGCACTGGAGTCTTAATCAACCATGTTCTTAAAGAAGATATCAAAAAATATTGGATAGCTTATGATCTCTGTCTTTGGAATTATAACCTACACCAATAAAATAAGATTTTGTTTTAAATTATTGAAATGTGTTGTGTGTTACTGGCTTTTAGTGTTATATGGAAGGACCCTAGCCACACCTCTATGCTCTACAAAAAAACATATTGAATTAAATCAACATAAGAATATAGTTTTCCTGTAATTCAGGCCATATCTACATAAGTCTGTACCTATGAAATGAAGTGGGTAATTGCTATAATTATCTATATGATTCAGGCAAAAGTCCCAAAATTATTGCTTAACCAGTAGAGCCTTCTGTTTTCTCATGAATCCAGATTCCTGCTATTTGTAGATTCCAACTTGATGATGCTCTAAATTTCATTGTATAAATTATCATAATAAGTTAGGAAAAGATGGAAATTTGTCTAGGTTATCTAGAAAACATCAGTTCTCTATTTGGTTTTGAATGGTTAATTTGGCCATTATGTAGAAAGTAATTCCAAGAAGGAAGAGCATTTAAGAAATCATATTTTTAAAATTACTCATCAAATAACCCCTTTCATTTAGTAAGCACAAATGGACCAAAATAAATAATAAAGGTTCTAATTAAATGCACCTTTTTAAATATAATTACTACAGAATTTAGGGAAATGATGTAGCAACAAGCACAAAATGTTAATTTTTTGACCTCTTCAAAATACTGACCTGAAGCAATAAAAAAAATTCATGTCAGTTCATGTGATAACTTAAATCCCTTACATCAAAGACAGGAACCCCTTCTTCAATCTGCTTGGAGGCACGGTGACTATGTTGATATCAAAAGTCAGATTTTCCAGTCAATATTCCAAGGGACTAATTAGAAACCCACACAAGGATCATGGAAAATAAACAATGCATTCTCCCACAATTTCAAAGCCTAATTCTCAACCTTAATAACAAGATATTCAATAGCTTTTGGGTCGTAATCTGTTTCAATAGAAATTACTGTGGGTTAGCATTAATCCAGTTCAATTCATCAATTCATCACTTACTACTTGCAAGGCATTATGGTGTTAAGGCTTCCCTAAAGCATACTACTCCCAATTGTTGGATTTAATTTAATTCAGATGTGTGCACAATTATAATACAATTTAGAAAGAGAGGCAACAGTGGAATAGAAGATAGAGAGCTAAGCTCGGAATTAGGAAAATATAGGGTCAAGTCTTATCCCTGATAAATGCTAACTAAAAGATGCCAGGAAAATTATTTAACTTCTCAGTGCCTACACACAATTCTATGAGGGCATAAGTTACAGAGGAAGTACTGACCTGCAGTTGTAGAGGGAGTTCCTCATTCTGAATTCCCTATGTAGATTGAATCATTTGATGTTTCTTAAATAAGGAAATTATTAATGATAAACCAGTACTTCAAGGAAACATATTTCATTGGTAATACAGAACTTGCATGACCTAAAAGATATACATCACCTTCATAAAAATTTACCTTTTGCTAAACTGCTCCAAACAATGTATAAATGGATATTTTGAACCTTGGACTGCACTCCCCATAAGTCTCTTAGTATTTCCCAAAATTCCCTTTAATCTCTCCTGTGCCTCCACATTTGCATGGTCATATTATTTTTCTATAAGTTCTGTAGCTCCTTCATCTTTCTCTCTCCTCAATGAGCACAGCTGAAGTTAGCTTAGCATCTTTTTTCCTCCAGTTCTTTTATGTTAGTTTAAGGCCTAATTAATTCCCTCCCCCCTCTCTTCCCCTCACTTAATGAACTCCCCACCCCACTGCCCCCTTTGGTTTATCCCTTCTGACTTTATTCATAGGGTTAGATAGAATTTGATATCCCAATGGATCTAGCTACTCTTCCCTCTCAGGATTAGTTCCACTGAGAGTAAGGTTTAAGTATTTCCTATTAACACTCTCTTCCTCTCCTTCTTATAATAGTATTCATCTGCTCCTCTTACCTTGCCCTCTTTGTATGGTATAGATTATCATATTTTTCTTATTCCTTCAAGTTACTCTTGGTGCCATCTTCTATTCTCCCACGCACACCTTTCCCCCCCATATCATCTTAGACCATTTAATACTTCAACCACTCCTTACTACTAATTCTTCTAATTACTATAATAGTGAGTAAATTTTTTTAGAATTACACATAACATTTCTCCATATAGGAATAAAAATAATTTTATCATATTGAAGCCCTTGATGAAGACAATTTAAAGGTAAGAGTTTTCTTTCTTTCCCTTTCTTTCTTATTTACCTTTTCATGTTTCTCTTAGTTTTTGTGGTAGGATATCAAACTTTCCACTTAGCCCTGGTCTTTTCTGTGGAAATACTTGGAAATCTTCTGCCTTGTTGGATGCCCATACTTTCCCCTGGAAGTATATAGTCAGTTTTGATGAGGAGATGATCCTTGGTTGTAGACCCAATTCTCTTACCTTTCTAAATAGCATGTTCCAAGTCTTGAGGTCTTGTAGTGTGGAGGCTGCCAGATCATGTGTACTCCTGATTGGTGTTCCTTAATATCTGAATTGTCCCTTTCTGGCTTCTTGTAATATTTTCTCCTTAACTTGGAAGTTTCTGAATTTGTCTATTACATTCCTGGGGGTTAGCTTCTGAGGATTTAGTGTAGAGGGTGTTCTATGGGCTCTTTCAATGTCTATTTTGCTCTCTTGTTCAAGGACATAGGGGCAGTTTTCTTGGATAATTTCTTGTAGTATGATATCTAGATTTCTATTTGTCTCTGATTTTACTGGAAGACCAATAATTCTCACCTTGTCTCTTCTAGACCTGTTTTTTGATCTATTAACTTCTTATTGAGATATTTCATGTTTCCTTCTATTTTGTCAGTCTTTTTTTAAAATAAATTTTTTTATTTTTAGAAAAATTTTTCATGGTTAAATAAGTCATGTTTTTACTTTCCCCTTCACCCCCTCAACCCCCTGCCCCCCTCCTCTGTAGCTAATTCTCATTGTACTGGTTTTAATATGTGAGGTCAGTCAAGACTTATTTACACATTATTGATAGTTACATGGGTGTGGTCTTTTCAGGTCTACATCCCCAATCATGTCCTCATCAACCCAAGTGTCCAAACAGTTCTTTTTCTTCTGTGCTTCTACTCCTCTAGTTCTTCCTCTGAATGTAGGCAGTGTTCCTTTCCATAAATCCCTTAGAATTATCTTGGGTCATTGCATTGCTGCTAGTACAGACATCCATTACATTCTTTTGACTTTGCTTTATTAATTCTTGCTGTCTTCTGAAATCATTGGTTTCTACTTGCCCAATTCTAGCATTTAAAGACTTGTTTTCAGCTATAATATTTTTGTTTTCCTTTTCAGTCAGGTTTATCTGGCTCTTCAAGGCTTTCAGGTGGTCATTTCTGGTCTTCAATTTGCTTATCATTTCATTTGATTTCTGAGAGTCACTTTCCAATTGCAAAATTCTGCCTTTTTCACTGTTATTTTCTTGCCAGATCTCTTCTATCTTTCTTATGATCTCAGATTTGAACTCTTCAAGAGCTTGGGACCAATTTTCATTTTTTGGAAATGTTTGGATGTCTTTGTCCTCCTCTGTTTTCTGTTTTTTTCCTGTGCAGAAGTTATCAAGTGTTAGAGCTATTCTCTACGTCTTTTTGGTTTTTATTTCTTGGGCCTTGCTTGGCATCATTATGCTTTCTCAGACAGAAGTCTGAGTAAGGCAAGCCAAATCTCTTTGTCATGGAGCTAAAGATCAGTTTTTGCCTTAGGCTACTTTGCGAGTCTCTTGGCTTCTACTGTCTCCTAGGCCTCTGCTGTCTGTGGCCACTCTCAGCCTCACTTCTGAGCCCAAGATCTGTACTCCCCGGCCTCCTGGAGTCTCTGGCCTAGTTGTTTTCAGGGTCAAGCCCCCATGGTCTTAGTTGGCTGACCAGAGCCTGGAAATTGGTCCACATTTGATTCTCCATCTGATGTTTTCCCCTGAGTCTCAGTATGCTGGGCTGCTTCCACTGTCCACTGCCTCTTTCAACCCCACTCACTCACGCTAGGTCTGTACTCTCCAGCCTTCTGGGTCTCAAATCTTGCTGCTCTCAGGGGCAAGCTCCTAGTAGTGCCAATTAGCTGCCAAGGAGCTAGATTTTGTGCCCCTACTCACTCTAACTCTGGTGCTCAGCCTCTGACTCTGGTACTATGGGTGGATTGGGGGAGGGTTGATCAGCTCATGATTTGATTGGAGCTATTTCTCCCACTTATACCATGGAAGTGCCCAATTCCACATACCTGTGATACTGTGCCCTATTGTGGGGTCCCTACTTTCATCTGGATTTGGGATTTTTGTCCTTTGGATGTATGATGGTGGTCAGTAGTGAGGAGAGTTAAAGTGCCCTGCTTCTATTCTTTTTTTTTAACCCTTGTTCATTGGTGTATTGTCTCATAGGTGGAAGATTGGTAAGGGTGGGCAATGGGGGTCAAGTGACTTGCCCAGGGTCACACAGCTGGGAAGTGGCTGAGGCCAGGTTTGAACCTAGGACCTCCTGTCTCTAGGCCTGACTCTCACTCCACTGAGCTACCCAGCTGCCCCCCTGCTTCTATTCTGTAGCCATCTTAACCCAGAAGTTTATGTTAGTTTATGATTGATAAAACTTTATAGAAATATTATATTTAGTTCCTTGAATATTAATTTTAATCTCTACATTAACTAGGATGGCCTTCATATGAGAGTCATATATACATGTGTGCCCATCCTCAAAGCTTCTTCTCTGGCATAATTGAGAATTCTGGATACTCCCATGCCATGCTGAGGCATCAGAGTAAAATTTTCATGGCATATTTAATGTACTGGAGAAACAGGACAGAGGGCTTGAAGAGATCGTGAAGAGCAAGATAATTTCTAGCTAAGGAAGTCAGAGAAGGGAAAATGGAAAAGGTAGTAACTGAGTTGATATGGCTATATCAAGAAATCTTTAACAACTGCATCACCTTCTGTAATTTCTAGGCTATAGTTATATTTAATCATTATTTAAAATCATATGATTTTACATGCATTTGTATGTAAAATATATTTAATCTTCATATATAAATGTGTTTTTGCTTCTTTGAATTTTGTAATTCCAAGTGCTATGTTTCCTGACTGAGAAATGTAAAGTAATTGATATTATTTGCTAAATAATATATCACCATATTTATGTATTTGCACATAAGTATTTTCATGAGAAGGAATGCTTTCCCCCTCATTATAATCATTATATTTAAGAAGTTTATGACTGTTTGTAATCTGAGCTAGTCACTTCACATACAAAAAGTGGAAACAACAACATAAAAGTTGATGTAAGGCCTTTGATTCTTTACTTCAGAAATACCCAAGGCCATTCTCCTGCCACTTTGTAGATAATTACAATTAATGCTTTACATGTTAATTTAGATAAGTGTCCCTGTGGGCTCAGATGGCCCCATAATACCTGGCATCATAGATAAGACTATACCATAAATACCCTTATGTTGTTAACTAACGTTGAGTTAATCTAGAAACATTCTACTCTCATGTCCCTATTCTCCTTTAGCAATTCTTTTTTCAAAGATGCATAAGACATCTTTTTTTAAACCATCACAATTTTGGAAAATTCCACCCTTGCAACAAAAAGGAATTCTCTGTGGAACATCCATTTTGGGAACTCGTAGAATATACCACTGATTCTCTAGATTACATCTAAATTACATCTGCAATGCTTACCATAGTTTCCACTCCCATTGACAAGTTCTTCCCAAAACTTTTGGGGAAGCACCTAGACTATGTTATTCAAAATTTGTAGCCAAAATGTCACACAGTTACTCTCATCTCTTTACCCCCTCCCATGTGTTTCAGTTTATATTTTTGTCACATTAAAATATAAGCTCCTTGAATGTAGGACTGTCTTTCTTTTTGTTTCTATTTGTATTCCAAGAACTTAGCACAGTTCCTATCACATACTAAGGAACTTTTCCAAAACATTCTAGAAATCTGATTTTTTTCTTGTATATAAAGGAAGACTGAGAAGTAATCTTAGAAGCTTAACAACACCATATGGAGAATTGCCATGCCAATGTCCTCATTTGGATGCATCTATGGAGGTCCTTAGTATTCTACTCCTGACATTAGCTATAAAGAATATCTTTTAATACATTTCCTTTAAATTCATGTCTTAAGTGTAAGTTCCCTCTTTCCTTCCCTAGGGTGTACTTGCAAGTTACTACATAATCAATCATTTGGAGAGGTATTTGCCAAACAAAAGAATTAAAATTAGCAAGAGAAGTTGGTAAAGTCTTATGAATTTTCAAATTCCTCAGAGAATTGATGTAATGAAGCCAACTTAATTTAATTTAATTGGGTCTTGAAGGGGAAGAAGAATTTCAATAGGAATAGATGAGAGATGGGGGAGAGGAGGATGAGGATCCTCACTGAAACCTATGGGATACAATTAAGAACCTATTAATTAACAATCTCTTGATATCTTTTCAAAGTATATAGAGCAGTATAGAGAAAATAAGATTTAGATTAACAGTTCACACTTTATACCCAGATAAGCTTAAAATGGATACATCAACTGGACGTAAAAAGTCACATCATAGAGAAATGCCAAAAGAATAACCTCTGAGATGTAAGATTAGGGCAAAATGTTATGACCAAAGAATGGTAAAAGTTAAAGAAGATAAAATAGATAATATTGATTACAAAATGTAAAAGGTTTGTTATAAATTTAATAAATCTAAGACTGAAAGGGAAACATTTAGCAAAAAAAATTGCAACAAATTTCTCTGATAGAATGAAATGTTATTATTTCATTTTCTGTTTTATTTGAGATATCTTTTACAATATGATTACTGTGGGAAAACATTTTACATAAGTACATATGCTAAATCTATGTCAGATTGCAAACCATCTCAAGGAGGGACTTGGTGAATACAGGAAGGAGGGTGAGTCAGAAGAAGGGACAGAATTTGGGAATCAAAATTTAAAGAACAATGATTATTTTTAAAATTTTCCATGTAAACAGAGAAAGATAAAATAATATTTAAAAAACTAAAAGGGGATAAAAAGTTTCTCTGATAAAGGTCTCATTTATAATATAAAAAGAGTATCCCCAAAACCCAACTTCAGCTTTAACTTTCAATAGTTTAAAACTAAATTAAAAGTTTTATAGTCCAGAATAAAGAATGAATCAAACTTCTAATAATATGAACCATTTCCCAATTGAAAAGTGTTGTAATGACATGGACAGTCAATTATCAAGGGACAATACTCAGGCCATTAACAATCATGTGTTTTTTTTTATTTCCAAGAGACATGAAAAGATATGAATTGATGCACTGTAGATTATGTAGGTCCAGAAGAAGGTAATGTCTAAAACAAATATTATAAAATGAACATTTTGAAGACCTATAAATTGATGAAGAATGTAAAGAGGAGCATTGTTTTTAATTTTATTTTTATTTTCATGCAAAACACACTCCCATATTAGTCATTGTTGTAAAATCACACTCCTACATAACCAAACCTACAAAATAAAACCACAAATACACTTATGTAAAAGACAACTCTAACAGTTCTGCCTCTGGAAATGGATAGCATTCTCCATCATCATTCTTCAGGATTGTTGCCCATCATAACACTGCTGAGAGAAACCAAGTTTTCACAGAGAACCATTGTTCAATATTGATATTATTGTGTATAATGTTCTCCCAGTCCTGCTGATTTCATTCTGCATCAATTGATGTAGATTTTTCCAGCTTTTTTTCTGAAATCATCTTGCTTATCATTTCTTATAATACAATAGTATTCCATCACCAACAGGGACTACAATTTTTGTCCAATTTGTTCAGCATTCCCCAATTGATAGAAATCCCGTTATTTTCCAATTCTTTGCCACTACAAAAAACTGCTACAAATATTTTTGTACAATTTGGTCCTTTCCCCTTTTTAATTATCTCTTTGGGATACAGACTCAGTAGTGGTATTACCAGATAAAAGGGTATGTAGAGTTTTATAACTCTTTGGGTATAGTTCCAAATTTCCCTCCAGGACAGTTGAATCAGTTCACAACTCCACCACCAACGAATTAGTGTCCCATTTTTGCCTCATCCCCTCCAACATTTACCACTTTCCTATATTGTCATATTGGCCAATATGATAGTTATGAGGTGGCACCTCATCATTCTTCCTAATTTGCATTTCTCTAATCCAGTTATTAGAACATTTTCTCATATGATTATTGATGGTTTTAATTTCTTCATCTGAACATTGCTTCTTCATATCCTTTAAACATTTGTCAACTGGGGAATGGTTTGTATTCTTAAAAATTTGATTTAGATCTCTATAAATTTGAGAAATTGAGTCTTCATCAGAGACATTTGGTATAAAAATTGTTTTCCCCAATTTGTTGTTTCCCTTCTAATCTTAGTTAGATTTTGTTTATACAAAAGGTTTTTTTTTAATTTAATATAATCAAAATTATTCATTTTATATCTTATAATACTCTCTATCTCATTTGGTTGCAAATCCTTCCATTCTCCAAAGATCTGCCAGGTAAACCATTCTGTGTTCCCCTATTTTATTTATGGTATCACTCTTTATATCTAAATCATATAACCAGCTTGATCTTATCTTGGTATAAAGTGTGTGATCTATTTGTCTATACCTAGTTTTTGCCATAATGTTTTCCAATTTTCCCAGCAGTTTTTGTTAAAGAGTGCATTCTTATTCCTAAAGCTTGGAGAGAAACACCATTGACACAAAAACAATAACACCCTAAAGATAAACAACTTTGAAATCTATAAGAATTATCATAAAAATTTTGACCATACATGATTTCAAAGAATTGATCATAAAACATGCTATCCTTCACCTGATGGAGAGGAGACAAAATTAGGGTGTAGAATAAAAAGATATTTGTATATATGGCCAATGGAGGATTTTTCTTTTGCTTGATTATGAATATATAAGGACTTTGTTTTCCTTTTTTCTTTGCCCCCTCCCAGTGTAGTGTGTTTGTGTGTGGGGGGGTAATAAGGAAAAAATAATTCAATTCAGTTTTTTTTTTCATTTTAGAAACAAAATTTTGGAGAGTTGCCACAGATTTGGAATGTTGAATGTATTTTAATATGAGGTTACCATGATCTTTTCTGTTTGTTTTAATTTTTATATTAGGCGTCTTATAGAGGAGGGATAATCTATAAATGTTTGTAATATAAAAAGAAAACCTTTCAACCAAAAATTATACATGTAACCTATGGCCCCATTTCAACTTCTTAAATGTCTATAAGGATGAAAACTGTCCAAAGGAACCATCCTAGTACAACAAGAAAGTATTGAGATACCAATGAAAGAAGCAAATCATGCAAGAAAGAATTATATATAATTCAATTATATATTATATTATTCATAATATAATATATAAACACATATTATATATAGAGGGGGAGAGAGATTTATTAGGGTTTGTAGGATTAATTGGGTGTTTAAGGGAATTAACTTATGAGACCACCCACATGAGTGTGACAGGAAGGAATAATAAATACCTACATACCTCTCGGGAAAGAGCAGGAATTTATATAGAGTCAGAAAATGCCAGGGATGTCTCTTGGTCACTTGTAAGTTTTCCCAAGGAATAGTTGGAAGTTCTTGCACTCATTATGTTTATTCAAGGTAGTTTACATTCTCAGTGGAGATATAGGTCATATTCAAACACTCTGGATCCCACCATACAATGTCTGAATTATTATTCTTTCCTGATAGTAAAGAGAAGAAAAGCAGTTTCTAATAATCCCACTATGCATGAAATGCCAGTTGTCCTCTATCACTGTGAGCATTAGAAACAAATGAGTGTAAAGTGCAGGAATACAAACCCAAAAACTGAGGAGTCATAGATCTCTATCCTGATGGCAGAACCTGAAAATCTGTGTTGGCATAAAATACTGACTGATATTTCTTCTTTATGCTTTAAGATCCAAATTTCATGAATTCATTTCTGAGTGTTGTGGCAATTAATACATGCTACTAGACATAGATTGGTGAACAAGATGTAGAAATTGGCATCATCAGTCATTACTGGATTAGGACTGCTATACTGCCATGAAATAGGCCAGCGTAGCCATGACCCACTCACATTCTATCTGTCTTCTTTGCTTGTGGCACTTGGATCAACACAGTATAGGTACTTTCTAGTATAAACATTCCAAATTAGCTCCTGTGTTGCTTCCTAGCACCTAACGGAAGGTAATATGATACTATGTGAAAAGCAGCTAGATAGCACAGTGCAGTGTACTGAGGCCTAGAGTCAGGAAGATTCACCTTCCTGACTTCAACTCTGGCCTCAGACACTTACTACATGTGCAACCCTGGTCAGGTCATTTAACTTGCCTCAGTTTCCTCATCTGTAAAATGAGCAGGGGCAACAAAACGACAAACTACTCCAATATTTTTGCCAAGAAAACTCCAAATGCAGTTGTGAAGAGTTAGACATGGCTGAAATAACTCAACAACAACAACAACATAAAGCTATGCGAGAGAGTATAAAATATGACTTATTCACCAGGTAACACATCAATTAATTTCTACTTGAGCATGTATGTAGGACTGAAACCTCCTCAGAGTCTCACTGGTGCATACCTTCATAAAAAGAAGCAATTTCTTCATCTGACACCAAAGGATATTTAATTTATCAACTCTTCATATACTTTCCCTTGTCTTCAACTCCAGCTACTCTGAACTGTGTCTAGAAGCATTATTTTTTTTAAATGCTTACCTTCCATCTTAGAATCAATCCTGGGTATTGGTTCCAAGGCAGAAGAGTGATAAGGGCTAGGCAATGGGGGTTAAGTGACTTGCCCAGGGTCACACAGATAGAAAGTGTCTGTAGTCACATTTGAACCCAGGACCTCATGTCTCTGGGTTTGATTCACAATCCACTGGGCCACCCAGCTACCTCCTCTAGAAGCATTATTGCCATCCAAGTTAGAAATCTAATTGAAAGGTGAAATGGAAGAGTACTCAAACTAAAAGGTATGAAATCTACAGCTCTCTACTCTCCACTCTCCATCTTAGCATTCCTTTCTTTGGTTATTAGTCTCCTCACTCCTACACTGACAACACACACACACACACACACACACACGCGCACACACACACACACACACACACACACACACACACACACACACAGACTTTCCTAAGAAGTAGACACTCAGTATATTGTGATAAATAGTTTTATTGTAGGTATTAAAAATAGAAAGGAAAAAAAGTCAAAAGTTCTGATTTGGATCTACACACCTTCACCCAAAGGTTCTCTCATTTGATCTCTCATAAAGAGATAAAGAGGAAGAGACAGGTGGAAAGAAACAGATAGAAGACAAAGGCGAGAACAGAAGGGAGAAGAAAAAAGAGGCAGCAAAACTGAAGCAGAGACAGATGGAGAGATAGAAAAGGATTAGTAACAAAGAAAGATAAAAACAGATAGGCACACTGAAAGAGAAAAATAGAAAATCTATATATGTATATATATATATATAGTTATATCTATAGTCATATGCTATATAATTAAAATCATATGTGTATTTATGCCTATGTGTATATATTTTTTCCTTTACTCCATGGGATTTTTAATCTCTCATGACTCAGTCCCCTAGGATTTCAAATGTATTGGATCTTTGAATGCCATTGGGCTGTTATTTACCATCTTTATGTACTACTAATAATCAGTGCTACTTGGAATTATGTACTATTGATTACATTGCTTATTTTCATGTGACATTACATTTATTGCTCTTGCTGCCTTTTAAATGCTCTATCTTAGTGCTTGATTCTATTTGCATTTTCATGATTCTGTATATGTTGCTTTTCAGTAAATCTATATGGTCTCCATTACATTTGTGTATTTATCCATTATATTTTTGGTAATGCATGCCTGGCTCTTTATATTTTCATTGCTGATCTATTGGATTCAATTTAATTAAAATTTGAACAAAATGGAGGCCATTGTTTTGGAAAGTAGTTTGAAGCAGTAAATATAGAAACACAAAGAACCTGAGTATAGAAGCAAGGGAATTCAAGGTTTACAAACAGAAGCACTTAGGTGTAAAAATAAGGATATTGTAAAAATCATTGAGAAAAGCTACGAAAGGTTTGGAAATATTCTCAGTATGTACAGTAAAAAGTGGTACCAATTTGTGCGGCCTTTTACAGATGATTACCAAAAAGCCTTGGGAACTTGTGTGTATTGGCTTTAATTTCTAAAAGGTGATTGTTGCAACATAAGCCATGCTGTTGTTTAATGGATCATTTTGCCAGGTATTTACAGGTATATCTAACCAAAAATCTGAAAATATCTATAATTGTTAAAATACAAAGTAACAAAATAAATTTCACCCTTAGCAAGAAAAAAGTACAGGAAAACTATAACTTATCCTACGTAAGGTGTTTTCTGGCTCAAGTATTTCAATTGTACAATGGTGAAGGTACTAAGATAGAAGCAGAAATGGCAACATATGACATTGTTAACTCTATTATGTCTCACTTTATCAGAAAACAACAGTCACAGGCATTAGACCTCATTTTACACTATATGCCTATCTGTTGATATGCCCTTAACACCAGACGATGAATAATTTCTAGATATATGTTTCATTTTAAAAATTAGCCTACCAAAAATAACCTATCAACTCACCTTGCCTTCAGCTCTTATAAAAACTAACAATATTATGATCTTTGGGTTAATTGTCTGGAACATCTACAACGTGAGATAATCTTGCTCAGAAACTTTAAAGTTCATCACATAAAGAGAGTACTCCATTTTATATAGTTGGGAAGCTGGGCAACATAAAGAGTCCCAAACCAAATTTTCTTCTCCATAACCAACTCCTTCTCTTTAGTTCTCTCTTTTAAGCAGGGAAAAGAAGTGCTACAAAGTTAACTAAGTAAACTCCGAGAAGAGCCAATCTACCATTTTGTGAGAGATTGCTTGAGTTAGAGGATACTTAGGAACTTGACAGAAAGTAATCTTTGAAATCAAGAAGATATTATTTCCTTATATATATTGATTCTGCCTCAGATGGAGGATGACCTTCATTCAGAGGAGATATAGGTACTCACTCCAAAGGCCCTTCTTGTTTTGTCCATGGCTTCATGCTGGGAGACTTAGAATACTGAGATAATTTATGGTGCTTGAGAAAGCTGAAGACATTCTAGGGATTCTATAAGCTTAGTGTAAGAATGAAGGCCTAGAGGTCTGAGAATACCCCTTATACACTCATATCATCAAACATCTCAGGCATATGTTTAGAAGGGTCAGCAGGCCACAAAAGAGGCAGAAACATCTGAACAGTGAAGAAACTCACATATGATGCTAGAGAAGTAGGAGAAATGATTCCCAAACAGTGAATGGCAACATTAATCTTGTATACATGTAATGGATTGTAGCAACAGCATTACAATACATTTAAGGTATGTTTTATATAAAACATCATACATTGGTCTATAGTCCAGTGATGGCCAAACTATGGCCCAGGGGCCAGATGTGGCCCCCTGAAATGTTCTATCTGCCCTGTGACATTATTCCTAATCTGACGAATACAATGAGTAGGATACAATCCAATGAAACTTCAAGATTTGTCTTAGAAATAGACTGACAGATGAGCATTTCCTTTCCTTTGGCCCTCTCTTTAAAAAGTTTGCCCATCACTGGTCTATACTGATTCATGTCTATTAGATATATATTTTCTCTTTCCTTTTTGTCCTCATATAGCCATGAAATTCCATGAAAACATTCTTGGGTGGGAGGGGCTTAAAAGGGGAGGAATTAAGGGATACACGATTAGATTGAAGAAATTTACTACTGTTCTATTGTTAACAGAGTTTGCCCAACTTGTACCAAAATTTATCTAACCCTTTAATATTAGCAACATTCTCAATAATCCTCAAATCTGCATCAAATGACAGGCAATAATCATGTGCCTCCGAACTTTAGGAGAACTGAGGGGCAGGCAATTGAGACTTAAAAATCAAACTCTTATTTACAAGTGATCTGAATAAAATTTAAAAGTAAAATTTAAAAAATGTAAGGTTGATAGAGTGAAGATCATACCTAGGATTTTTTTTCCAGGAAGAAAGCAGGGTTCCAGGTGGAATTCTTTACCTCTCCTTATTTCCTTTCTTTCTAGCATCCAATACAGAGTCGACATCTTTCTCTCTGGATATGACTCATAGCTAGCACTCACTGGAGATCTCCTCACTTTAGCATTTTCTAGTGAAAGGGTGAGAGGTTACAAAGATGGCTCTACTCAAGAATCTGCTTCTATCCTGAGTCTGTCTCTTTTAGCCCTTCTCTCTTTTTTCTTCTTTGTAGGGACTTGAATATCAGGTTAAAGAGTGTTATTTGCCATTTAGGCTTTAGAGAACTACAGAAAGATTTGAGAAAAATAGCATAACCAGATATGTGAATAAACAATATCAACAGTTCAATGTAGTATCTGAAACTATTTGAAGTCTCTCAGGAACATTTATTAGCTTGTATCACTAAATGAAAGAGATCCATTCTAATCTGGACTCCACTAAGTCAATAAATCAATAAACTTTTATTAAGTATATGCCAGCTGCCAGTCACTATGCAATGCACTGGGGAAACAAAAGGAAAAATATGGCCTTCAAGATTCCGCATTCTAATGGAAGAGAAAACATACAACTACGTACATCTATATGGTATACAATTCACATGAATGTAATCTCAAAGAAAAAGCAGAACTCAACATAGTAGTGGGGAGAAAGGGACAATAGGGGAAGGAAAGGCTTCCTATGGAAGATAGGATTTAAGATGAGTCTTGAAGGAAACCAGAAAAGGGATTGCTTTCAGATTTACATGTGTAATTGAAATCAGTAGCTGTGTAGAAGATCTCCTTGATCAAAACAGATCTCATCTGCTCCTGGCTTCCCTTTTCATAGTATAGAGAATAATTTCAGAGGACTCCTGCTCCAAACTGTCTTGTTTGTCCTGACTTTGCAGATGAATTTATAAGCTCTCATTGCTTTTTGCATTTGCACTCTGAGTCCACAGTCAGCAGCATACTAACGCTCCTGGATAATGTTCCCAATTACTTTTGATGATGTCTGTAGCCTTTTGAATAGAAAGCCTCCCAGAGGATTAAAAGTACAAATGTTAATGGAAATCTTCATTTAGAAAGAGTCAAACTATTTTAATAGGACAGTAGAACTTAAGTTGAGTTCAAGTGAATGCAGCATAAAGTCAGAAAGAAATGTTAGAAACTGAATTTATTAGGTAGTGGATACACATCAATGAAAAAGTTGTTTCTGAAAATGCTATGTGAGATAATACTATAACAATTCAGACATGACCTCATGCCTCCTAATAAATTGAGTTGTTCAGAGAATCCGATAGGTAGAATAAAAGAGTCATCAAATTGACCACATGTCCAAGAAATATCTGAGTGAAAAAATATAGCCCTGTAATTGGCATGGTCAGTTTTAGTTTTTTCTTCAGAAGAAGCCAGTAAGAGGAAATAGGCTTAAATGGGATTGATGTCATGTGGAATTTGATTCAGATATACCAAAACTTTTCTTAACCGAATTTTCAAATAAGAGAATCATTAAACACGGCAAAAAACTGTCAAGGGAAAGTGAGAAACCTTTTTTTTTTTAGTTTAAAAAATAAGATGGGATTTGAGCTGAGATTTTAAGGAAATTCAGGAAATAAATATGCTGGAGTCTGATATAAAGTGTGATTTGACTAGTACTAGAAATTTTTCATTAAAAATTAGATGATTAATGTTTTAAGATTCCTTACCAACAATTCCATCATGGACTTAAGGCACAATGAGTACTTTAAATGAACATATTTAAATAGTTAATAAATTATTAAGATTATATTTTGGCATAAAATTGGAGGGTTGCATTTATTTTCATATTAAATCAAACTCAACATACTTTTACAAAATACCCACTATTTTCCTAGAGCTTTACTAATGATGGGAATATGGAGAAAAAAGAGGAAGAAACCATTCCTATATAATGCTTACTATGCTTTTTGAAGGAGAAAGTAAGGAAATGAGGATGAATTTGAAATTTTGATCTTTCATAAGACACATTAAAACTGCAATGTTACTATACAAAAAGGCTTATGTCTATTCAGCTATCTATTAAAATACTTGTTCATTTAAAACACTTGTTTATTCAAAAATAATTACTTGGAAAGACAAGTCAACTATGTCAGCAATTTGCATGCAATTAATGGGACAAAATTTGAACCTTTATACACATGGATAAATTCCAAGAACTTATGCTCTTCACACATTTAAACTAAGAATTAAATCAAGCAGACACTGTAACTGTTCAATTACTGTTTGTATTTATTAGTTATTTTACTAAACCAGATTTTATAAAACTTTCTCAAAATATATCCTAAGATTCTACTTATGAAGGCACTGAATAGAAATGAGGTTTGGGGCACTCTTTGTGACTCCTTATTTAGGGAAATCAGTTATTAACCAGTTAGCAGGAGGACATCTGAAATGTCACATCATGTCAATTCTGTAACCTGCTTGACAAATTGAAATTTGGCATAAAATCCTAATGGCTAATTCTCATCTTGTGGATAACAAAAGCTTAAATAATTAAAAAAGGATTATTCATATTCCAACCTGGACAAATAAATGATCATTCCATGCTATATTTCATTATATAAAAGAAAGGGAAGCTGAATGTAGTCTGATACACAATCTAGGCTTAAAGAAAGCACATTTCAGAGGGTTCAGGGAAATTATGAGTTGAGATCCAAGCACTAAAATACTAGAAATTAAATTTGCCCCAAAGAAAAGATGAGCTCTCAACAATGAAAAGCTAATGATAAAAAGAAAAAAAAAAATCCGCGTGTGGAGAAAAGAAACTGTTTAATGAGACCCATGGAGTTTTCTATCTATTATGAAAAAATATATATAAATGAAACAACACTTACCAATAAGAAGTTTCCCTTCTAATGAGGAAACAATAAGGACATAATTTTGCTAGAAATACTGAAGGTCAGAATAGTCTGATGCCGGTGATAAAAGCTAAGGATAATGAAAGTATCTAAGAATAACAGAATGGAGATCGTCTAGAACTACTCAAAATTTAGTTTGCTTCAGTTTTCTCTAAAAATCTCTCCTAATTTTTACCTTCCACTAGCTCATCATTCTGGAATCAGGAAATCTATGCCAGACAAGCAAAAATCTGACCCAGGCTTTCTGCCATGTTAGTAAGGCTTTGAGTTTAGTCCCTAAAAAGAACTATATGTCTTCAGTCCAAAGATCATCCCAGATAAGGTAAAAAAAGTACATCACCATATTGGCACAGAGTTTTAAAAAAACAAAAACAATGATCAGATTGACTATCAAAGAGCATGTTGCAAGGCAAGGAAGGGTTGATGTCTGGGATAAGGGGGAAAGTATTTATGTTAACAAAATAGAAAACAGAAATTCTTAAGAGGTAGTTGAAAGTGAGGCATTGTAGGAAGAGAGTGGTGTAGGGTTTGAAGCTTTCTTGCCCTCCTAAACCCCTCTCCCTCACCAAAATAACTCCATAAAATCAGAGTGAAACAAAACAGTTAAGAATAACCAGGGAGAAAGGTTTCTAACTTTCCTGGCCATAGTCCCACTAGGATAGATCCTGAGGGCAGGAAAAGAACACCCAGAGGGAATCCACAAAGTAGCCCCTGAGGGTTAGATTAGCTATTTCACTTTCTTTGCAGAGCTCTGAAGCCAGAATCCTGGAAGATACCCTTAGAATCTGAATTTATTGGCAGAGGGCCTTGGGAGCAGCTGTGTCTGCTGCAATCTCAGTTTTGGAGACCTGGCTGACTAATGCTGGGAATTGAAGGAGTGGACACCTTGGAACCAGCAGGTGCCAGGATCTAAGAGCAGGAATTCAAGCTTTATGGCTGACAAATGAGATACTTTGGAAGCCTGAAAAGTTCTGACTGGACAACTTCTCTGTCAGGTCTGTGAAAGGAGAGGAGGAGTGGAAAAGGGTGTGTACACAGGTAAGTGTGAATGTTGAGAGACTGAGGCTGTGGTCACTCACTGAAGAGGAGAGTTGCTGGTTGTTGCCATTGGGGGAGGCTGGCTGGCTGCTTACAGTTACAGTAACTGAACTGGTCAGAGAACATGAGTTCAAGGAGACTGGAAGTACATTTGTCTCTGGTCTATAAAAAAACACAAAAATTAAATAGAACCCAGGAAATAAACAAAAATACACAAAAAATTTCTGAAGTCTGAAATAATATACATCAATACAAAAGGAATCTTGGGATTCCAGGGGAATAAAAGGCAATAATTAAGGCTATTAGATACATAAAAAATTTAAAGTGAGTAAGCAAAGGAGAAAGAACCCATCTATTAATAGCAATTATGGGGTCAAAATAAGATTAAGGCTTAAACTCAGAGAAGGGTGAAGTAAAAAATATCTGTTTAAAAAATGACAAAAAATACAATAAATGGCCACAAGCTTTAAAGGAGCATTTAGAAGAGCTTTTAAAAGACCTCAATAACCAATTGACAGAGGTTTGGGAATTTTTTTTAAATAAGAGTAATGCAAAAAATCAAGAAAATTATGAAAGCAGTTAGTTGAAAGCCAGGGCAAGTGAAGGAGTAATAAATTATTTCTAACTAGGCTCAGTTATTTCAAGTTGTCAGGCCCAATGAACTATGTCCTAACCCACCAAAAGAACTGGAAAGTTCAATCACTGAGCTACCATCAATGATCTATTTAAAATCATAGGTACTAAAAGTGATGCCACAGCACACAAAAAAAAATTAAGCGAAAAGGTGGTAGTCTCCTTACAATATGGACTTGGGAGCTTATTCTTATCTTCTTGTGGGAAAATATTGATTATATCCAACATTATGATTTCTGGGTATTTAAATGGGGAAACTGTAATAAATAGCAAGATTTCATCAAGAAGAGGTCATTTTATTCTTTCCTTTATCTTTTTTCTATATTTCTTTCTTTCCTTTTTCCTTTCTTTTCTTTCTTTCTCTCTTAACAGAGGTATTTTTGTTGTAATTCAGTTGTTTCAGTCATGTCTAACTTTTTGTGACCCCATTAGGATTTTTCTTGGCAAAGATATTGGAATGGCTTGCCATTTCCTTCAGCTCATTTTACAGATGAGGAAATTGAAGAAAACAGGGTTAAGTGACTTGTTCAAAGTCATATGGCTAGTGTCTGAGGTCATATTTTAACTCAGGGAGATTAATCTTCTTGATTCCAGACTCAGGACTTTATTCATTGTGTCACATATTTATTCAAATACTGGGGATATATAATTGACATAATGGTCTAGAGCAGGGGTCGGTAACATTTTTGGCCCTGAGAGCCATAAACGCCACATTTTTTAACATGTAATTTCGTGAGAGCCATACAGTGCTCACAGTGTGCGCTCCTGTAACAGTGCCTGGAAAAAAATTGACTTTATGGCTCCTGCAGAAAAAGCCATATCTGGCCCTCAAAAGAGCCAGATATGGCTCAAGAGCCATACGTTGCCAACCCCTGAGATAGAGTCTAGACTTGACTCAAGCTATTCTGATAATTCAGGTCAGAGTTAAAAATATGATGAAACAGGTATTTGACAGTTTACAAAAGGAAAGGACATTTGTTACTTAGATTTAGCAAAGGAATACTATTCAGATGAGGGAAAGGATATTCAGGAACTTTATCTCATGTATTCATCTCTGTATATATTTTCTGCCTATGCATTGTTCACATTGCCCTGTCAGTCAGAAGCCTGAAGGAGAAAAAGACTCCTGATGGCCTGACTTTTTATATTTAGGCTTTCAGGAATCCATGTTAATGATGCCAATCATTAATCCCTGAGCGAAGTAAGTCTTATGGATAAGTTCAATACCTTTGAAGGAAACAAAGCCTAGGTTTTTTTTTTCTTTATAGGATAGGTTGTTATGCTATTGGCCCCACCAAACTTGGATTTCACTGAAGGATTTGGCAAAGTCCTTTTATGTTGTGTTTACAGAAAAGAAGAGGATATGTGGGGTAGATGATAGAATGTTGGATTGAAGCAAAGCTCATTGAAAGCCCAGATGTTTCAAAGAATAGTAATTGATGGATCAATATCAAGCTATCAGGAGGTCTCTAATAGAATGACCTGGAATCTTTCTATGATTCCATGTTGTTTAACATTTTAATAAATTATTTGAATAAAGGCATAGATGACATACTAATAAAATCTGTAGATGACACAAAGCTGAGTAGAATAACTACAGTAAATAGTTCTTGGCATCATAAATTAAGAAGGACATTGAAAACTTGGGATGTTTCCAGAATAGAGCAATAAGTCTCATGAGAGGACTGGAAGACATTGTACAAGGGTTCATTGGATGACCTGAGTATGTCTAGCCTAGAGAAGAGAAGTCTTAGCCTGACCACAACAGCTGTCTCCAAATATCTGAAGGATTGTCATATGAAAGAATTAAACTGTCGTACTTGATTCCACAGAGAAGAATTAGAAAAGAATGAAAATGACAGGGAAGCAAATTTAGGATTGATGTCTAGAAAAATGACTGAACAATTAAAGTTTTCTAAAAGTAAAGTGGGCTACTTCTGATCTGTCAGTGATGTTGTAAAGGGAATTGCCAGATACAAGCAGAACTAGAAAGTCTATGGGTCACTTTAAACTTTGAATTTCTATAATTCTATAAGTATAATAGGCCAATAATACGAACAAAAGAAGTCAAGACAGCTCATTACATGTATAATTTAGCAGTACAGAAGATTATATGGAAGGAGTGATATAAGGCTAGAAAGATAGGCTGGTACTATGTCATGGAAGGCTTTAAAATTTTAGGCAAAGGAATTTTCAGTCAAGTCAGTAAGAATTATGGCATTAAGTCAATAAGAATTATATGAATACATAACATATGTGGTGGTTCTAATAATACACATAAATACACACAAATATTATACACATATGTATATATAATAAATATATACACATATGTATATTTATGTATTGGGGAGTCATATCGATAAACCTGGTAATTAAACCCTCAGAAATAAATGAAATTATCACATCAACTGAGGTTAAGTAGCTTCTGGGAAAAGGTTGAGAAAACAATGAAGAAAGCATCAGAAGAATGGAAGGTTAAGGAGACAGAAAGCCACCAAAATTATGTGGTTTTTGCAAAGTCCAGAGATGATGGAGGATCAAGGAACAGTTGGTCAAAAGCATTCATTAAGAAAGATTAGGAAGAAAAAAATTAAAAAGAAAGATTAGGCATATCAAGAACTAGAAAAAATTTAAAACAAAATAAAACAAAAACATTGATTGGATTTAGTCATTAGAATGTCACTGTTGATCTTAAAAATTATAGTTTTAGTATAATTCTGTGGTGAAAAGCAAATTATTATGGTTTGAGAAGAGAGTAGGGGAGTGAGGAAGTAGAAGAATTAGATATAGAAAAAATTCAAATTTAATTGAGGACTGCCTTTATTAAATGTAACTTACTTGGTTCAACTTCCCTCTCTTCTCTTCCTTTTCAAAGTTTTGCCACTTCACATAATACCTCCAAAAGTTAAACTCCCATAACTTTCTGCAATAATGGATAGTCAGTAGGGCAGTCATTATTTATTAAGTGCCTACTATCTTTCAGAGTCTCTAAGTTTGGGGGATATAAAGAAAGGCAAACTATAGATCCAGTTATCCCATATCAATATGGGAGACAATAAGCAAACCAACCTGTGCATACAAGCTATATGCAAAATAAATAGGAAATATTTAACAGAGGAAATTAACTAGAATTAAGAGAGATTGGGGAAGTCTTCTCTATCTCTCCAAATTTGTAACTGCTGTTGCTTGAAAAATGCATTGCCAAATTGCCATTAAGGCACTTCACTTGCCTATCACATGTATCTTGTTTAATTTAATGTTGTTGTTTTGGCTTTTTTTTTTAAGTAAATGAGAGCTATAAATAAAATGAGAGCCTTATTTGTCTTTTACCAGGTCTGTGACACTTCTCTTCCACCATGATTTTAATATTTCAGAAAACATATCCACCAATATTTTGGTAGAAGAAACATCCAGTATTTTAATTGAAAGAATAATGGAATCACTTGTGATTAAAGTTTGAATCATGGTTCTGCTACTAACTCACTGACAACAGGTACTTTATTTAACCTATTTGAGTTCCTCATCTTTTAAATGGAAATAATAAAATTTGCCCAGCCTTCTTTGATTTTAAATTCCAAAGTGGTATTTGCATGGAAGTTACTTTTACCCTATCCAGGCCTGATGATTCCAACTGACTGAAGGTAGCTTGGTTCTGTCTCATCACCCTCTTATTTAGCTTGGGTTTTGAGTCCCTGTTAGTAAGTTTTCCTTTATACTTTCTAGTCTGAAAACTTGAGAAATCAGAAGCACAACAGAATATGAGTATTTAGGTTTTATTTTCTGTCATCTCTTGTCATCATCCCAAGAAACAGACATAGTCCTCCTTTGATCTTTTTTTTTTTTTTTTTTTTTTTGCCCCGATGATAGCTTTCAAAAGAGGGGTCCTTTTTTATCCTTAGTTTTTATTTTAAGGCTCAAATTGTGTTGGGCTTTATCTTTGTGACATTTTTCCTTTAGACATGTGGCATTATTCATACTCAGTTACTTTATCTGTATTCCATGAGTTTAAAAAATCTGAGCTGGTTGAATATTTCCCTAGGTTACCACATGCAGCACTTCAGACAGCTCCTGCTTTTTTCTTGAATAAAACTATTTTGTTTTCTTTCATCAGAATTTTGTTCCTAAAAGAATTTTATCCCTTTAAAACTTTAGAATCTTAGGCTATGGGATTCTATTTATCCTGGATCAAATCTCTCTCAAAAGCTGTTATCACAAGGTCTACCTATAATATATCAGAATATGGCCAAGATTCTAAGAAAGTATAAACATTTCCTCCAGAGGTTCCAATCATTTGTTCTTTGACATTCAGCTCTTGCTTACTAATCAGTCTCCACTCTGAAATAGTAGCTTTTCCTCCCTCTTTCAATACCTCCTGAAGGATAAAATTGTCATTTTAACAAGATAGATACTTATCTATTCTTTTGCTTTTGTGAGAGAGAGAGAGCTGCCAAAGATTTCAGGACAATCTCATCTCACAATCACTAACATATGCAGAGTCTATTTCCAGCTTGTAGTACTAATAAAACAAAACATGATCATGATGGAAAACTCCCATCTTGATTTCATGGAAGAATAGGATAAATCACAGTTGTAAGGAACCCCAGAGGCCGTTTCTTCTAATTCTCCCATTTTGTAGATGGAGAATGTGAGATTGAGAAATATTAAATGATCTGCACAAAAGCTATAGTTGGTCAGAAGTAAATTTTCAAACCTTTTTCTTTCTCCATTGATCCTCATTTAAATGTTCTCTGCCAGTTCATGTATGATTTTCCACAAAAGTTTGTCTTCTTGATATTTGATGATATTCTGACATCTCTTTAATCTAATTCATTCCTTTTTAAAGAAGAATAATCTTCCTTTACAGTATTCTAATCATGTAACCAGACCTCAAGAATATCTATGTGAGCATGCTCACTCATCTCTGTTCATGAATATCTCTAGTTCACTTTGGTAATTATCTGTGATTTGTATATTATTCATAATTTATTTAATTAATTCATATATAGATATCTGAGACTCTTTAGTCTCAGAATAGAGTAAAAAACTGAGGACTCAGCTCAAATCTTTTTGGAGGGGGTCTTTCAAGACTCCTTCAACCCATATCTTCCTCAGTGTTTTCTTTTCTAAGATCATCTTCCATCTACTCTGTATGTTGTCTATGTACTTAGTTTACTTAATACCATGCTCATTTTAATGTAAACTCCTTGCGCTTATATTACAATGCCTGAGTTTTATCTGTTTCATTTTTTTTTTGCTTTTTTGTTTCACTTTTCCTTGTATTTAGAGTGGTTAGCAAATCCTGACCTAATAGGCACTTAAGAAATCCATTTTTAATTGGAGGATGAAGGTGTATGTAAGTAAGAAAAAAAAGTGAACCCTAGGAAGCCAATTTTTTTTTAACATGGGCCTTGCACTTGGATCTGAAATAGGCAGATCTTACATCATTTTGGCATATGCCTGTGCCTTGTAAAAAGTCTGTAAGTGAAGCAAATCCTTTTATCTTTGACAAAGAATGGCTACAACTGTCTCCTGTATTTTTAATCTTGCCTTTCAGTCAATTGTATAATAGTAAATATATAGTCTATTATCATATATGGAAAGATAAATGTTTTATATATATATATATAATGAAATACACATAATATTTGTATATGCTTACATATATGTATATTTGTATATGCAAAAATCAATCAATAAACACTTATTAAGAGCCTTTTGTGTGCTAGGTATTATGAAAATTATTGAGGATATAAAAATAAGCAAAAGACAGACTCTTCCCTCAAGGAGATTTTATACACATATGTGTGTGTATAAAAGTATATTCAAATATATTAAATGTATAAATTTATATTATAAATGTATATTCATATATTATATATAAATGTATATTAATATATATTAAAAGGTATATGTTTATACATATGTATGTCTACATATATGTGTTTATCTATACATGCACATATATACATGAGTATATGAGCAGAGATCTAGAGCCAGAAGAGACCTAAGAAGCCATATTGCTCAAACTTCTCATTTTGCAGATCATGAAAGCGAGGTTCAAAAAGCTTAAATCTTCTGACACCAGAGTCAATACCATTTTTAATATATTCCACCTCCTGCTGCTTTCTAATACTCTCATAGACAAAGCCTAGGATTTATATTGAAATATGCCTCCCAAAAAATGTATATAGGTGAGAAGAGTGGCATATGGACTGATAGTAACTGATTTTCTCAGACTTTACTTGTTTTTAAAATGGAATTCAAGATGTGGTTTTACAATGCTGATATTTCTGTGTCTGTCAGGGAGCCTCAGAATAGATCCCTTAATGCCTTCAAAATTGTATTTTCTTCATCATACATCTCCTCTGTATAGTTTCTACTTATTCTAGTCTACTTGTTTTTCCAGTCTTTGAATCCTCGTAGCCTTTTCAAAAAACATCTCTGTCCCTATGACACTGTCAGAGCCCAAACATGGGGGCTCCACTGACAGGACTGAAAAGTTTAATATAAAAAGTTCTGCTCTTCTTTTCTCTTTTGTACATTTCTTGTCCTCCTTCCACAGATTCATCCTCAAACAACTACGGGCTATTTCTCTTGGTTGATTCTGTCATTGAATTTCTTTATTTTTTGCCCCTTCCTTCCATTTTTTTTATCAGTATTTGTAAGAGAATATTTCTCATTATTTTCTACCATCCTTCTCTCTAAGATTTTCTAAATGAGTAAATATTTTAAACCAGAGTTGCCCTCGATTACCATATGTATCTTTTGTTTGTTTGTTTGTTTAGTGGACAAATTAAGTACATACCAAGTAAGGGGCAGTTTTGAGACTTTTGTTGTCTTCATTAGAACAATTGTTCTACATCACATACACTGTTGCATGTGATGCTATATAATTAGTATCCATAATGATTTCTCCTTTAAATTCTCGTTGGGGAAGAACATCGATGATTTCTTAAAAATAAATTAAGCTAAAATGATTTAATTGTATACCACATTTTTAAAAATTTTGTCTTTCAATTGTGTAATAATTGCTAACTTTGCTCTTAGCAAGCTAGTGCTGCAATTTCAAAAGCCACTTCTATCATCATGATGCTGTCAGAGCTCCAATATGGTGGCTCCTCTGACAATAATTGTGGAAAGTTTAATAGAGAAAAGTTCTGCTCTTCTTTTCTCTTTTATGCATGTATTATCCTCTTTCCATAGCTTGATCCTCAAACAACTTCAGAATGATTTCTCTTAGTTGAGTCCCCTATTTATTTTTCCCTTTCTTCCATTGCTTATCAGCCCTTACAAGGTACTATTTGAATCATAAATCATTAATAGTTACCACATTACCAGTGAGTCACTTCCTTTATCCCAGAATGTGATCAATTTTGTTTTGTGAATGTTACTTGGTAATTATCATGTCCAAGGAATTCTTTTTACAAAGAATTATTTTTACATACAAAAAATTATTTTTACAAAGTTTTCATCATGAATACAGGAGTCATCTGTATAATTTCCAATTCTTTGACTTTTCTCATGAACCATACTTTTCAACAGATACGTATCTGTGACTTGCTTTTATGATAATTTTTTCCTTCAAGTGATGAAGAAACAAGGACCAGAATATACTGTTCTGGAGAAGATTCTTACCAGTAAAGATGACTGATTCCTAGTATAACAGGTTGTTAAAAAAATCCTTATCTTGTGTCTTAGAATCAATACTATGTTTTGATTCCTAGACAGAAGAGTGGTAAGGGCTCTACAGTGGTGGTTAAGTGATTTGTCCAAAGTCACACAATGCCTGAGGTCAGAATTGAACCCAAGGTCTTCTATCTCTAGACCTGGCTCTCAATCCACTGAGCCACCTAATAGGACTCTATAACAGTCTTTAAAAGAAGTAACAAAACAGTTTCAGTGTCTTTAATACAACAGGAGAATATATGGTAATAGTCTAATATGCGCCTATGTTTTGATGAATCATATTCAAAGATTTCAGAGATAAGCCATAGAGGGTGTCTTAGAATAAAATTCTACAGTAGAAATCAATGTAAGAGGAATGGGAATATCTCATTAATGTAATTATGGTCAGGTTTGGTAGAACACATGTAATCCCTGATCCTGGGTCACCTGAGGCTGGTAAATTACTGGAGTTCAGAAGTACTAAGCTTTAGTAGGAGTAAAGTCAATCAAGTATCAAATAAAGTATAGCAACAATGTAGAAACTCTCTAGAATTAGAGAGCCTCCAGACTAATGATAAAGAAAGAGGCAAAGAAAAGAAAAGAAAAATTCTGAAGACAAAAAGATAAACAATGTCAATGAATGAAAGGGGGCATGTTCGTGTTCATATTCATATTCCTGCCACAGAAAATTCACCAACCATCTTAGTTTTTATTTTTCTAAAAGAAGAGAAGTAAGAAACATGGGTGGGTAACAGAGGATAAATAAAACCTTGTTAAGAGTGCCACATTGGTGGGGAAAAAAAAGATCAAAAAAGTCAGAACACTACTACATGGGACGGGATGGGATATTTACAGCTGACAAATGATAGTACATAGGAGTGCTAAAGGCTTTCAAGCAAAGTCGGAGTACTTTCCAAATATATTTAAAGGAGATCCCTGTTTATATTTGGCATAGACTAGGTTAATGATAGTGAACCTAGGACACAGGTGCCAAAGATAGCAGGCAGAGCACTTTTTGTGGACAAGCAGCTGCTCTCTCCCCCATCCCAGAGGTGGTTACTAGAAAGGCAGAGGAACAGCCCAATTGGAGCCCACAGGAGGTAAGTGGGCAGCTCACAGGTGCTCAGGCCACTCCATTCCCCCCTCTATATACTTGTTGAGGGCACTCCTCACTTCACCCCCCCCTCCACCCAGTAGCCCAATGCTTTCTCTCTTCCCTGTGTGGGATAAGGGGGAGGCAGGGCACACCCAGCACTTGGGGGGGGGCGAGAGAGGCACAGCACTTGGTCTCTGGGTGGAGGCAGGAATGTCACTCCTTGTGGGAGGGGCATTTTAGGGGTGGGTTCTAGCACTCCATCTCTAAAAGGTTTGCTGTCACTGAGGTCCCTTCCAAATATGAAATTTTTTTTTGTTGCCTCTACATTGGACTAATCAGTGATGAATGTTGCACAGGCAATTGTAAGACATTCAAAATAGGATTCAGAGTAATGTTTGATTCCCCTCATCAGACTCATAATGCTTCAGTTTCAACCCTGAGATTGAAATGAGACTGTTTGTGTACTAGTGATCTCCAGTTTTCATTTGGAAGTAGTTTTAGGTTTAGGTGATATTTTGAGAGAGAATATTTGGAGGTTCAGGAGGAAGCCTATAAATAAAACAATGTATTAGTTAAGTCCAATAATTACCTTAATTTCATAGGACCTTAGAATAATACTTTAGTCTATTCTCAAGGATATAGTTTGGTGCTTTGCCACAGTTGAGGCTTAATAAATGCTCATTAATTTGGAGGGGAAAAAAGCAGTATGGTTGAAAAAGAGCACTGGATTTAGAGTCCAAAGATTTGAATTTGAATTTTGACTACTCATCATGTCACCCTTGCAAAGTCAACAGCACCTCACTGAACCTCAGATTCTTCCTCTACAAAATAATGGGGCTTATCTAAATAGCCCTGAAGAAAGAACTATTTCACTTATGATCCTATGAAACTTTTGAGAATATCCTATTCATCCATCTCATCTTATAAAATAATAGACTGAGAGTTGGTGATTTACCCAGTCAAATCATCATTGATTGGCAAAAGCAGCAGTACTACTCCTTCACAGGTCTCCCAATTCTCAAACCAACTGTTTTTCCATTAAGTATTTTAAAGTGTGTATTAAGTAATGAATGCCCAGATTGCTTTAGAGGATACATTGTACCTAGAGCCTGGCTCATGCTTCAGGGTGTTTCTTCTACTTTTTTGAAGCTGTGGAATATTTCCCCTTCAATGTACATACAAGTCTATTTTCCCTTTTAAGGAAGTTATCTTTTCTGTGGCATAGATAAGATTTGTTACCCAAGATAATTAAGGAGATAGTGGGAGAATTGGATACATGACAGGAGAAAAGAAACTGTAGTCAGGATTTTCAGAAGAAAAGTGAGGGAAGGAGAATATAGACTGACAATAATGGGCCAGTGAACTTTATTTTGCAACCTGGTAACTTTTTAGAAAATATAATTAAAGTCATAGTTAATGGACATATGGAAAGGAGAGTATTGATCAGAAAGCATCAACAGAGTTTTAAGAATAGATCATGACAGACTAACCTGAACTTTATTTTCATAGAACAATTAGGTTGTTTAAAGGTCTCCAAGACCAAAAATTGTAGAGAAAATGCTGACCCATATTGGTAGAGGAAGAAGTTACATACACAACACACATTCACAAATCTAGAGTTTCCTATAAGAATGGATCTCAAATCTGTTTCTTATCCCTATCTCTACACTTGACTAATAGATTAAGGAATACCTATAGATATAGTGCACTTAGATCTTTGTCTGGCATTTCACAAAGTCTCCTGTGCTATTTCTGTAGAAGAGAAGAGACATTGGTCCAACAATAGTACAATTAGATAGATTCAATATTACTAGAAAACTGCATGCCCAAGTATAACCATTGATGGTAGCAAAGCAATTAACTATAACTTTCCTTCAGACCAAGAGCAGAGTAATATGGTTTCTAGTGATTCACTATTCTTATTACAACTAGAGCCTTTGAAAGAATAAGGCTGTGACCAGAGCAAATAGTAGGTAACAGGAAGCAATTGTACTTCTTATGAACCCCAAGAGTGTAGGATTCAGGAAGGTTTCCCCAAATTTACCTCAACACAGGGAACTGGACTTGGGGGACTCTGGAGATGTTTTTCAACAGTCTCAGCAGTAGTGTGTGTGTGTGTGTATGTGTGTGTGTGTGTGTGTGTGTGTGTGTGTGTGTGTGTGTGTGTGTGTGTGTGTAGAGACAGAGAGAGAGGCGGGGGGAGGCAGGAAGGAAGGAAGGTAAGCAGGCAAACAGGAAGGAAGGAAGGAAGAAAAAAGAAAGAAAGAAAAATTTAAAATGAACATAAATTAAGGAAAAGGAAGAATAGTGCCAGGATAACAGTAATCTCAGGAGTAAGAGAAAAGAGTAACTGAGGTTCAAAGAAAATTATGAGCAGCAGCAGAAATCTGAGGAAGTAGGTATATGACACTCATATTATGTTTATTGAAGACATATAATTAGCAATAAGCTAACACTTCATAGACAATTCATTGAAAACTGAGGACAATAGGAAAAAGGAAATATAAAGGGGAGGAGGAATCAGAGGAGGAAAAAGGCTGCAATGAAGAAAAATAATAATGAGGACAGTTTATCTTTTACAGAGCTTTCAGAATCAATATACTGAAATATATTCATAACCACTAACCACACTGTTCATTCTAATCTCCCAGATATTGTGACCTTGGATGAGGAGTAGAAGAAAATTAGCATCACTGCCATTGCTGCCCAAAGGATTCTGATGGTGAAGCCTTGATCTTTTCTGTCAATGTGAGGCAGGTGTAGCAGGTACCCTGGTCTAGTTATCCCCATTATCTCAGTAAATGACCTGATCCCAAAGGCAATGAAAAGGAGCACTGACCATCTGCAGCTCCCTACAAGAAAAATAAATCAGATTCATACTGCTGTGGCTACTGCTGCTGATGCTGCTTTGGGCAGGGACTCAGAAAGGTCTTTAACTACCATATAATATCATAGCATAGGGCACCTTCCTCACCTACTACAGGGAAATCTCAGAGTATCCTAAGGTTTTCCTATAATTCTATAATGGCAAAAAGAGAAGTAGGGAAGGGGGACAGAAATTAACATATGAATTCTTGTCCACGAACTACAGAAAATAGTTGAAGAGTTGGGGAATGGTATGGGAAAGAAGACACAAAATAAACAGTATAAGAAAAAATCTTGTATTAATTAATCAATCAGCAAGTATTTATTTGGCATCTTTTATGTACCTGGGTATCATGCTTAACTCAACATTCATCACAACAAATCCCATAAATATTCTGGGATAAAGTAATATTGTTCTTAAAGACTGTTTTCCTGTTTCCAGGAGAGGATAGAGAACATTTGAACATGAATCAAAAGTTTAAAGCTAAGATAGACATTTAAATTTCATCTAATAAACTTCTTTATTTGATAGATGAGCAAAACAAGGCCGAGAAAAGTTAAACAACTTGCCCAAGCTACAGAGCTGAGATCTGAGCCCAGGAAGTCCTCTGATCCTTAATCTATTGCTCTCTCCACTGCACCTTAAATGAAACAAAGAAAAAAATTAAAGTGATCATTTCATTTCTGTTAAACTCAACAAATCTTATTTGGGGCCCTATTACCAGGAATACCAAGAAGAAAAATTACATTATCCTTGCCCTCAAGTTGTTTATAGTCTAAAAGAAAGAAGATACAAATATACAAACATGATAGAAACTAGAGCATGCTAAGGGAATAGACAAAAACTTGTCATTTCTCTCATCTCCACATACTAATAGTGCAGGCTTTATGACCTTAACTTCAAGGTGATGTTGAATGAGAACAGGACAGCCTATGAGGGGAGAAATTGAACAACAGCCATGTAAAAATGACAAGAAAAATGCATTTTTGTATTTTTCTCTCTGCAACTTGGGGGATTTTTCCTGCCAAAGCTGCAGACGGTGTTCGACCATCCACCCCTTCTATCTCTGTGTAAATTCAGATGGATTCCTACAAATGAGGTTTGGCAATCCATCGTGTCTACACTCCCTGCAAATGCCAACCTTGTCAGGGAGATAACAAAATGCAGCTGGTAGAAGAGGTTGCAGCAGGAGCCATGATTCCAAGACAGCAAACCTTCCTCCTTCTTCATTGTGCAGGAGGCAGTTCTGAAAGGCAACTTTTCTCAAATTAAATAACACTCTATTTTTGCATAAGATAAATGATTACAATTGGAGATGACACTTTTTAAAGGAAAATGCTGCTGGAAAAATTCCAAAACACTGTTTTCCTATATGGCTGCATCTGTTTGCCTCTATCAGTGCAGCTGCAAAAAACCTACAATAAATAACAAGCAATTTCTCTCACTCATTCTTCTATCACTTTTAAATCTCTGGACTCATGTGTCATACTTCAAAAGCGTATTTCTTCTTATTAGAATGCTAGGAACAAAAGCTATATTCTACTCCTGCTATAAAATAAAGAGAAGAGAAGATAGATAGATAGATAGATAGATAGATAGATAGATAGATAGATAGATATAGTATGGNAGATAGATAGATAGATAGATAGATAGATAGATAGATAGATAGATAGATAGATAGATATAGTATGGGTAAGAATATGGCTAGAGAGCCCCTTATTCATTTGTCAATAAGAGGGAGTTATTCTGGACACAAAGATAATTTGGGAGGGGGAGTTCATTGGATCAAAAATTAGATGAGTCCTTAGAAGTCATCTAATGCAACCTCCTCATTTTGTAGATGAAAAACCTGAGGTCCAAGAAAGATGAATTTATTTACCCAGGGTTAAATGGTTAGCGAGTTGATTTGAACCCAGGTTCTCTAACCCAAATCCAACCCAATTTCTGTTTATAATGAACTGAAATCAAGGACTGTGCTAATCCCTTTAGGATTTAACCTCCTAGGTGACTAGTTACAAGACTGAAATTTTGCCCCAAATCAAAGCTCAGTAAGAATTCTCTTAGTCACTCAAGTGAAAAAGATTGCTCTGTTTTCCCTTGTCTCTAATGTGCCTTTCATGTCTGTCTCTCTCTGTCTCTGTCAGTCTCTCTCTCTCTCTCCACTGACGCTTTTTTACTAGAATCTAAATGTAATCAGGTCTCCAAATTCTTTACTCCACCTCCAAACTCTTCCCTAAAGCCTTATAGTGATTATTGTAGCCCACCTAGCTTCCATCTCATCTCTTCCCATTCCTCTTCTTCACTGATAATTTCTAAATCAAATTTGTCTACTCTGGATATATTGACTTCCTTACTTCAAATCATATTATTTTACTGAAATCTCCTTAAATGGTCACCAATGACCTTTTAATTACCAAGACCAATGAACTCTTTTATTTTCCAATCCTCAATCTCCTTGCCCTCTTGGCATCTTCAGATAATATTGAACCCTGGGTTTTTCTGTATCTTCCCTCCTTCCTTTCCTTCCAAGAAATTTAGCTTTTGAAGTTCTCCATTCTTACTTTATCCTTTTGACATTTTTATCAGTACTTCATAATCATTTTGAGTTCAATATTCTGATATTGGCCCTCATCTCAGAGCATTCCCTTATTGATAAATGGTCAGAGAAGGTAAGCAGCCAGTTTTCAGAGGGAAAAAACAAAAGCTATTGATATTAATATGAAAAAATGCTTGAATCGCTACTAATTAGAGAAATTAAAACAAGTCTTAGTACCACTTCACACCAATTAGATTGACAAACAACATATAAAAGAAAAGTGACAAATTCTGCATAGGATGTGACAAAATAGGTATGTTGGTCCAAACATTCTAGAGAATAGTTTAGAACTATACCCAAAGAATACCCTACAGTACAGCAATACTGCTATTAGAACTAAACCCCAAGAAGATTAAAGAGAGGAAAATTATCCCTTCATACAAAAATATTTAGAGCTTCTCTTCTGTGGTAGCCAAGAATTGGAAACAGAGGAAATGTCCATCACATGGAGGATGACTGAACAAACTTTGGTATGTGAATGTAATGGAATACTGTTGTGATATAAGAAATGATGTAAGGAAAGGAAAGAATTTAAACCAAGCAAGAGATAGAGAATATCACAAAATGTAAAATGAATCATTTTGATTACATTAAAATAAAAAAATTGTACAAATAAAATCAATGCAACCAAAATTAGAAGGGAAGCAAAAAATTGGGGAAAATATTTATAACAAAAACCTCTGACAAAGGTCTAATTATTCAAATTTGTAAGGGGCTAAATCAATTGTACAAAAAAATCAAGCCATTCCTTAATTGATAAATGGGCAAAGGACATGAATAGGCAATTTTCAGATAAAAAAAATCAAAATAATCAATAAGCACATGAAAAAGTGCTCTAAATCACAATTAGAGAAATGCAAATCAAAACAACTCTGAGGTACCATACCTAGCAGGTTGGCTAATATGATAGCAAAGGAAAATAATTAATGTTGGAGGGGATGTGGCAAAATTCGGACATTAATGCATTGCTGGTGGAGTTGTGAATTGATCGAACCATTCAGGATGGGAATTTGGAATTATGCCAAAAGGGCTTTAAATGACTGCCTGCCCTTTGATCCAGCCATATCACTTCTGGGTTTGTACCCCCAAAGAGATAATAAGGAAAAAGATCTGTACAAAATACTTATAGCCATTCTCCTTGTGGTTGCAAAAAACTGGAAAATTAGGGGATGCCCTTCAATTGGGGAATAGCTGAACAAATTGTGGTATCTGTTGATTATGGAATGCTATTCTATTGAAAAGAGTAATAAACTGGAGGAATTCCATGTGAACTGGAATGACCTCCAGGAATTGATTTTGAGCAAAAGGAGCAGAACCAGGAGAATATTGTATGGACTGATACACTGTGGAGCAATCAAATATAATGGACTTCTCTACTAGTAGCAATGCAATGATCCAGGACAACTCAGAGGGACTTATGATAAAGAATGCTATCCTCATCCAGAGAAAGAACTGTGGGAGTAGAAACACAGAAGAAAAACACTTGGTCACATGGTTCATTCAGGATATGATCGGAGATGTACACTAAACAATCACCCTATTGCATACATTAATCATATGGAAATAGGTCTTGTTCATTTTTACATGTAACACCCAGTGGAATTGTTCATAGGATACAGGAGGAGGGAGGGAGGATGGGAAGGAAAGAACATGAACCATGTAACTATGGAAAAAATTTCTAAATTAATTAAATGCTTTTTGAATTAAACTTGTTACTTTAAGCACATATAAAAATGATGCATGGATGGTTTCAGTCATACTTGAGAAGACATGTATGAACTGATGCAAAGTGAAGTGAACAGAACCAAGAGAACAATCTATACAATAACAGCTATATTATAAGGAAAATCAACTATGAAAGATTTTATAGATCGCTATGATGATCCTTCACAATTACAAGTGGATCATGATATAAAATACTACACATTTCCAAATAGAGAGCTCATGGATACAAGTCCACATTGAAACATATTTTTTTCCTTTCTATGTTTTTCTTGCTTTTCGGGGGAACATGACTAATGCAGAAATATGCTGGTGTGCGTAGGTGTGTGTTTGTGAAATGGGATATTTCTTGCTTTCTTAGTCCATGACAGTATGGATTGAGGAAGTAAGAGAGGGTAGATCTGAAAACAATTCTAATTTAAAAACCATAATTTTAAAAAAGCTAATTTTCCCTATAACTATTATGAGCAAACTCTCCTTAAAATATTAGACAGAAAACATAAGAAAATCCCCACATGTGCATACTGCAGTTTATTCAGCAGCTGTTATCACATCAAGAGCCATAGAAAAACAAAGTAGTATTCCTTTCTGTACCTTTAAGACAGGCATCAAAGACAATTATGGCTTGATGGAACCATTGGAAATAGGTGAAAATATATTAGAAGTGTTTATAACTAACCTGATCAGGGGTTATTAAACTGGGTTGTTGGAAACTTTTTCAAAAATGTAATAACTATATTACAATAGAGGTTCTCTTTTTAACACATGCTTTGATATGGATAGAAATTAAAATAAAAACTGGCACTTGTCAGAGATAGAATTGCAGCTCATTAGAGTTCTACCAAAACTTGAGTCTCATTATTTCTCTTAAATAGAACTAAGCATGGCTTCCAAATTAGTGATAATCAGATTAAAAGAACTTATTAATATTTGATGTAAGTTGATAACACCAAGCTGTAGGAATCCAACAAAAGCACATTAAATAACTATTTTATCTTGTGAAATCTTTGTCTAATGATATTAAAATATTTTTGGATTCAATAAATATAAAATTCACAATGCATAATAAAGAAAAACAAGAAACTAAAGGCTTAAGCTTTAATTCAGTATTGAAAATAAACCAATGACTAACAGCAAAACAACAAACACCTTAGTTTCTTCTATGCAAGTCATATTGAGTATAGATATTTCCAAGAGAAAACAGTGCCTGGATACCAACATGAGACTAATGGGCACTCTAAAATTAAGGCTGAATCATAAGAACACATATGAAGTAATCACAGTCTTAATGTACATTTTATGAATTGTAATTAGACCCATATAAGATTTGGAAAGTAATGTCAAAAATAGCCATGCCATTTAATGGAACTAAAACTTATTTCCTTAGGCCAATTATCTTTAAAAAATGTCACTTCAAAATATAAGCATTGATGAACATATTTGGAACACATATAAAATATAATGAGCTATGTGTGGAATGAGCATACATCACTTCATTGAGTAAAACTAAAAGCTGATAACAGATGCTGAATTTATCTAATGAAATTTCTTCTTCTCCCTAGGTAGTTCCAATGAAATGTCTTATTCAATAAGCCCTTTTGCCTCATATCTCTACCTCCCAACAAAGGAAATAAAATAACCATAGCAAATAATACAGAGAGGAGTAAACATTGAACTCATAGCTTATTCATATGGATTGAATATGATTGTGCATGGTGTGGAATGTGTATATATGTGGTGGTAGTGATGATGGTAGCGTGTATACCTGTGTCTATGTGAAGGTAGGGGTTTATAACACAAATTTAGCAGTCACCAAAAATTTCACTAGTTTTATCTAGAAGTCAGGCTTAATGAGCATTGTAATCAATGTGAGAAAGGTAGCAATGACATTGACTACATCATTGTAGATTGTAAAATAACAATAATAAAATAAAAATAATAACAAAATAAGTAGCAAAACATGAGATTGAAGTCAAAAATATAACTCAAAAAGTAATTATTGTACCTTTCATGAACTAACAGATAGCACATCCCTTTACTACAAATTTAGAGCTCAAAATATCATGGAGAAATCAACCAATAAACTTTATAATTGAACAGACTGTTGACCACATTTGCTCATTTTACTAATGCAAAGAAACTTAAGAACAGATAAGTAAAAGCAAAGTTTTAAGTTGATATGCAACTTTTCAGAATCCCCAAGTTACATTAACAAAAACAAATCATATTGCAACAACTGAGCAAAGGAGATGAAAATCTTGATGCAGATCCACCCTGTTGTCCTGTCTACTGCTGAATATTACCAAGGATGCTAACAGAGGAGCGAATGAATTATTTTTATTGTAGTACACACTGACTATGTGCAAAGTCCTGAAGACACAAAGAGAAAAATAAGGGAGTCCTTGCTCTCAAGGAGTTCACATTCTAATAGGGAAGTCATCACATATAGAAGGTTTTCAGTTGCAGTCAGATGGAGAGAGCTCCATGATCCTTTGGGTACAGCAGCAGAGTAGATGCCTTTTCTTTTAGTGTCATTTTCCTGTTTAAGAGAAATAAGATTATTGACACTCAATTTAACTACTAATGAGATATAAACACTATATACAAGTATTTCATTAAAGAATATATCTGATAAATTGACAAATACAGTATCACTTCAAATTTAAAAAAATTAAGCTCTTACACTTCATTTATTCTATCTAGGTAAATTTTCTAGATAATTGGAGATTACTATGTAAAGTATCCATTTGAAAATATTAACACTTTTAATTAGAAATCTTTCTACAACTGTATCATATGTTTCTCTGACTTCTTTTTTTTCCTTTTTTTCTCTAGAATATTTTTCCATGGTTACATGATTCATGATCTCCCCCACTCTGCTCTTTCCTCCCCAATTCCTGGAGCTAATAAGCCATTCCACTGCATTATATATGTATTATTGTTCAAAACTTATTTTCATATTATTCATATTTGCAATAGAGTTATCTTTTAACATCAAAACTCTAATCATAACCATATCAAGCTATGTGATCAATTCTATGTTTTTCTTCTGCATTTCTGCTCCCATGGATCTTTCTTTCGATATGGAGAGTGTTCTTTTTCATAAATTCCTGTGGACTATCCTAGGTTATTGCACTGTTGCTAGTGGAAAAGTCTATTACATCTGATTGTGCCATAATGTATCAGTCTCTGTGTACAATGTTCTCTTAGTTCTGCTCTTTTTGGTCCAAATCAGTTCCTGGAGGTCTTTCCAGTTCACACTGGAATTTCTCCAGTTCATTATTTCTTTCGGCACAATAATATTCCATCACCATCAGATACCACAGTTTGTTCAGCCATTCCCCAATTGATGGACACCTCCTCATTTTCCAATTTTTTTCCACCACAAAGAGCCCAGCTATAAATATTTTTACAAGTATTTTTCCTTATTATATCTTTTCCCCTGACTTCTTAAAAAGAATATATTTAAATCTTTCTTTGACTTAGGGCAATCATGATACACATCTATGATACATACTGGGACTAGAGGAAAAGTAGCAGCAGAATCTCTGAGGTGTGGAGGATTATTTGTCTACAACTTAAATGATTATGCTTAATTTTCAGTCTCTCTCTCTACTTCTTGTTATAAATGTTGCTACCAGAAAGGACTCCTTTATAACTAAAGTGGTTAAAACTGTGTCCCAAATAAACAGTGGGTTTTGAGTAAGAGGATGAGGAGTTTTCCAATGAGTAAAAGGCATAAGGCTTATGGGCCTAATCAAATCTATTTTAGCTGCTTAAAAGCCTCTCTTTTTTGACTTACTGCCAGATTCTTGGTGGTGTTCTGAATACTTGGGGTTGCCACGTAGACAGCCTCCTAATAAGTTATTACTGCATTCACATCAACAAAGCAATGTTGGTATGACCACTTTTATTGACCACAATGTGGAAATATCCTCATTATATAGAAGTGGCTGTCATAAAGGTATTCATTAAGCTGAGATTTGGTGTGCCAATCAGGTCTATCAGAAGATGTTGGTTTGTCAGATAATATCAATAGGGGCTTCTGCTGTTGGTCTCTTCATTAGGACCACAAAACTGTGTGAGTATACAAGCTGATGCAGCTGGTGTTGGAGTGACAGATCCAAGTGAGGGTATGGGATATAGAAGGATACTGCTATAGAAGAAGTAACTATAGAGGTAGTCACGGGATTTGAATATTGAGTTGCAGCTGGTGATGGTGCTGAAATGGCTACTGCTCCTTTTTTCATGGCTATATAGCAAATTCCTCTCCTTCAGCAAAATCCATGACCTTAGAAGACATGCCAAGGTAGTACATTAATATTGTCAGAATCACCACAAAGTTTTTCCCATCAATTTTACATTCTTTGAAAGCAGAATCAATGTTGAGGACTTTGCCTGCATAAATTAACTTGGTAATGGAAAGGAACCCTTCCCTTTTTCAGATTCAATTTTCACTTTGAATGCACTAAGATCAAGAGAATGTTCTGCTCATAGCACAAACAGAAGGGATCTCTTTAAAAGGCAAGGTTCTCCAAATGGTCCTGTTCATAAATAAAGTAGTACTAGTTACATCCTACCCTCCTTCTCTGTCAATGAAGATATTGAAGGTTTATTGCTGGAGAGTCTTCAGAGGTATGCATGGTATCCATCTTCGCCCAATTCCAGGGCAGCTATGGGCTCTATCAGCTATTAGGAGGGAAGTCAAGATGTCTGGTAGGGTCTGGCACATTCACCTTGGCCTCTTCCCCCTGGGGTGCATGGCAGTCTTAGCTCAGAGGCAAGCAGGATAAACAGTCCATTTGCAGAAGCTGTAGACAGGTGTGGGAGGCAGTGGATGAATCAGCTAGCTCCTCAAGACCTAGTCACCATATTTATGTCTCATTTTGACATCCCTTCATTTGTGTCATTTTCACTGATAAAACTCTTATAAGTTTCTGATGTGGAACTATTGGAAAATGTGAAGAATTTTTATTCCAAAAATTTCCTTTTCTGAATCTTCCATAGCTGTGGCTGTAGCACCTTCAGGAAGAGTTTCCAGCCTGCATCTCCACAAGGGTTGCTTCCCAGAATAATGGATATAGAGTTTGGACTGAAAGCATTGCTATTCTCAAGGCTCTTGAAATCCTAGGGTACTAGGTTGTCTCCATTAGGATCTGAAGCTAGAAGGTAGTCAAGATGATGGTAATGGTTCAGCTTGCCTGGCACATGAGTCACCCTTTGTCTCCCTTGAGGTGTCTAAATGTTTCAGCTAAACTGAATTGCCTGGGGCTTCCAGGTTAAGATGACAACAGAGTAAAAAGCAGATGCTTAACCTCTCTTAACCCACACATACAGGATTCCTCAAGAGGACATAAAAACAAATCCAGACAAAAGAAGGGACCCCACAACAGGGCACACTGTTGAAAGTATGTTGGATCGGGGCATTTCATTGCTATAAAGGGGTGAAATATCTGTCACTAAATAGCAAGCTGAGCAACCCCCTACCCCACCCACACCACCTACTGTGCCAAAACTAGCTCACAAGAGTTAGAGCAAGTTTGGGGCATTCATTAAGTTCTTGGTGTGAGCACCAAGACTTAAGACCCCAAGAGGCTAAAGTACCAGACTTTGAACACAGACCTTGAACTCAGGTGTGGACGTGGATCCTGAGCCCAGGCGTGGACCTTAGAAGGGTACCCAATGCAGAGGGGTGCATGACTGTGGAACCAGTCCCCCTGAGACTACAAAAGTAGCTTCAGGCAGAGGAACAAGCAAGGGGACCACCAGGAGGCTTGACCCTGAGAACAAATAGACCTGAGACCTCAGAAGCCTAGAGAGTGCAGAAAGACTCTGGGTGTGAGGATAAAGCTGAGAAGGCTCTGGGCTAACAATGGCAAACCTGTTACAAGAACCCCAGAAAAGAGAGATAAAGAAGAATTTTTTAACACTTGACAACTTTTACACAGAAAAAATCCAGAAAACAGAGCAAACAGCAGAGGAGAACAAAAAGTAACCATATCCAAAACTTCCCATAAAAATGAAAATTGGTCACAAGCTCTTGAAGAGTTCAAATCTGAGATCATGAGAAATATGGAAGAGATTTGGAGAGAGATGTAGGAAATAGCTCAAAAGGAAATTTACAGGTTAAAAGACAGAAACTCCCACTTGGAGAAAGATGCCCCCAAATCAAAAGAATTGATAAGCAAATTGGAGACCAAAAACGAACAGTTGGAAAACAGGATGGACCAAATTGAAAGGGAAAATCAAAAGGTTATAGCAGAAAACCAGTCTCTAAGGACAAGAATTTGGCAAGTAGAAGCCAATGATCTCTCAAGACAGCAAGAACAAAGAATGTAAAGTCAAAAGACTGATAAAATAGAAGGAAACATGAAATATCTCACTGAGAAATTGACAGATCAAGAAAACATGTCTAGAAGAGACAATTTGAGAGTCATTGGTCTTCCTGAAAAAGCAGAAATTAATAAGGGCAATACAGACATTGAAAGGATCCATAGATCACCCTCTACACTAAACCCTGAAAAGACAACCCCCAGGAATATAATAGCCAAATTCAAGAGCTTCCAAGTAAAAGAAAAATTTCATAAGAAGCCAGAAAGAGACAATTCAGATATCAAGGAGCACAAATCAGGATCACACAGGATCTGGCAGTATCCACACTAAGAAAACACAAGTCTTGGAATATGATATTCAGAAAGGCAAGAGAACAGGGTCTACAAACAAGGATCACCTACCCATCAAAACTGACTATATACTTCCAGGGGAAAGCATGGACATTCAATAAGATAGAAGATTTCCAAGTATTTGCACAGAAAAGACCAGGACGAAATGGAAAGTTTGATATCCAACCACAAAATCCAAGAGAAACATAAAAAGGTAAATAAGAAACAGAGGGGGAAGAAAGAAAATTCTTATTTTTAAATTTGCCTCTTTAAGGGCTTAAATAAGATCTAATTATTCGTACTTCTATATGGAGAAATGTTATGTGTAATTATCTGTAGTGAACTCTATTCACTATTATAGTATCCACTATTATAGGAATTAGAAGAATTATTCATAGGGAGAGGTTGGAGTACTAAATGGTCTAAGATGATATGGGGGTGGGTTGGAAAGAGGGGGGTGAATAGTAGATGGCACCAATAGAAACTTGAATAAGAAAAATGGGATATTCTATTACAAACAAAGATGGCATGGGAAGGGGAGGGGATAAACACTATTATAAGAAGGAGAGGAAAGAAGCATTAAGAGGTAATGTTTAAACCTTACTCTCAGTGGAATTAACCCTGAGAGGGAAGAGTAGCTATATCCTTCTGGATATAGAACTCTATCTAACCCTACTGAGAAAGTCAGAAGGGATAAACCAAGGGGAGCAGGGGAGTGGTGAGGTCAAAAAAGGGAAGGGAGGAGAAGGTGGAGGGAATTCATTGGCCCTTAAAAATAAAAAGACACAGATCCTGAGAGCAGGCAAGGACTCCGATCTTGAGTGTAGGTACGGATCTTGACTGGGGACCTACAACTTTAGAAGCAACACCCTGAGACTGTTAAAGGAGCTTCAGGCAAAGGAACAACTAAGGACACCACCAGGAGGCTTGACCCTGAGAACAACTGAGACCTCAGGAGCCTAAAGAGTGCAGACAGACCCTGAGTGTGAGGATAAACTTGAGAGGGAGCAGGGCTAACAATGGCAAGCCAGAGAAAAGAACCCCAAAAGAGAAAGATCATCAATTAGAACTCTTTAACACTGGACAATATTTACACAGATAAAATACAGACAACAGAGCAAACAGCAGAGGAGAACAAACAAGTAATCATATCCAAACCTTCCCAAAATAAGGAAAACTGGCCACAAGCTATTGAAGAGTTCAAATCTGAGATGATGAGGAAGATGGAAGAGATTTGGCAAGAGAAGTGGGAAATAGCTCAAAAGGAAATAAAGAGGTTAGAAGACAGAAACTGCAAGGATGATTCAAAATTAGGAAAACCAATCCACATAATTGACCATATCAAGAAGCTAACAAACAAAAACCACATGATTATCTCAATAGATGCTGAAAAAGCCTTTGACAAAATTCAGCACCTATTCCTATTGAAAACCCTGGAAAGTATAGGAATAGAAGGACCTTTCCTAAAATAATAAACAGTATATATCTAAAACCATCAACAAGCATCAAATGCAATGGGGATAAATTGGAAGCCTTCCCAATACAATCAGGCATGAAACAAGGACGTCCATCATCAACTTTATTATTTAACATTGTACTAGAAACACTAGTAGTAGCAATTAGAGAAGAAAAAGAAATTGAAGGAATTAAAATAGGCAATGAGGAGACTAAGCTATCACTCTGCAGATGATATGATGGTATGCTTAAAAAGTCCTAGAGAATCAACTAAAAAGCTAGTAGAAATAATCAACAACTTTAGCAAAGTTGCAGGATACAAAACAAATGCGCATAAATCATCAGCATTTCTATATATTTCCAACACATCACAGCAGCAAGAGGTAGAAAGAGAAACACCATTTAAAATCACCCTAGACAATATAAAATACTTAGGAATTTATCTACCAAAACAAACACAGGAAGTATATGAACACAACTACAAAATACTTTCCAAACAATTAAAACTAGATCTAAACAATTGGAAAAACATTGATTGCTCATGGGTAGGATGAGCTACATAATAAAAATGGCCATTGGGGGCAGCTGGGTAGCTTAGTGGAGTGAGAGCCAGGCCTAGAGACAGGAGGTCCTAGGTTCAAACCTGGCCTCAGCCACTTCCCAGCTGTGTGACCCTGGGCAAGTCACTTGACCCCCATTGCCCACCCTTACCAATCTTCCACCTATGAGATAATACACCGAAGTACAAGGGTTTAAAAAAATGTCCTTTCTACCCAAATTAATTTACCTATTTAGCTCCATACCTATCAAACTACCAAAAAAACTTGTTTACTGAATTAGAAAAAAAACTATAACAAAGTTCATTTGGAAGAACAAAAGATCAAGAATATCAAGGGAAATAATGAAAAAAAATGTGAAGGAAGGTGGCCTAGCAGTACCAGATATTAAAGGATACTATAAAGCAGCAGTCATCAAAACAATACGGTACTGGCTAAGAGACAGAAGGGAGGATCAGTGGAGTAGACTTGGGGTAAATGACATCAGCAAAGACAGTGTATGATAAACCCAAAGAGCCCAACTTTTGGGACATGAATCCACTATTTGACAAAAACTGCTGGGAAATTTGGAAAACAATATGGGAGAGTTTAGGTTTAGATCAACATCTCCCACCCTACACCAAGATAAATTCAGAATGGGTGAATGACCTGAATATAAAGAGGGAAACTATAAATAAATTAAGTTAACACAGAATAGTATACTTGTCCAATCTCTGGGAAAGGAAAGATTTTAAAATGAAGCAAGAGTTAAGAGAAAATTACAAAATGTAAAATAAATGATTTTGATTATACTAAATTAAATTGGGACATTAATGCATTGCTGGTGGAGTTGTGAACTGATCCAACCATTCTGGATGGCAATTTGGAACTATGCCCAAAAGAGCTCTAAACAACTGCCTTCCCTTTGATCTAGCTATAGCATTGCTGGGTTTGTACCCCAAAGAGATCATAGATAAACAGACTTTTACAAAAATATTTATAGCAATGTTATTTGTGGTGTAAAAAAAACTAGAAAATGAGGCTATGCCCTTCAATTGGGGAATGGCTGAACAAATTGTGGTATATGCTGGTGATGGAATACTATTGTGCTCAAAGGCATAATAAACTTGAAGAATTCCATATGAACTAGAAAGACCTCCAGGAATTGATGCAGAGTGAAAAGAGCAGAGCCAGAAGAACATTGTACACAGAGACTGATACACTATGGTAAAATTGATTGTAATGGTCTTCTGTAATGGTAGCAAAGCAATGACCCAGGACAATTCTGAGGGACTTATGATAAAGAATGCTACCCATATTCAAGAACTGCAGGAATGGAAACAAAGAAGAAAAACAACTGCTTGATGCAAATATGGTTGGGAATGTAGCCTGGAAGGGACCACACCAATGCAACTATCAATAATATGTAAATATGTCTTAATTGATCACACATGTTAAAACTAGTGGAAATGTGCATTGGATGGGGGGGGGAGTGAAGAGGAAAGTAAAAACAAGAATCATAACCATAGAAATTTTTTCTAAAAAAATAAAATATTTAAATTAAATTTTTTTTAAATTAAAAAAATTAAACTGAATTGCTAGCTCTCTGGGTGTCAGAGGATGAGGATGACAGTCCCCTTCTCTAGAGGAATTATTTCTTTGAGTAGGGGCTATGAGGATTAATATGTGTGGAAAATATAAGTAAGGGTAATGGGGTCACCAGAGATATTATAAATAAACTAAGTGGTTTGTGGGAACACACACTGGGATTTTATGAGAGACTAGACCTGGACATGAAGACTTGAACAGCCAAACCGCTACTAACTGACAAAGGACAGCTAGCCAAATGTCACTCTGGCCAGAGGCTTTGAATTCAACAGACAAGGTAACAGGATATAAGGGGGTTTAATTATGAACAACTAAAGGGTGGGATAGGGATATCTACTCTTGAACCTTAAATCTAATGACATAATCCACAGGGAAAGGAAAGACCTATTTTTACACTAAATTAGTAATCTAAACTGCCAGGGCCCAAGGAGCAGTGGAGTCTCTGGGTGACTGCCTCAGACCTGGAACCTGCCAGGCTTGAGCAGCTCAGCTCGGGGCTTTGTGGCTTTGAGATTCTCACTGCAATCCACTGATGATCTCTGGATGCCAAGAGCCAAGGTTGTCTCAAGTACCAAGTTGAGAAGGAGTGCTCAAAATTCTGTCCACCAGATAGATCCCAAACTCCTCTTCCTTAGTGCAAGACTGTAGATCTTGACTCTTTGCTAGATGCTACCACCACACAAGATCCCAGGGGAAAATCAGGATACAGGATGTCTTTTTACACTGAGTGCTCCCAGGGCTAACCACAGTTTGTGTTAACCCCCAATGGAGTCCTTCCCAGAGCTCAAGTCACTTCTTCCTTCTCCCTCATTCCATCCTGGAATTCCTAGCTCCAGCTCCTTCCTGCTATGCACTTAATATCTAATCAATAACTAATCTTATCTTCCTCACAACATATGGAATAACAACAGGATAGAGACCTTTATCAGGGCTATTTCTATCTGAAACCCATTAAGAAAAGCAATAACTATGAGATTATGATATCTAATTTTATAGTATATTTAACATTTTACAATAGTCTTTACTCCCAACAACCTTTTGAAATCAATAGCTTAAATACTATTACCATAATTTTACCAATGAATATACTGAGGCTTAAAATGATCAAATTACAGAGCTCATAGGTAGTAGAACCTGGAAGACATATTCTGGCCCCAAATAAAGGACTTTTTGCACATAGCATATTACCGCCTATATTACAAAAACCTGTCTGAACCCCAGATTTTCAGGTTCTTTATCTCTCAAGTTAAGATGTCATATTAGATGTCCACTGAGTTCTCTTCTATGATTTTATGACTTTTTTCCCTCAAGACAGAGAAATAAGGGATTTCTTATGGATCTGAGGGATGATGGAAACTTTAACTCTGCATCTTATTTAATAAAATTCTGATTGATGGAGATAAATCAGGGCATGTAGTGTTTTTAATGTTTGGCCACAAATCCTAATGCTAGTACTAGTAGGATCTTCATTTTAAATGTCAATTGAGAACAATAAAATTTCATAGAATAATATAACGTAAGGAGAAAGAATTGGAAATCAGTTCTAGCTTCTTTAATTTACAGATCAGTAAGCCAAGGCCCTAAGAGCCTAAATTGAATTAAGCTATGTTTTTACATATGTTAATCATGGCATACTTAGTTGGCTTTAAGAATGTATTCATTTATGGAAATATCCCCCTGCACATTCATAGTAAACATAGAGAAACTGACATTTGCTGATAAATGAAAATACATTGAGATATAGATAGACAAATAACAGGACCAAGAAGAATCAATTCTGGGTGAGATATGAAAAACTTACATGTGATGGGGAGTGCTAGGAGAAATGAGACCATGTATTTTATAAGTTACAGAAGGGAGTACTGCACTCTGGAAGCTTGTGTCCCAATTAAGTGAGTTCCACTTAGTCATTACTCTGTTAAATGGCATGCCTGCTTAATTGGGGTGATCAGCAAGGAAGAGATTTAGTTCAGTGCATTTCAATGACTCCTAATAACGGTTAACTGGCATGCCCCATTCATTTAAATAGAACACCTGGTGTTATCTCTTAGCCTTATTCACAATCTTGGCTGTATGATATTTACTCAGATCATTGCCCCTGTGGTGAGACTTTTGTTCTTGCTTCAATACCATATGATGGCTGTTTCCTAAGCCAATTTTAGGACAAGCTCAACCTCCTCCATGGCCCAGTTATTGCATGTTAGTGCACACTTGACACAGAAAATCCAAAGTACTTGGCTCAAGTTAATTATCCACTTAGAGCTCTATTGAAGCACACATTACTAAAGATAGCCTTCATGTTCTGGAGTCACCTAGCAACTTCATGTTTTCAGGCTGGGTGTTCCTGTGGGCATTAAAGCAGCATAGAGAAATTTTATTAATTCAAAAATTGAGAAAAAAGGAATAACAAAAAGCCAATCTTACACCAATTTAATTCAAATCATGCTATTCTTTAATTGCAATATAAATACATCTTCTACCAACACTTGCTTTTACAAATTAATGCCTTATAAAATAGCCCCAAATCAACTGTCAAGCCTGGGTATATGCAAATATTTGATTTATTTCAAAGCCTACAATGGACACTTAAGCAAATATCTTATTATAAAATTATAAAATAGAATACAGTTATTTTTTAAAAGCTAATCTATAAGTCCTTTTTTAACATCATGAATATTTTAAAGGAAGGGGTTTGGTATTTCCATTATTTTAAAAATATTGCACAATGTTATATAATTATGGACAAAGTATATGGCTGTGGTGTGAATATTGCACAATAAAAAATACTCTTTACATCATGTCAGAGCCCTTTTTAAGGACTTACAATGGATCCCAATTTCCTTTCAGAACAAACAAAAAAATTTTAGGAATTCAAATTGGTTCAATATTTGGACTTATTTTGTATGCCAAACTCATCTCTCATTAATGACCAATGGTCATCTTCTCTTGTCACTTTAAAAGCCTTACTTTTCTTCTTAGAATAAATATTGATTCTAAGGCAGAAGAGTGGTAAAGGCTAGGCAATAGGGGCTAAGTGACTTGCCCAGGGTCACACACACAGAGTCACACTAGGAAGTATCTGTGGCCAGATTTGAGCATAGGACCTCCCATCTCTAGGCCTGGCTTCCAGTCCACTGAGCCACTCTGCTGCCCCTTCTTGTCTCTAACCTAACCAACTCTCCTGTTCTACCCAATACATTGCTCTGGTCTAATTTCTCATGCTCTTCTTTCAGCCTGAAATGCTCACTTCTTTCTGATACCTTGGTACATATTTTCTTCTCCACACTGATCCAAATCCTATCTTTACATTATCTTTTTTTAATAAACATTTATTAATAATCATTTTTTAACATGGTTACATGATTCATGCTCCTACTTTCCCATTCACCCCCCGCTCTCCTCCCACCCATGGCCGACGCACATTTCCACTGGTTTTGTCATGTGTCCTTGATCAAGACCTATTTCCAAATTGTTGGTGGTTGCATTAGTGTGGTAGTTTCGAGTCCACATCCCCAATCATGTCGACCCCGACCTTCTTGAGCAAATACTTTTCTAGCATCTTCCCAGTTCTTGATGTTTTAACTTTTGTTTTTGCTTCACACTAAGGAGTGAATTGTATTTAATCTCACATTACTTTATGTGTAGGTTTCAATTTCTTGGATAGATTTAAGTTTTTCAGATGTAAAGGAAGAACCAATGTTAGGGTGCCTTATACTCAAAATAAGTAAGGAGGCAGTAAGAGAACACCCAGCTGCTTTTGATGCTCTTTTCTACACATAACACTCCATGCCATAGTCACATAAATTTGAAGAAGCTATCCCAAGGTCTGGGATGATCTCCCTTATTACCTCTGCCTGCTAAATGTTCCTTCGACATCTAGTTCAAGATATTATAAATTATTAGCACATTACATTCTATGAAAAACTTTCCCGATTCCCTAATCAATTGTTAATATTTTCCCCTCCAATGAAATTACTTTGAATTTACTTTGACTATATTTTGTATTTAGCTATGTATATGTTTTTTTAAGCAGAATGAAATCTCTTTGAAGGCAAAGACTATTCTTTCCTCTATATTCCTGTTACCTAGCAGAGTAGGTTACACAAATTTGCTATTTAAAAATGTTTCTTTTTTTTTCTTTTCAACTCACAAGGTTCTGATTAACTACCCCACTGGATACTAAATAAATGACCACATGTGATTGCTGAACCACTGTTAGTATCATTTGAAAGATCTTATAGATAGAAACTGTATCATAGGACTAAAGAAAGGCAAATGTTCTGATTTTCAAAAAAAGAATGAATGAATCCTGTAAACTACAGACCAGAGATTTGAGTTCATTTCTTGGTAGAATTCTCAAATCTATATTATTAAAAGAATGCATGACAAATATTGAGGAGAGAAACAATCATTTATTAAACCCCTACTAGGTAGCAGGTACTGTGCTAATTTCATTATGATGTCTTAATCCTCATGACTTCCCTAGGACTCTGGTGACATTATTATCCCCATTTGCAGTTGAGGAAACTGAGGCAAATAGAGTTTAAGTGATTTTCCAAATATTAAACAACTACTAAGTTAAACAATAGAACATTTGAACCAATCTTCCTAATTCCACACACAGTACTCTATCCACTATGACATATAGCTTCCCTCATCTAGAAAATGAAAAGGTGATAGCTTCATCATGATTGACCTACTTAATTTTCTGTTTTGATAGATTACCAAACTGGTGGGTTACAATAAGTCTGTAGGTTGATTCTACCTAGATTTTAACAAAATATTCCATAAAGTTATTTCAATAATTTATTTCAATATTTTATGATATTTCTTGTGGAAAGGATGAAGAAATGTGATCTCCATTATATTTTGTTTAGGTATTTATATTTTTAAAAAAAGGTTGAATGTCTACTCTAAAAAAATTGTTGCTTATGATGTGACATCAAATTCAAAAGAAAACTAAAGAAGTCATTGCTTCTGTTCCCAAGGCATTTATGTTTGGACTTTTGCTGTTTAAGGTTTTATGGCTTTCCCAATCTGAGAGAAAGAGATAGCCAACCACTGTATAACATAAGAAAGATCCCTTCCAAAGAAAGACTTTGACAGTTCGAACATTAGATCCAATTGAAAAAAATGAAATTCAATAGAACTAAATGTAATCTTTTATATGAGTATTTTTTTAAAACCCTTGTACTTTGGTGTATTGTCTCATAGGTAGAAGATTGGTAAGGATGGGCAATGGGGGTCAAGTGACTTGCCCAGAGTCACAAAGCTGGGAAGTGGCTGAGGCCGGGTTTGAACCCAGGACCTCCTGTCTCTAGGCCCGACTCTCACTCCACTGAGCTACCCAGCTGCCCCTTATATGAGTATTTTTAAGTTAAATCTATAAGTACAAAATGAAGAAGGCTTAGCTAGATAGCAATTCATTTGTCAAAGATCAGATGGCTTAAAGGGACTTCATATTCAATATGAATCAACAGTGTCAAACAATATCCAAAGTACTCATTCTATCTTGGGCTACAATTAGAGAGTCACCCTATCCAATACTATGGATGGAAAATGCCATCTGGATTCATATGTTCCTTTCTAAATATCTTAATCAGTTAGAAGTGATATAGAAAGACAGTGTTGTGTAATGGATACAGATTCAGCCTTGAAGCCAGGAAGACCTGAATTCAAGTGTTTCCTGAAACATACTGGTTGTGACAGACAAGTAACAGACAAGTGACTTAAGCTCTTGGGGCTCTAGGCAACGCTCTAAGACTCCAAGATAAACAGAATAAATTGATATGTATACAAAGAGGCAATTTCCTTTCCTGGAAATTCTCTATACACATGATGGGTTCTACTCCTATTGATAGACTGGAGATTATCTGAGAGGGAGGAAAATCCTTGAATTCATATTATATTAGATGATTTCAAGAAATTAGAAATATTTGGCAGGAGAAGGAAATGTGTAGCAGAGACATGAACATTATTAAGTTTTTTTTTTTTAAGATTATCATGTGGAAGAGAGTTCAGGTCTTTTTATTCTGTTTGATCTCTAAGGAAAGAACTAGAAACAAAAAGAAAAGTTACAAAGAAGGAAATTTTATCCTTATGTAAGGAAAATTTTCAATAACTCAATTCCTATATAATGCAATTTAGCATTACACTGTGAGAAGCACTGTGCAAGATGCTAGGGATACAAAGGAAAATCAAAAGGAAAAAATCCTTACTCTGAAGATTTCTGCATTCTTTGATGTAATTTCCTAGCAGTTTAAATTATCTAAAAGTAGTATTGGCTTCTTCAGAAACTAATGGATTCCTCTTCATGGGAGAGCTTCAAATGAAGGCTGCATATTATAAAAGAGATTAGCGTAGAAAGAAAGGTTGGATTAGATGATGGCCAAAGTCTTTTCTAACCCTGTGATTCTGTGATAGGAGGAGTTGCTTACATGTATTTTCTGGAAAAGATCTAACAGTGGCCAACCTAATGAATCACACAGAAGAAAATGCCAAATTTTACATAACAAGATAGAATAAAGACGATCCAGTTACTGAGGTTAAAAACAGAGTGATTCAGATAGAATGGCTACTTTCCTCTACTTCTACATTTTCCAAGAGAACTAGTCTTTTAAAGTCAGGAAGGTATACTCCACAGGGCAATAGGTGCTCTGCTAAAACCTTCAACACTAGTCCCTCACAGGTTCAGCTTTTTATGCCCCAGGTCATGAGAAAGCCAAACAGATGATGGTCCCAAGAATGGTTTCCATGTCCTTTTAAAAGGAAAATAGCTCAGACTAAAAGAAAAATTCATTCCTCCTATGAGACCCCTTGGTGTCAAAGTCTGAAAACTTTTCCAGGAGAACTTTTGTCACAAAAATGATCCTAAAATAATCCTGGCACACTGAAGGAGATGAATACAATTGTTATAAATGCAAAATACACTCCTCTTAAAAGTATAATTCATAGGATGGGATTAACATCAGGGGAAGTCAAGAGCAGGTGTCTTAAGGTAAAGAACCATTATGAATAGAAACAATAGTAGCAATATCAGGCCCATGGTGCTTTTTGAAAATATTTTCAAAATGATCACCTGAACCTATAGGTCAGTATTGGTGAACATTTTAGAGATTGTGTGCCCAAACTGTACCTTCAAGCTGCCTGTGAGCCCTCCACATTATCCCAGACAGCAGAGGGAGGAAGTGCTGGCACTGGGCTACTGGACAGAGAGATAGGGATGTAAACATTGTCCTTCAGTGTGGTGGAGATTGGGAGATCAGTCCCCTCTGGCACACTGGGACACATTTGCCATGACTTTGCCCACACAGCTATTGATCATTTATATTAAATGTCACAGACCTCTTGCACATAATCTTTCCTGGGTTTGAGTTGATACTGGAATTTACATTGTACTATTGTCCATTTAATGTTGCTTAGAAACACAGCAACAGCAATAAAATATGATGGTTAACTATGAATGACTTAATTATTATCAGCAATGCAAGGATCTGGGAAAAAGGCAAGGGACTCATGATGAGTAACTGCTCACTGCTACAGGAAGAACTGACAGAGTCTGAATTCAGATTAAAGCATGCCAAGAGGTATGTGTCTTTCACAACATGATGAATATGGAAATATATTGTATATTAACAGTTGTACAAATTATATCCATGCCAATTTTCCAGGATTTTCAGGCTGTGATTAGAAAAGGTAGAGATTTCTCTAGAATTTCAGAGACCCTCAATACATATGTAAAACCTGATCCATACCTTGCTATTGCTACTCCATAGATAAGAGTTTAACTCCACACCTGGGGCTGCCACTTCATTGCCTATAGGGCTATTCAGTCAGCCCCAAGGGCTACTCCATCACCCTGAGGGCTGCTACTCCATCAGTATCAGCTTAGGGCTATGGAGCTGGGCTATGGAGCAGCTATTCTATTAGCTGTCAGACTGGTACTCTGCACTTGAAGCTACTACTCTACATCTGGAAAGTTGCTATTCCATCATCTCTACTGAGGCTAATCTACAACCTTCCTCTCCTCCCCTAATCTGTCAACCCTAAAACTCTCTGATTAGCCCCCAGGCTATTCCACCAATTATTAGTCTATTACACCAGTTCTTATATATCTTCTTCTTCTTCCAATGATTTTTTTCTCTTACTTCTGAATTGAAGAGTCTCCTTTTCTTAGGGTGAAACTCTGATATAAACTTGGGTGGGATTCTCCAACAACACGATCACCAAGTAAATCCTCCCTTCACTGAGAATCATATCAGGTATTTGAGTGAAGATTCCTTTCCACTTTTCCCCTCCCTTTCTTCATCCAGAGAGACTGAAGATTACCACCAAGTCTCCTAAGAATTTTCTTTCTACCAGGTAAATTCCTATTCATGATAATTATAAATGGACAGTAATATATCTTTCTTGTCATTAAGAAGCAAAATACCTTCCAATAATTCTATTCATTGATCTCTTGGTGCTTTTCCAAAAAGAAGCTTTCCTAACAATTCCAGAGGGAAAGGAAATTTGCCAATTAACAGGGACTTTAATTGTTTCCCTGAGTATTATAGAACCTCCTGAAGGAGCAAAATTTTCAAGGTCTAGGACACTGCATAGAAGATTGAATAATAGAGATGTGGAGAGAGTTAACTGGCATTATGTCTAAAAGTTATCCAACTGTCTCAAATGAGTCTTTCTGAGGACTAAATCAAAGAAACAACTAAGCCAGAGAATTCTCCCCTTTCTTGAAAATAGCACTGATTTGTCAAAGACGATCTCTAAAAGGTAGAATGCCCCGTTTCAATAATCAGGTATTTCATAATAATGCTATTGTTATAAAAGTCCATTCCAGCATTCAACAATACTAGCCAACTACCTAAGGATGAGAAAACCACAAAGAATCCCATCTCCAATTTCCTTCATATAAATTAGTTGCTCTAAACTGAGACAACGGGGTGGCAGGCTCCCATTTAGAAGAAACTGTAACAATAAAGGAGCCAGTAACTGATGTTTGAAAGAAGGGAAAGAGAGATAGAGATTCTATGTTGGGTCTCTCTCTCCCAGCACTCCCCTGGGGCCAAATATACACTGGGAGACTTTAAGGGGGTGTCACCATGAACCTGGTTGACCTGGAAAGTTGTGCCTCCCAGCAGGAGTTAGAGGCAATGCTTCCCTATAAGAGGAGATATACGATACCCCAATCCAATCCTGAATAAAGACTGGGTCCACTTTAACCTCCTCTGAGGTTAGTCAACTTCACAATGGGTGGTCTGGCTTCAAGATGGAGGCTCCCAGACCAAACTGTGGTTCCCCTCTCCCTCATTGTATCTCAGGCACTCTGGAACTCTATCTGACTTTTGAATGGTTTTTTATTTTTCACAAATCAGGGATTGGGGAAAGGGGTGAAGGGCAAAGGGATTTTGGGGTGCCATCTTCTCTATTTCTAGGGGGTCTGTCACTTCAGAGGAAACCCCAGTGGTTCCCACTCCTAAGCTTCTTCTATTCTAAACTTCCATTCTCCTATTTCTATTTCTCTGTTTTTATCCTTTTCTATAATTGTAAGTTTTGACTGAAAAGTGTCTCTCAGCAAGGCTGGGAATGGGTGAAGGAGAGTAAGAGATTGCTTTGGTAGATGTAGCATATAGGAAGATTTGCCCTAATTGGTCATATTGTATAGTTGCCCCAATTTTGCACAGAATTAAGATAAAAGTATGGTCTATGGTGAGAGGACCTAGCTTTACCATCTTTGATTTCAATTTTGGGACTCTCTGTGTTTTCCCAGTTGCCCCTTTTACTTGGACAGAACCTATGATGGTGCAGTTCTCTGGTGATAATTTGAGAACAGAATGAGTGGCACCCATGTCAATAAGAGCAGGGCAAATTTCATTTCCTACTTTAATCATTACTTTTGATTCATTATTTTCTGTCTCTTGAATTACTTGTATCATTGGAGCCTCTAACTCTGTATATCCTATGTCCCCTTCCTGTTGTAAAGTGACTACTGTGTGTTTTGGCTTTGGACCCTCAGATTGCAATGCATTTTGATCTTGCAATGAATTTGCTTCCCTTACCTTGTTGTTTCTGTACAGCAATAACATGTTGTTATCTTGATTGTTACCCTGGCTTGGCTGTATTATTTTCTGGATTGATTTGTTGTTATGTGGGAGTGATTCCTCTATTTGGTTATCTCTTAAGCATTTAGAGTTCTCTCCAGGTGGAGGCATTCCTGAAGTAAAAAAAGCTTGTAAGTTTGGAAGTTTTTGAATCAAGGTTTTTCTCAGAGATTTTTTGGCTTAAAGTCATTTACTGTTGGGTTTAAGTTTGAATATCCTAGTATGTCAATGCAATTCTTTCTCTGTTAACCTTTTCATGTGCCAACTCTCTTGGAGGCTTGCTTGTGTCAGTGCTTAAGGATAATGCTCTTTCCTTCCCAATGGTCTTTACTGTAAGTTGCTTTGTAGTTTCTTTCATATCATTGCCTGTCTGTGTGTGAAACTACTCAGAACACCCATTTAAGCTTATCTCTTTAACTGTTGCATTTGGATTTGTCATTAGTCAATATTTTTGTGTATGTTCTATCTTTATTATCTTGTATATCTGTAACTTTCTTGTCATTAAGTGTTAAGGATTTTAAGTTTAAATCTGTTGTTACTGGTACTTTGCATGTTGCAATTTCCCTATCATTTGTTAGTGCTATAGTCATTATGTTTGGTTTAAAGTCTGGCATAAATGCATTTGTATTTTTCTCCTTTCTCTTTGAATCATGATCTTTTATCCCATAAGTTTTATTTTTGATTTCTATTACATCCCTGATCATATTTAATTCTCTTCTTGTATCTATCCCTAGATTTAATCTTTGCTTTTCCATCTCCATACTGTATTTCCATGCCCATGTCTCTTATATCATGGTTTTTATGTTTTTTCCCATTGCCACACCCATTGGGTTTTCCCATATGTTCCCAGGCTATTTCCTGCTTTCATAGCGTATCGTGTTTTCCCATCAGTACTTGGGAGTAATGTGCTTTTGCGCACTGCGCTATGTAATTTTCCATAGTCTGCAGGTCAGGTGCACGCTGAATGGATGATGCACAATTTTTATCATAACATTTGTTCTCTCTCTTGTGAGTGCTGTATCTAGAATTTGTGTATGTATTATTGTAATTGCTTCTTTTGTTGTTGTTGCTGTTAAATTGTGCTTTGAGATGACAAAATTTCACTATATGCCCTAACTTCCCACAAAGAAATCACCTTATGTTATTATTAAAGTTATTTCTAGCTTGTCTGGGTTTTTGGTACTGAGGTCTGGCTTTACATGCATTCAGGGTTGCCAGGTTTTTTTATTTCCTCTATTTCTTTTTGTTAGATAGTAGATTTAGCCTCTTTTAATTGCTCCTTCAAATCTTTTATGATATCATCTTTTTCTCTAATGGATTCTTTGGATTCTTTGGCTTCCTGATTTCCCAAGTGAACATATGCAGCAGTTTTATGTAGGTCTTCCAAACTTAATGATTTCCGTCCCAGACAATGCAAATTAAAGTATGTCCTAATTGGTAGAGAACTGCCCTTAATAAACTGCCTACTTATGTGCTGCAAGTTGGGTGCATTTAAGTCCTGGAACCCTAAAATTGTGTCCCAACTTCCACAAGCCTATCAAAATATGTTGAGGGGTGCTCATTTATCTCCTGCCTTAACTTTTTGAATTTTCCCCAGGAATCAGGACACTTAGCAAAGGATTTCATAGCTTCTACGAGATCTCCCCTAGCTCTTCTCAGGTATACTAGGTTTTGGTGACTGTTTAATTCTAGATCTTCATAATATTGTGGCCAAGATGTTAAGTTTGTGTTCCTATGGGTGTACTCAATAAATTGTGCTTTCTCTGCTGGTGTAAATAATTCAGAAAGAAGAAGTACAATGTCCAAAATGTGGGATCAAAAAGTCTTAATGCTCTCTTAAATTCTTTTATGGCCTTGAAGGGATCTTTTAAAAAGGGTATGCATTCATTGTTATAGGGTGTCTAGATCTGTAGCAGTGAATGGCTTATGTCTTTTTAAATAGAGAAACCCAGAATCTGGCTGCAAAATTGTGTGATCAAAAATTGATAATATTGGTACTGCTGCTGTTGTTGCCCCTTCCTTTATTTTCTTTGCTGTGTCTGTATATGCCTCAGCTGTTCTCAGCTGTTTGCATTGCTATTTCTATTTTGTTTCTTGCTGTGATCCCTTTTTCCCCTTTCAAATGAGGATTCTCTTCAAGTAACTTTGCTATTTCCTTTCTTAATGTCATTATCAATACAGTGCTATCATCCTTTTGTCCTAGCAATTTGTACACTAAATTCTTTAAGGACCAATATATGTGGAGGAATGAGATGATTACTACAATTGTGGTTGGTATGAAAGCAAAGACCTCACCTATTTCTAGCTTCAGTCATTGGCAGGAATCATAAATGTCTATGATTCTTATTATATAATCTGGGATCACTACCATCCACAAATTATAAATCATAGTCCAAAAGTGGTACAGTAATGCAAAGATTCCCATCGTGGTAAAAGTTGTTTTCCCCAATGGTGCATCCATTGTAACAGTTTGAATGTAAAATTTCTATGGTACTGTGCCTTTAAATTTTCTTTACTTGTCTAAGTTTGTCCTCTTTGCTATGCTGCAGATAGGAGAAAAATGGCTGCCATCTGGTTCAAACAAAGGCTTCACACACACACACACACACACACACACACACACACACACACACACAGGAGTTATTTAGGCACTTTACCTAAGCTGGCTCTACCAAAACTGTAAGAATAAAGGAGTCAGTAAATGAATGTTTGATAGAAGGGAGAAAGAGAGAGAGTCTATGTTGAGTCTCTCTTCCAGCTCTCCTCTGGGGCTGAATATACACTGGGAGACTTTAAACTGTGTCACCCTGAAACTTGGTAACCTGGATGGTCATGCCACCCCTCAGGAGTTGGGGGTGAGGCTTCCTTATAAGAGGATGTATGTGGTACACAAGCCTGATCCTGAATAAGGATGGAGTTCACAGAAACCTCCAGCACAATCAGTTAAATTCATAGTGGGTGGTCCAGCTTTAAGATGAAGGTAGTCAGACCAGTCAGACCAAGCTGTGGTTCCCCTCTCCCTTGTTGTATCTCAGGCACTCTGAAACATAATCTAACTGATTAAAGGCTTTTTATTATTCACAAATCAGGGATTGGGAAAAGGGGTGAAGAGCAGAGGGATTTTGGGGTGCCCTCTTTGCTATTGCTATGGGGTCCTTCACTCGGGTGGGATCCATAGTGGTTCCCACACCTAAGCTTCTCCCCTACTCCTTCTCCTTCTGTTTCTCTATTTCTATCCTTTTCTATAATTGTAAGGTTTGACTGAGAAAGGGTCTCTCATCAAGGTTGGGTAATGGGAGAAGGAGACTAAGAGATTGCTCCCAAAATGGAGTCCAGATTTAGCTGACTCAATGGTTGAAGTCTTAATGGGTGAGATGCAATGGAATGGCTTTGATCAGGGAATAAGGGTTTCATTTTCCAAAAGAAAGATCCTCAGGAAGCCCTCAGGACTGGATCCAAGCTGGGATGTCCTCCTCCTCTCTCCTCCCTGTCCTCTGCCTGAAGACCTCTCCTTTCTCTCTTCCTCAGAGCCTTTCCCAGAATCATCTCTGGTCCCAACTGTCAGTAACTGTCAGCAACTACCTTCTCTGGCTCCTTTTGTCCCATCCCCCTTGAACAAATCCCATCCTTACAGTATCCATTCTTACAATACTTTGATGGTGACTGCCACAGTTATGGATCAACAATGCAATGCTATATTCAACTATGATAAAGGCAAACATTTTGTCCTGGATTTGGGGAAAAAAGAGTATAATAAATTTGTCAATCAGAGGCAAGGTCAAGAACCACATGGAATCATATCATACTGAACTTTTAAAGGCATATTTTCTTAAAGGCATAAAGAGCATCATTGAGCAGAAATAACTTTATTGTGCTCTATTAAGGGAATTGTAGAATCCTGTGCCCACGTCAGTATAGCATCATTACCCCCAAGACTAAATTTATAATGGATGCAGTCCCTAATCTCTGATGTTATCATGAGAGAATTATCCAGATTATTCAATTCAGCAGAAGTTTGTGATGTTGCTGATGGGCACTACTATACCCTACTAGCAACTGTCTATAAAAGGAGGCATCAGCAAAAATCCCTCAATTTATCCTAACTCTTTAGTGGAAAGCCTTGAGTTATCCCATTGTTTTCCCCAAATCCCAGATCATTCAGACAGATCCCTAAAAACTACCAAGAATCTGTGTTAAAAAATCATTTCTGCCCCATTTTTAAATACTCATCGCATCATCCATAGTTGATAGCTCTGGCAGCTAGAAAAACTTACCAAAAACTTCCATTCCCCAGGATAACTCCTCCTATTGGTTGAATGGTTATTGAAATTCAGGTACACATACCTTTCAAAATAGGCAAAACCATCACTTTATCAGGCAAAATAATATTATTTTAAAAAGTAAATTATATTATTAAAATGAAATAAAATATTTTAAATTTTTTAAAAAGCTAGCTTCTTATAACTGAGATCCCGTTGGTATTGTGAAGAAAGCAAAGCATTGACTCCAAAGCTAGATTTCTTAACCTATTACAAAGTCACAAGGTGTTCATGAAAAACAATAACTCCTAATAGGTCACCCAATCTTGAGTCAACCATTTCCATTGTATAATTAATTTCTGTACCCTTGAATTACAATTCCCAGCAGCCCCCTTTCCTACTCACCTTGCATGCTAACATAGGGAGGATATAAGTTTGGTGTAGCCCCATCTCTTGTTCTTGACTTCCTGTAATTGGAGTGATTGCCAGCAGTTTTTTTTTTAATAGGCAAGAGAGCTTAGAGATGTGGTCTTATTTTGTTAGGTAATTACCTTTTTATTCCTTTACTTCTAGTGATAATTAATAAACTTAATAAAATATAACACTTGGAGTATTGGACATTAATTTAAATCTTACACCATTTAAGAATGGAAGTATCCTTTGCCCCAACCATCTTTTTAAATGACCGCTTTGCATTATTCACAATCTCTAAAGAAAGAGTGATAGTGTGACCTTCTGTCATCCATTCTGTAGCCGCTAAGATCCAGTAATAGGCAAACAATTGTTTTTCAAAAGTTGTTCACTGGATGACTATTTTGGGGTGGTTCCAGCTTCAGAAATCTACTTTTTCCTTATTCTGGACAACCTTGGTACCTATGAAAGGCTCCATTTATCCTAGTCATTATAGACAAAGAATTTGGATCCACAGAATCATAAGAACCCAAGAAAAGAGACTATTATATAATCCTTAAAATCTTTTTCTATTTTGCCTATTTCTGGTCCCACTTGAATATGGCATATCTTTGAGTAATATGATAAATAGAAGCCATTAAAATACTCAGGTAGAAAAGAGGAGTTCTCCAAATTCAGAGTCCAGTAAGACTGTAAACTTACTTTTAAGATCATAGGAGAATGTCAGTAACTTATTGTTTACTACATCAGGAGAAGGCTGGATCCCTAATTTTCTTAGGGCGAATCTCCTACTTTTTTCAGTGAAGATAATCTAACATCTATTCTAAGTTCTTTTCCACTGTTGCTTCTCCTCTTTCCATCAACGTTGCATTGCCATTGGAGTAGTAAGGTAGGTCAGTGGATATAGAGCTAGAAGAACTGCATACAAATCTTCCCTCAGATACTTCTTAGGTATGTAGCCCTAGGCAAGTCACTTAACCCTTTTTGCCAAGCCCTTATCACTCTTTTACCTCAGAACTGATATTAAGTGTAGATTCTAATAAAAAAGCAAGGATTATTTTTTAAAACACTACATTATCAAAAGGTTTGTAGATATTGGTATCTTCAGGAAATGGCTTTTCTATTGTTCATCCAAATAAATTTTGTTATAGTTTTTTTCTAATGCAGTAAAAAAGGTTTTCGGTAGTTTGATAGGTATGGCACTAAATAAGTAAATTAATTTGGGTAGAATGGTCATTTTTATTATGTTAGCTCATCCTACTCATGAGCAATCAATGTTTTTCCAATTGTTTAGATCTACTTTTACTTGTTTGGAAACTGTTTTGTATTTATGTTCATATAATTCCTGTGTTTGTTTTGGTAGATAGATTCCTAAGTATTTTATATTGTCTAGGGTGATTTTAAATGATGTTTCTCTTTCTACCTCTTGCTGCTATGATGTGTTGGAAATATTTAGAAATGCTGATGATTTATATGCATTTATTTTGAATCCTACAACTTTGCTAAAGTTGTTGATTATTTCTATTAGCTTCTTAGTTGATTCTCTAGGATTTTTTAAGTAGACCATCATATCTTCTGCAAAGAGTGATAGCTTAGTCTCCTGATTGCCTATTTTAATACTTTCAATTTCTTTTTCTCCTCTAATTGCTATTGCTAGTGTTTCTAGTACAATGTTAAATAATAGAGGTGATAATGGGCATCCTTTTTTCACTCCTGATCTTATTGGAAAGGCTTCTAATTTATCCCCATTGCATATTATGCTTGTTGATGGTATAAGATATATTGTTTATTATTTTTAGGAAAGGACCTTCTATTCCTATACTTTCTAGTGTTTTCAGTAGGGTTGGGTGCTGTATTTTATCAAAGGCTTTTTCAGCATCTATTGAGATAATCATATAGTTTTTGTTGGTTTGCTTGTTGATATGGTCAATTATGTGGATGGTTTTCCTAATGTTTTACCATCCTTGCATTCTTCTCTTTAAAGCCTCAGTCCATCAAACTGTGGCAATTTGAAGAATTCAAACAGCCTTGAGAAAGGATAATGACAGTATAATGAATTTCTTTCTAGGTTAAATTAAAACTACTTGTAACTATTTTCAGCCATAGCAATAAAGAAAATAGTATGGATGATAGCAATAACCCAATACTTAAAAAACATTCATGATACTATCTACTCCACCTTGTTGAGAAGGACAGGAATGGGCAATGGAATAATAATGATCATTTTTATTCATCTCTTACATCATCTACTCTATGTCTTTAGATATCTTATGTCTTCACCATCTCCCAGGGTTGTATCCAGAGATCCAGGGATATCTATCTATCTATCTATCTATCTATCTATCTATCTATCTATCTACATATATATATATATATATATATATATATATATATATATATATATATAGAGAGAGAG
>NC_058130.1:482267971-482322499 GCF_016433145.1 Gracilinanus agilis
AAGAAAGAAAGAAAGAAAGAAAGAAAGAAAGAAAGAAAGAAAGAAAGAAAGAAAGAAAGAAAGAAAGAAAGAAAGAAAAAGAAAGAAAGAAAGAAAGAAAGAAAGAAAGAAATTGAAAAAGAAAGGAAGAAAGAAAGAAATAGAAAAAGAAAGAAAGGAAGGAAGGAAGGAAGAAATAAAGGAAGAACAAAAGAAAAAGAAAGGAAGGAAGGAAGGAAGGAGTGTAGGAAGGAAGGAAGGACTACCAAAAATTCCAAAAATACAGAAAAACAAATTTATCTAAATTATCTTCTCTAGATATTTTGCTTAAACTTTCCCTGAAATTATGCCTAAGTAATAGCAAATGGATGCACAACATTAAAATAATGAGAAGACAATCCGGTTTCCCAGGCAAATACGAACTGGCATTTTCCAATAACAGAAAAGAGGTAAAGAATCACAGAATTGGATTTCTCTAGCAGTACATGTCACTCAAATGTATTATTCATTTTGAAGCTTACCCATCTCATAGGGGTGTTGTTGAGATTAGTGTCCATTGGATAATTTAAAATTCATAAAGTTTCCTGAGCCCCTTAGAGGAAAGATACTACATAAATCTTAAATAGCAATAATAGTGATAATGATGAAATTATTATTCTAATCTTCATCTTGCACATGGCGTAAGTAATTCTGAACCACTTTATCATTTCACTATATGCACACACACATAGCTATGGAGATGTTTGGGTAGGAATTTCCTTTGAAATTAATGGGAGTTCTGCAATCAATTCAGCTCAGCTGGAGAATAGGAGGGTATAAAAGGAGGAATTGCATCATGAACAGTGAATAGAATCAAGGCAAATTATAAAAGAAACTGGTTTAAAAAATCTCATAGTTGAGAAAAATCAGGTAGAGTGATATTTTTATGATGTAAAATTAAACGACAAATGTTGTTTTGTGAAAAGAAGTTTGCAAGAAAGGATAATTCAAGGTAGCACTATATTTTTCTTTTCTCAAAAAAAATGCTTTTCTCCTTTTCCTTTTTTTTTTCATTGATAGGGGAAAAGTCCTTCATTTCTGATTCTCTTCTTAAAACTTATTTTGGATTCAAGAATATCTCTTCTGTATCACACTTTAAAAAATCCCATTGTGCCTACTAAAATTAGTTGGGTCTAGGAGGCTGACAAGGTAATATTTTTATGCTAAAAAGACAGCTGTATTCATTTCTGAAATTGACAGCAGCACCTGTGGCCATCAAGGAATGATGTTTATTTAATAGGGAGAAAAACTGGCAAAAGAAACATAATTTAAATGAAAGGAAGAACAATTGAATTACAGTTTATAATTAGAATAAGAATTATAGAATTGATATTTTTCCAAAGAAAATATAATTAATATAAAAAGTATGTTTATAAAATACATTATGTTGCTTAAAATAGCTTTCACATACCCAGATCTATCATCACACTCTGTACTTAGCTAAGTGAGGGAGACCAGATTTAGAGAGATAATCTTTTTCAGATACCTTAAGATAAGAGGGCACAAATCAACACCTACAAATTTATAGTTTACTCTTTCATTCTGTAACTATGGAAACAGATTGACCATTTACTCAGAGGTAACCTATGCATCTTTAACCTTGCTTGCCTGCCTTGTAAACTCCTAACAATATAATCTGATTACTTTGTCTGAGATTGTATTATCATTCAAACAACCAACAGGAGAAGTACATTAGAATGATCAGGATGTATCATCACACAAAGAGGCTTAAAACATCCTGATACTTACAGAAGTTTAGCAAAATTCTTCCCATATAATCTCTTTTTATTGGAGAAGGAGAAAGAGGAAAGATGCTACATCAATAAGGCTTTTGATTATGAGCCATCTGCCTATATTGTCTCCCACTCATCTTGTTCTATGCTGTACTGTATTCTGACACATGTGCTGACTACCAAAGCTGGGCCATGAATCTTATCCATTATGATGTGAACTTCACACTATTGTCAATTTCCACCTAAATCTGTGGCAGACACAAATAATATATATTAGCAACTAGCTTCTAATTACATTTCGTGACCAATTCCATTTTGTCACATATTGTCATATTTTGCTTTGTTGTTAAGTAAATTTCTGACTCTTCATGACCATCTTGGAAAAAATCCTAAAATGGTTTTCCATTTCCTTTGTCAGCCCATTTTGCACATGTGGAAACTGAGGTAAATAGGGTTAAATGACTTTCCCAGGGTCACAGCAGTCCACAAAGCATAGGCTCTCAAGAGATTGTAGAGATGCTAAAGGTCATCTGGTCCGAACTCTTGATTTTAAAGATCAGGAAGAGGAAAAAACCAAGAGATAAATTGACAAGCCCAAATCAGAGGTAGGATTGAACCGTTTACACTATGCCTTGCTTAAATAAAACAGCCTATCAACTTTTCTTTGTCATTTTCCCATGGTGTTCCCTTTCTCATATCATCAAAAAATAAACTCTTGGGGGCAGCTGGTGGCTCAATGGATTGAGAGCCAGGCCTAGAGACGGGAGGTCCTAGGTTCAAATCTGGTCTCAGACACTTCCCATCTGTGTGACCCTGGGCAAGTCACTTGACCCCCATTGCCTACCCTTACCACTCTTCTGCCTTGGAGCCAATACACAGTATTCACTCCAAGACGGAAGGTAAGGGGGTAAGGGTTTAAAAAAAAAGAAAAAAAAAACCTCTTCACCAGGGTCCTGCTTAAAATCCATAGAAGGTCAACATTGACTTCCATCACTGTAGTTGTTTGCCTGTTATCTCACCTTTTAGACTGTGAGGTCCTCAAAGGCAGGGATTGGGTTTTTTGCCTTTCTTTGTATCCCCAATGATTAGCAGAGTCTGGCACATTGGACACGCTTAATAAATGCTTACTAACAGGTAGAAACTTAATGTCTTATTTCAATGGTGTTTTTAAATTGTGCCAACAACCTTATATGCTACCAAAATAGCTTCTGATTCCACAATCACAACTAAATATAATAATGGTAATGATGAAGATAATAACCACTCTGTTCTTTTTTTTAACTACCCAAATCTATGATTTCATCTGTGTATGAAATTCAGATATACAGCTATTCTGTAAATTGTAGCCTTAGAGTTGCTTGAGAACACTAAAAGTTAAAAGGTTAAATGACTTGCCCAGGATCTCAAAGTCTATGTTGCAGGCCATATTTCAAGCTATCTTTCTGACTTTAAAGCCAGATTTCTGTTCACTGTAACATACTGTCTCTATAACAGATATTGATTTTTTAACATCTATTACTTTAATATTAAATTGAGATAAAAGGAACTAAAAAAGAAATGTCCTCTGGGACCACCTTCCTAGAAGTTATACAAGAAGAAGGGTTTTATATTTAGCATTTCGAGAGCAGTAACTACTTAACCCACCTACACCCCCTCACAAATAGGTATGATTATCATCTTTATTTTTAAAATGAAGAAACTAAGTGACATTAAAAGTAAAATTGGAAATATGCATAATTTCTTATATAGGATGCCCCAAAAGGTAAAAAGCAATGAGAAAAAAGGTAATGCTTTCTTCAGTTTCTTTTCAATTTATTTTGGACGATTTTTTGTAATTCAAACACAACTTTCAATAGTATATATGAACCAATTAAAACTTTTTTCATTAGAATGATTTAGACAACAACCAATCAGATCAAATTCATTTTTTTATGTATTAAAACTGACCATGGGCTTGGCATGGTGCTAAGCATGAAAATAAAAATATAAACAAAAGGAAAGGCAGTCCCTTCCCCAGAGGAACTTACTTTCTTTTGAGCAATACACATAAAAGGAAGGCAAAGGATTTGAGGGGAGGGGCAGAGGGTAGTGTCTGATAAAGAAGGTACCAGACTAAAAGGAGGCTGTGTTCTCCACTATGAAAGTAGTTCAGAGTTTCAGGAGCTGAGTAAATTTAGAGGCAAGTGCAACTGATATGGGTTCTTGCTCAAGTGGAAATTAGAAAGAGCAAATCACCAATGAAGAGGAAGAGGCCACAGGAATGAGAGTCTTTCCAGTGGAAGGAATAAAGTGGTTTGACAAGTCAGAAACTCTAAGTGTAATAGATATACCTATTACATAAGCAACCTTAAATACAGATCCAAAAGTACTGCCTTCAATACTTACCCCATGGCAGATTGCCCAGGAGTAAACTGCACGCCTAATTTATATATGCTAGGAATTAAACTACATAGTAAAGCAGAATATTTTGGTAATATAGGGAAAACAATAACCTTGAGACCAGCTGTTCCAATCTGACATTTTGTCAGCATTTTGCAGAATCAGCAGAGGGTTGAGAAGGCATTTAAGAAAGAAGGGACTTGAAAAATGTGGCATTTTGGTGCACTAGAAGGGAGAACAGTATGAGTTGCTTATATTAAGCTTGATTTATGGTAAGCCAGTGGTGAGATGATCCCATATATGAAATGAGTCAATTTTTTTATACTAGAGTTACATTTTGGATCCATTTTCTAAATAGTCCTAAAGAGTTTATTCTCCACATGTGGATAATTGATTTTCTCCTAGAGAGTAATTTATTTTACCTGGTTTACCATAAAATCAGTTATATTGACTTTCTTCTTATTCCCAAGAATATGGTTTAAGGTTCCTAGGTCAGATTGAAAGATCTAAAGTTGATGTTCTATATATATCATTCTCACCCAAATGTCATAAATGGAATGAATGATGTTTTTAATTCATTGTATCCCTATAGAACCATGAATACACTAGATTCTCAAAAATGTTTGGTTTTAATGATGATGATGTGAAGCCAAGAGAGCATTAGAAATATGGGCTCGGTATTAAATTCTATATCTTTAAAATAATTTTTAAATGTATATTTCTCAAGTGTATGCACATCTTTCCATTCTTTTAGAATTGAATATGAGAAAACATTGATACAAATTCTCCAGCTGATAGTGAAAATTCAGGATATCCCTGCATTCATATCATATGTGATTCTTGTCTATGCCCTCTCTCATCAGTCCTCAATAGGAGATGTACTCAATGTGCTTAAAGTATTTTTTTAGGATCTCTGCCCTCAGTATATGACTAATTCATGTCTTCTTCTGATCATATACTTCTTAGAGGGGCCAAGATGTGTAGTGAATAAAGTGTTGGACTTGAAGTTGGGATCACGTGAGTTTGATTTTATATCCAGACTTTCTAGGTATTTTTTCCTTAGGTAAAAATTTAACCTTTTGTACCTTATTCTCATATGTAAATAATAGGATTGGCCTTAATTGTTTTTAATTTTCTTATCTTGGGTGATAATAATATATTCTGATGAATTTATGTCCAAGCATCTCTCTAGTACATTTTGGAAAATACAAAATCCTTAACTCCTAAAGATTATGGCATTTAATTCAGTTATGTAAAATGTGATAAAATAATGGGATTTTTTTTTCTGGTAGAAGTTGAATGTCTTTAAAGGAACAGCATTTCCTCAACTATGATCTGACCCACTCTGCCGGCCTTATTCAATTGTTGGTTCAGCTTGTATGTAGTGTCTAAATTTATGAACTATGCATTTAATTGCATATCATAATCTGAACAATGGAAATTTTTCATTCAATTAGCATTTCCTCTGTGAATAGTTATGCCAAACTACTTTTGGTGATTATGACTATATAGAGTCTCTACAATGTTCCAGAACTTAATATGCTCAGCAAATCACCTTTTGATAACCAGAGTACCTAGAGGACCTCATCATCTCTAGGCATTTCCATTGCAATTTGGAATTTCTGCCAAATCTATTCCATGATGCCAAAATTGGTAACGACCTTTGGTGGGTATGTCTCACTACTTTATACTTCATTTGAAATCAACAAAAATAATGTTGTCATTGGTTTAGAAAAAAAAAACGTACATGTCACTTGAAGATCTAAGAAGCAGCATGGAATAGTGAATATAGAAGCAGCCTCAAAACCATGAGAAGCTGGTTGCAGGTTTTACAAATAGACTATGCCACCCTAGATGAATCAAATAAGCTCTCAATGAACTAAGCAAGTTCCCAAGACTATGAATTAGAGGAAAGGAGATGACCTACACTAAAAGTGGGAAGTTAATCACCTGGAAATTCCCTTTTCTAGTGAAAAAATATATTGAGTTCTTATTATCAATAAAAGAATAATGAGGAAAAGTTACATCTCTATGTGTACATAAAAATTATCCATTTATGACCTTAATATACACAAGTGAAAGTTCTTTTTGGGAAACTCCAAGGTAGCATTTTACTTAATTTAACAGAGTATTTGTTTTTTTTTTCCCCTGAACTAATGATAATAAGCACAATGGTTACTGTGTTCTTTGAGCCTTTCAGTTAAGTATATGAATGTAATAATTATCATGATGCATATGCAGAAAATATCATTTGTTATACCAGCTTGCTTTTCATTTTTTCATTGAATTTTTTCATTTCAGAACTTCATGTATAAATTGTTTTCATAATGAAGCTATGGAAATAAGAAAGCCCACATATTGGGCATGGTTACATATAAACAACTGAATAACTTTTTTGTTATCAATAATACCCTTAGGAAAATTCATCTTTTTTGATTTGTTGGTATTGTTACATAAGATATAGCACATATATGTATATATATATATGTATATATATATATATATATACACACACACATATATATTTTTTGGTATATACTTGGTGTAGGTGAACTGGTCTTCTTAATCTTTTTTTCTTTTTAGTGTTATTCCTTCTTAACTTCAAAACACATCAGGGCAAACTCAAGAAAAGGAGGTGGGGCCAAGGCAGAATAAAGGCAGGGATTCATCTGGGTTCACTCAAATTACCCTCCAAACAATTTTAAAGTAATTCTTCAAAATAAATTCTGAGCAGCAAAACCAACAATAGAATGAAGTGAAATCATTTTCCACTGACAAGTTAAAAAGTCAACAGGAAAGATGTGTCTTATTGGGGTGAGAATAGGGCACAATCCAGGTCAGGCAGAACCTCAGAAACCAGAAGCTAGGACCAAACCTGGTAAAAGGCAGCAGTGTGTCCTGCCCCTCACAAGTCAGCAAAGGCTTTGGGAGTGACTGAATTGGCAGCAGATTTCCAGAGCTTTCACCCCACAGATGGTGAGGGGGCAAAACAACTGGTTAGAAGGAAATTACAGAGGACACTTCTGCTGACATTGTATAAAGGAATACCAGTAATAGATTTGTATTTCAAAGAGAGTAAAGATAGGGAGAAAGTACCTGGATAAAAATATTTATAGCAGCTCCTTTTTTGGTGGAAAAAAAAAACAGAAAAAAAAACAGAATCTGAAGGATGTCTATTGATTGGGAAATGGCAATCAAGTTGTGATATATGCTTGTAATGAAATAACTATTATACCATAAGAAATTACAAGATGGTCACAAAAAACCTGGACTTATATGAAGTGATACAAAGCAAAGTGAGCAGAACCAGGAGAACATTGTTCACAGTAACAAAAATAATATATATTGATATATACTGAATGAAAATTATCAACAAGACAAAGGGACTCATGAAAATAAAAAGGATTTTCATTGCCAAAGAAGAAAGTGGATAAGAGTGGATGAATGTAATGGACCTCTGTACCAGCAGCAATACAATGACCTAGGACAATTCCGAGGGATTTATGGTAAAGATGCTACCCACATTTAGAGGAAGGACTGCAGGAGAGGAAACATATAAGAAAAACAACTGCTTGAACGCATGGGTCGGGGTGGACGTGATTGAGGGTGTCGACTCGAAACTACCACACCAATGCAACTACCAACAATTTGGAAATTGGTCTTGATCAAGGACACATGACAAAACTAGTGGAAATGCGCATCGGCCATGGGTGGAGGGAGTGCGGGGGGGGGGGGTGAAGGGGATAAGAGGAGTATGAATCAGGCAACCATGTTAAAAATGTATATTAATAAATGTTAAAAAAAATAAAAAAAACAGAATACAAAAATATGTTGTTTATAAGAAACAGATTTGAACCAGAGAGACACACAAAGTAAAGGTAAGAACTTGGGATGAATCTATGATCCTTCAAATGAAGGATTAAATTCTAATTTAAAAATTCTAATTAAAAAATTTAGGGGTAATAATCATGATATTACACATTGCACAACAAAAAATAGATTTAATTAAGAGATAAGGAAGGAAACTACAGGTTCTTGAAAGATAACATGGACAATAAAGTAATATTAATATATGCACCAAATGGCATAGCATCCAAATTCTTAAAGGAAAAAGTTAAATGAGTTATAGGAAGAAATAGACAAGAAAACAGAACTAGCTAAATCTAACCAAAACAAAAAAGAAAGAAGTTGAGGGGGTGAATAGAATTTTAGAAAAGTTATATATGATTGACATCTGAAGAAAATTGAATGAGAATGGAAACATACCTTCTTCTCAGTGGTGCATGGCACCTACAGAAAAACTGTCCATGTATTATAGCATAAAAAACTCATAAGTAAATATAGGAAACAAGAAATGTTAAATGCATCCTTTTTGGATCATAATTCAATAAAATTACATTCAATAGAATGGAAACATACATTAAAATGAATCAGAAACTAAATAATCTAATATTAAAGAAATATTGGATCAAAGAATAAATCATAGAAACAATCAACAATTTCATTAATGAGAATGACAACAAGGAGACAACATGCCAACATTTGTGTAATGCAGCCAAAGTAGTACTTTATATCTCTAAATAATTACATCATTAAAATAGAGAAAGAACAGATTGATAATTTGGTCATCCAAATAATAAAACTAGAAAAAGTACAAATTTAAAATCCTAATTTAAGAATTGATGGCCATATAAGACAAAGAACATTTCAAAAATAAAATAAAAATGTTGTTACATTCACTTTGAAAGCTTTTGTACAAATAAAACCAATGCAACCAAAATTAGAATGGAAACAATAAATTTTGGGGGGGGAAATTATAGCAAGTGTCTTTGACAAAGGTCTCATTTCTCAAATATATTGAGAACTAAGTTAAATTTAAAAGAATAGAAAGAATTCCCCAATTGAAAAAAAAATGGAAAAAGGACATGGACAGGCAAAACTCTCTATATTCATATAAAAAGTCTTTAAAAGACTACTAATCAGAAAAATACAAATTAACACAACTCTGAGACTCTACCTCACACATATCAGATTGGTCAATGTGACCAAAGAGGAAAATAATATATGTTGGAGACTGATTTGGAAAAATTGGGACACTAATACTCTGTTGACAGGACTGTGAAATGATACAACTATTCTAGAGTACAATATGAAACCTCACTCAAATTGCCATAAAACTAAGCATAATCTGATGAGAAATACTACTACTTAATTATACCCAAAAAAATTTTAGCTGATTTTTTTGTGGTAACAATGTATTTAGTAGCAGAAATATTTAATGATGATCAACTGTGAAGGACTAAAGCATTACCCCATAAACCCAAGATAACCACAAGGGATTCATCATGAAAAAATAGTATTAATAGCCATGGAAGGAACTATTAAAATCTGACTGCAGATCAAAGCATGCCATCTCCCACTTTATTTCCTGAAGGGTTATTTATTGTGAATTGACTACCAATGAAGAAGTAATTAAACCAATTCTTAGGTGCTATTTTATCTTCCTCCTCCCAATTACATGTAAAAACACTTTTAACGTTCATTTAATAAAATTTTAGGTTCCAAGTTCTCTCCTTTCCTCCCAACTAAGAGCCTTTACCCCTCTGAGAGAATAAGAGATCTACTATAGATTTTACATGTACCATCATGTAAAAGATTTTCCCATATTAGTCATTTTCTAGAAGAGGTTTAAAACAAAATAAAAGAAGAAAAAGTTAAGTATAGTATGTTTTGCTCTACGTTTGCATTCCACCAATTCTTTCTCTGGAGATGGATGATATATTTTATCATAAATATTTGAGATTGTCTTTGATCACTTAGCTGAGAATAGTTAAGTCATTCACAGTTGTTCATCATACAATTTTGCTGTTACTGTATACTATGATCTTATTTTGCATCAGTTCATATAAGTCTTACCAGACGTTTCTGAAATCACCTTGCTCATCATTTCTCATAACACTATAGCATTCCATTACAATCATATACTGGAATTTGTTCAGCCATTCCCACATCTTTGGAAAATTCTCAGTTTCCAATTCCTTACTGTCACAAAAAGAACTTCTATAAATATTTTCATACAAATAAGTGTTTCTCTTTTGTCAAAAAATATTTTTGGAATACCAACCTAAAATTCATATTGCTAGACCAAAGGTTAAGCAGAATTTTAAAGCCCTGTGGGCATAATTCCAAATTTCTCTTCAGAATGGTGGGATTAGATAATAACTCCACCAACAGTGCATTAACATCCCAATTTTCCCAAGCTCCCTCCAACATATATCATTTTCTTTTTCTTTCATATTACCCAATATGATGTGCATGGTGGTAACTCTGAGTTGTTTTAATTTGCATTTCTCTAATCAAGTGTACTTTAAGTATTTTTTCATATGACTATAGATGGCTTTGATTTCTTCATCTGAAAACTGCCTGTTCATATCCTTGAACCATTTAACAAATGGATAATGATTCATATTTTTTATAAATTTGACTCATCTCACTATTTATTTGAGAGATACAAACTTTATTAAAGATATTTGCCATAAAAATTTTCCCAAAATTTCTGCCTTCCTTCTAATATTGATTCCATTGGTTTTATTTGTACAAAAATTTTAAATATTTATTATAATGAAAATTATCCATTTTTCATCCTTTAAGTTCGTCTGTTACTTGCTTAGTCATAAATTCTTCTATTATCCATAGATTGGAGAGATAAATTATTCCATGTCCATCTAATTTGCTTATAGTATTACCCTTTATGTGTAAAGCATGTACCATGTTGACCTTTTCTTGAAGTATAGTGGGAGATGTTGACCTATCCCCAGGTTTTGCCATACTATTTCCCAGTTTTCACAACAAGTTCTCCTCCCCAAAACTTGGTTCTTTTAATTTACCAAATACTAACTTAGTATGTTCATTTATTAATAGGTATGGTATAATATATATGTATATGCTTTATCAATTATGCTAATCATTTTCCTAATTTTGAACCATCCCTGAATTCCTGGAATAATTTCCACCTAGTCAAAATGAGTGATCCTTGTAATGCATTGCTTTAATCCTGCTTCTCTTCTTCTTCTTCATAAATTTTTAAGTTTACATTCACTTGGGAAATTGATCTACAATTTTCTTCTGTTTTTTCTCTTCCTGTTATAAATATCAGCACCAAATTTGGGTCATAAAAGGAATTGGTAGGTCTCTTCACCTATTTTTCCAAATAGTTTATAGAATATTGGGATTAATTATTATTTAAATATTTGGTAGAATTCACTTATGAATTCATCTGATTTTACCCTATTTTATTCTAATAAATGTAATAATTTAAGTGAACATATATAAAATTAAAAATATAAATTTTCCAGATTAACAGAGAAGGCAAGTGAATAGTCAGTACCCTACTGTTGGTTTTTGGAAATCATTTTTCATTCAAAACTGTTGACTGAAAACGATAAGTCAACTTCACTTTCTTTCAATTTTCTTCCTCATAATGGGAATAAGGAAGGGGTAAACTTTGAAAGAGCAGAGCAGTTAAAGAAAATTGCTTCCTTTTCTGATAATTGTTATTGTTGTTGTTCAGTTGTTTAAACTGTGCTTGCCTGTTTGTGACCCCATTTGCAGTTTTCTTGGCAAAGATATTGGAGTATTTTGCCATTTTCTTCTCCAGTTCATTTTACAGATGAGGAAACTGAGGCAAACAGAGCTAACTGAGTTGCCCAGAATCACAAAGCTAGTAAATGCCTGAGGCTAGATCTGAATTCAGGTCTTCCTGACTCCAGACCTAGCTCTCTGTCTACTTTGCCGCCAACCTCCCCTGTCCCACCTAGCTGCCCTGAAACAACAGGAGATTAAAAGTAAGCTATCTCATAAGTAAGCTCCCTAAATATTGCTCTCATGCATGCAACTTTTTGGTTCCTGCTTCTGTATGCCTAACACAGCAACAGTAACAGCAAGGGCTGTCATTTGTCAAGCTCTTACAAAAAAAGAACAGAAACTGATATCAAGAAAACCAGCTCATAACTTGACTCAGGAATGCCCACATCATCCCAACATTAATAATGAATTCTGAACTTCTAAACTCTGGAACTCCAAATGTTCAACTCTCAAATTAACCTTTTTGGTCCTCTCTGCCAGAAATCCTCATATTCTATCCCCAATCCCTTCTCAAACTCTCTGAGAAGTCCAAGTTCAAAAGAATTACCAACCAGAAGATTCTGGATCATGATTGCTTGAGTAATTATTGACACAGCAACATAGATGCTACAAACACAAGGAAAATTTTCTCTGATAGAAAATATATTAGGTAAAAAAATACTGATTATCAATACAATACAATTCTAAATCTCCTATTTTACATGTAGTAAGATCATTACAATTTTAGGGAAAGTTTAAATTCAGGATGAAAATTTTTTAAAGTGTCAAGATGGAAGAGGTAATGTACGAGATTGCAATATCTCCAATGTGGCTTATTCAAAGTATTGATATTGAAAAATTAAAACTGGATAAAGAGAACAGATATGTACTATCCGAACTTTCTATAGAAATATATATATATATATGTGTGTGTGTGTATATATATATATAGGTTGTTGTCATTTTAGTCATGTCTGACTCTTCATGTGCTCATTTGGGTTTTTATTAGCAAGAATGCTTGAGTAGTTTGCCATTTCCTTCTCTAATTTATTTTATAGATGAGGAAACTGAGGCAAACAGGGTTAAGTGACTAACCCAAGGTCACATTACTATTAGGGGTCTAAGGAAGACAAGTCTTCCTGACTCCAGGTCCAGAACTATCCACTACATTGCCTAGCTGCCCTGAGATGTGTGTGTATGACATGTATATATAATTTTACATATGCTAGGATTATACAATATTAGTTGATAGATTCAGGCACAGGAATAACTGAGTCCAAAGGTCATTTAAACATTACAAAATGAGTGACCAAATAGGGAAGAATATTCTTGCTCAAGGTGTTAGTCACTGCCACAGAATCTAAATGGAAAAGGAATTTCATATAGATTGTGTAGGTTTCCATATTCTCTTATTCTCAAAAGATATCATGCTGATTACAGTCATCCCTCGCTATATTGGTTTATTTATCATGCTTTCACTGTATGTGGGTTTAAAAATATATATATACATATATATATATATGTATAATTTTTTTGTATTGTGGAGTTTTTGCTAGATTGCAGGATTTTGTGGATAAATACCATACTGTACTCAATGGAAATGCAGTACACCACTGCTCTTTGCAGAAGTTTGCCAATGTGAAATTATACTCACATACTATTGGCTGATGGAATGAAAGGTGACCAGCCACAGCCCTGTGTTCTATATCCTGACTGCTGATTGGCTCAGTGGCTGTAGCATCAGTCTATTTGCTCTCCTGCATTGTGACCATACTTTCAGCATCTCTCCTTGTCCACTCCACATCGACATGTGATCACTATGCATAGTGTTGCTCTAAAGCATTGTGTTTTTGTGATGTTTTCATAAAAGTTTGAATTTCTTTCATCCTATAATACCCAAATGTTCTGTGCCTTCTAAGGCATCTGACAATGAACCCAAGCTCCAAAGGAAGATTCTTACCATCAAAGAATAAAAAAATAAATATAACCCTGCTAATTTGCAGATTTCACCTATCCTAGAGGTCTATGGAACATAACTCCCATGATAGGTGAGGGATCACCGTACACCAAATTCTAAAACACTACAGAAACAGGGGCAGCTAATTGGCTCAGTGGATAGAAAGCCAGGCCTAGGAACAGGATATGCTGAGTTCAAATTTGACCTTACCACTTCCTAGTTATGTGATCCTGAGCAAATCACTTAACCACTATTGCCTAGCACTTACTGTTCTTCTGTCTTAGAATCAATACTGTATTGATTCGAAGACAGAAGATAAGGGTTTTTTTAATAGTACAGAACTTTTTAATGATTAAGCTAACTAATGAATAAAAAACTTATGTCAGGATCATAAAATGTATTTTGATGAATAAACCATTGAACTATCAAGAAACATTTTAAAAGGAAAAAAATAATTCTGGGAAACAATTATTTGAGCCATATTTATATTTAATTGTAGAAATTTGTAAATTACAAAATGTTAGGGACTAGTCCCAACCAAACTCAATCAAAAACCCAGAGCTTATGTCAACTGGTAAGCTCTGGGTTTTTATATATTCATATTACACAGATCACATTGTGAATATTTCTTCTCCAAAGGGGCAATCAGAGTTTTTCATCATTCAAAAGGTCAAAAGGTCTTCTTCAAGAAGGTCAGGTCTTTTTCTTTTCTCAATTCTATAAAGTAATCATCCATTCCATGTATGCTAAAAGCCCAGGACTTTTATTTCTGGACACATTCCAGGACACTAGAAATATGGGCAAAACTCCCCCTTGGCAAAGATGTTTTCACAAGGCATTTCAGAGGATTTTCTTTGTTATTTTACTCACAATGTGATTATTGATTGCTGTTCTTTATACAAAATTATTCAATCAATTAATAATTGAGATTATTCCTCACAATTTATCACTAAAAATAGGTTATCTAATAGGATTACATGCAGAAAATATACAGTTATAAGAGGCATTAAAAACTGAATTTTATCTTTTACAATGTATCTTAAACAGAACTGGCAGACAGCCAGTGAACTGTGTGCAGATTTGTATAGAAGGAAACTAGTACACTGACTTGTACTTGGGAAATTGTATAACATTTCTGATGATTATAAATTGCTCCATGAAACAATCTTCTATATTTTAAACACCATTATTCTTCCAAACAGAGGTGACCATTTGCCAAAAGAAAGTGGAGAGATGCAACATGATCATGCATTCTCTCCAGAATGTTATCAAATAGGATTTTCATACAATAAGTGATATAAATGATATCTATGAAATGTAGGGTGGGAAAAGGAGGTGATATGTTGATATTGACAGGTAATACATTATAAGAGTTAAATTAAGAGTTTTGAAAAAATAAGAGAGCAGCTTTTAATAACTTAAGTTTTGATGAGAATATCGCAAAAAGAGGGAAATATTGGAGAGAGAGAGAGAGAGAGAGTGAGAAATTGCCCAACTACCCTATAACTGCCTATAACTGCCTATAACTGCAATTAGAGAAAGTCTAGCTTATCACCCTTCAGTTCAGCTCAGCTCAGCAGGCAGAATATATATATTCATATATATATGGTAAATATTTTTATCATATATATATATATGTACATATATATTAAAAGGACATCCAGATACCAAGTTAAATTAGAGAAAGGGATTAAGAATTCCCTTTTACAACATGAACAGCCCAGATTCAACACTGGTACTCAAAAAATATCAAATCATGCAAAGGAAGGTCTCCAACATACTTTATCAGTTTCATTTGAAGAACTGAATTAGAATTGTACAGGAAGAGAACAGTCTGACAATTGGAAAGAGTGGTTACATCAGTGATATCATGGATCCATTTAAGTAAATATTAATATTTAAGAAAATCCAAAGGATTCCAAGGAATATTTTACAGCACTTTCAGATTGTTTGTAGTTAGTATATTAAGCCAGACAAATATTCCATTTTTTGTTTTAATTTATTGGTCTTTGTATTACACATTTGTTTAACAGATTTCCCAACAAAGGCCTCTCTATTTTCCTACCCTGAACTGAACCTTCCCTTAGGAAAGATAAACAATTAAATAAAACCAACCAACATAGAAACCATATTTGCCAGTGTATGAAACATTCTAGTCCTATAGTCTTGAAACTCTCTTCTAGCTTGAGGGGAGTGTCATTATCTGGGTCAAAACTGATTATTTCAATTCTTTTCTATTCAGATACATTTTGGTGTTATTTTCAATTTTTATTGCTTATATCGTGTTTATTGCTTTATTTGTTTCTATCATTCTATATGAATATCACGCCATATCATATTTCTCTGAATTCTTCAGATGTGATATTTTTTATGGCACAATCATATTCCTTTACATTCATATATTTGAAGATGTCAAATAGAACCCCAATTTATGGCCGCCAACTTTATTTCATTTTCTTTTGACTTCTACAAGGAGTGTTGCTCTGAGTACTTCAGCATATATGAGAAATTTCTGTAACTAAGACTTTTAAAATATGAAGTTATATTGGATTTGAAGTCAGTGAAACTAAGTTCAAATTCTAATTCTGCAATTTAATACCTGTATGATCTTGGGAACATTTTTTAAATCTTTAGCATCAGTTCCCTCTTCTGTAAAATGAAAAAAATTGTACTACGTGATCTCAAATTTCTTTTATATGACTAATAGTACAATTTCTGAGCCTAGGGGTATAAATTTTCTAGTCCTTTTAGCCTAGTTCTCTATGCTGGCTTCCTCCAATAAATTTCAATCCCACCTTCTTCCAAAGACCTTTCTGGAACCTCAGCACTATTTGTGCCTTTACTTTAAGATTTCCTCCTATTTGCTATTTATATCTTAGGTTTACATGTTGTTTCTGTCATATAGGTGTAATTTTTGCATGTTATCTCTCCCATTAGAATGGAAACCCTTTGAAAACAGAGACTGCACTTTTGTCTTTCCTCATATATTTAGTGCTACACTCCATGCTTGGCATATAGTAATTGCTTAATAGATGAATGTTACCTGACTAATAATTGAGCTAATTCATAGCTTCACCAAAATTTATTAATGTGCCTGTCTTTCATCATATTGTGTTAATTATTTACCAAATAAGGAATACATCTACACATGTTAATGAGAAAATATGAACTACTGAATAAGAGAAAAAAAACTGAACAATTTACCAGCATTCAAAATTGTGGTTAAAAAAATACAGCCATGCTTTTCATCTAAGTTTGACATCAGTAATTATTGCTTGAATAAATTAGTAGTCAAATAACTTCATCTCAAAGATAGAAAAATCTTAAAGATAGATTCATCAGATAAATGCAACATGAACTTTAAAATAAATCCTAACAAAAATGGATTACTATTTTTCAAAAGATTTAATTTAGTTTTGGATAAAGGAAATCGAGTCAACATTATAAATGTATATTTTATAAAGCACTTGATACATTTGTAATATTTATTTGAAAAATTCAAATTGACTTGCACTAAAATCTGGCTAAGCAAAGGGCAATGATAAATGAAAAGGAATTCCAATTGGAAACAAGGAAATTGCTAGTCTTTACAATTAAGAACAATCATATTTATCAACCTCAATAATTTTGGAAAGGGATAAAATAGAACCTGAATGCACTGTGCAGGTTCTATTTCACAATATATTGGAAAATAGTATAAGAAAGTGAACATAAAGAGGAATGCTAGAGGGATTATGAGCTGAGGCAGTAAATAATACATTGCTATTTAACTGTGAAGATGCAAAGTAGCATATCTTGGGGGAAATCAAACTAAACAAAGATAGTCACTGCTTAGGAGAGAAAGAGAAAACAAAATTACAAGAACCAACAAAGTTAGTAGTAAAAAATAAATGGGATGTACTCTTAGAGTGTATCATGTCAACTTCACAGAAGTGTAGAATCACAAGATATTGAACTCAGTCAGTTCTCAATTACCTATGTGAAGATAGCATAACAGTGATGGACTCAATCCCAAAAGGCAGAGAGTGCAAAAATCATATTTTTGTTTGTGTATTGGTTTGTTTGTAAGGTATTTTTTGTGACTGGGCCAGAATAAATAAAGGTTTTCCCTATGCTAACAGAATGATAAGTAGATTGAGAGAAGGGAATTGAATTACTGGTTTTGAGTTGCAGGGAAACTTCAAAGTCATCCAATTCAATCCACCAATTTTTATAGAAGAGGAAGCTGACACTGAGAGAGTTTAAGAAATTTACCTATGGTTACAAAGAGGATATATGGAAGATCTAGAAATCAAACCCTAAGCCTCTGGTGCTAACTCCAAACTCAGTGTTCTTTCCTATCTACCACTCTCCTTCTAAAGTAATAGCAAAATTTGTAAGCAATTTATTTTTCTCCTCCTGAAGCCATCAGTCCCATTCATCCATCCTTCCCTCTTAGCAGATATCATTAGGGTAGTCTTTATTGAAAACAGCAAAGCCATCCAAAGTAAACTTCTTTGAGTGTACATTATTATATATCAAAATATTGTTTCTTTACTCAGCTTGTCCTCTTTCCTTTCTTAGAGGAAAGACTACTTTTTTTCATCAAGGCTTCCCCAGTACCTCTCTACTTCCTCAAAGACTATGCTACATGAACCATGTGGCCACTCAACAGTTGAATCTTTTGATTTCCATTGATTCTTCCTCTGCTGCCTTTCCTCCCCAAGACATCTCTTGACTTTTTCACCCCTCAAAATGCTCTCTTACACTACTCCTTCACATTATCACCAAATATCTAGAATGTAGAGTCTACATCTCATTCTCCTTCGACCTAATTTACTCTGCAACTACTTGAAATTTGGTTTTGTTGCTCACTACTAAAATTGCTTAGTCAAAGATCCTTTATGTTTTCCTAACTGATAAAGATAATGGCTTTTTTCAGTCTGTATGTTTCTTATTCTCCATGTATCATTTAATGTAATTTACACTCTCTCCCTGAATCTTTCTATTTTAATGGCTAGCTTGATAACACAACCTGGTAACCATTCTCTCATCTCAAAGATCAGTACAATACTGTTTTTGATTCCTCTTTTCCTTCGTGGTAAGTAATGTATGCTACCTCTACATTCAGGCTTCTTTCCCCACTCTCTGTTTCCCAATTTTGTTCTAATAACAATTGCTGCAATTTCACTTATTGTTAAGTAGATAGCTCTCATCTCTAGTTCAACTTCTCTTTCTCGGATCAACCCCCATTTCTAATTTCTTGAAATGAAATCTAAAAACATCTCCCTTTGATGCTGCTCTAAAACCTCAAACACGACACATCTCAAATAAACAACATTTTCCATAAAATCTTTTCCCTCTGTTAACTTTCATATTTCTGTTACATTCACAAAATATCATGCATAAAAATGTTGATGTTATTATTAACTCCTTTCTAATTACACCTGAGATATTATAACGTGCCAATATTTCTTATATCCGTAACCTTTTTTTTCCATTCCTACTCTTATATGACTAATCTAAGCCTTTATTTCAAAGTCTCTTAGAGGGAGACCATAGTTTGTTTGTTTTTCCCCATTGCTATTGGCTTCCCCCTTCATTTCATTATTCACACTAATGCCAAACAAATCTCCCTACTACATAGATATGATCATGCCATTGCTTTTATTAAAATTTTTCATGGATTCTCTATTGTCTACCAAATAAATACCCAACAATTTAATCTGAAACTCAAAATTTAAATTCAGCAAATATTTGAAGCTACTTTATAGAGAACACTGAACTATTATTACTCAGGGAGATATAAGGCAGAATTATAATTAGACCCTAACTTAGAGTGGAGAAAGTATGCTTCTGTCCTGAATGGGTCATCAGTGCTTTATGGGCAGCAAGATAGAATACCAGAAAGTGTGCTGGACTTGAAGCCAGGATGTTGAGTTCTTAACCTCCTTCAGATACTTACCAGTTCTGTGGTCCTGGCAAATCTGAACCTCAGTTTTCACATGTATAAAATGAGAATAAAAATACTACCTATATTACAGGGTTGTTGTAAAGATTAAATAAGATAATATTCGGAAAGTACTTTACAAACCCTAAAATGTCATATAAATGCTCACTATCATACAAAAATAATTATCTTTATAATCTATACTTTCCTATGCTCTGACCATCATGTTCCTTCATTGAGGCTTACCTTTCCCTATTCATAGCATGGTATTAAAGCACCAAATCCAAGTCACACTACCAGAATCTGCGTGTGTGCATGTGTATGCGTGCATGTGTGTGTGTGTGTGTGTGTGTGTGTGTGTATTTGTATTGTGTCCTCTCTCTATCTGTCTCTCTAATGAATTTGTCCCTGGTCTCAGAATCATTGTTATACAATTCATATAAGAACACATCTCTGGCCCACTTAAGCTTACATTCCAATAAGTAGATATTAAATATGTATAAATTGATATTAGGAGAATGATCATAAATGAAAACAGAAGAAAGAAAAACCCATAGCTCAATTTCTTCTCAGAGTGGTCAATAAAGGAGTCAGCAAATTTCATCATTGTTTCATCATGTTCTTCAAAGTAATAAGAAGCATGATTTCAAGCAACTGCCATACATATTACCCTGGAGCACTCATAAGAAGCATATTTCCAAAATTATAACATATCAGTGGTCTAGGCTCCAATATTTATAGTAAAGGATGAAAAAAAGGTTTTAGGGAACACATGAAAGGATTTTCAAAACTAAGCGAACACTTTTTATACTTAGTGATTTCCATGAAAATGTACATATAAAGTAAGACAGAATTTGAGCTATGTCATGTATGTAACTTATATTTCTATGCATACATATATTAATACATATAATCAATCCATTTTAAAAAGAGAATTAGAAGACACTATATATGGAAAACAACAAAAGACACACTAAAAATAAAAATCACTCTACCTTCATGGAAAGAAAATAATTGATTTAGATATAACTCTTTTAAAAATCAGTTTCTTTCATCCAGCCAAATCATTGCCTTGTTAGAGAAAAGGTAAATTAAAGATAAGAATAAGATAATGGATAAAGATGGGGGAAATGCATGACTACAGTATTTTTTCCCTGAATTATCTAAACAAATACCTGATGCCAAAAATTGAAAACTTATAAAAATGAAGACATCAGTTCTGACAATAAACATCTTTTAGAGAAGGTTTACCAGTAAAAACAGTCACCACAAGAAGTAGTTCCAAAAAACCCATAAACCAAAACTAGTTACTCACCTATTTCATAAACAGAGGCACATGGCAGCCAAAGATACCACCAGATTTGATTATAAATTAATTTGCAAAATTAATATCTATGAATGACAGAAAGTAGCAAACTGCATCAACTTACAAAAATAATCAAAATTAATTAAGAATAAATGAGCCTTCATGGTGCTTGACTTGAGATCCATCTAAAGTAAAACATACTAAGATCCATTTTTAATGAAATTAGAATTCATATGACAAATATATGTGTAATGGAATGGATCTGCTGGTTTATAATTATTTGTTTTCATCAACTTTAATAAATGAGTATTTTGATTCCCTCATTTCAGGATCCAATGCACCACTTAAAGAATTAGCAATACCATTTAAGAAGATGAAGTTGGGAAGATTATCCAGATCTCACTAAACACATAAAGAAAAGGGAAGTAGGCTGTAGGCAATGGAATTGACATCATTTGAATGTTAAATAAAAGAGTGGACTTATTTAGCTGAAAGCAAAGAATATACTCTTTGTTATCTCTTAGCACTATCTTGTAGAAGAGTAATTCAACACATTGTGCTTGGTCCTAAATAACAAAAGTAGGAATAAAGGTTTGAAGTTGGAAGCAAGGTAGATTTTGACACGATACAAGGAAAAACTTGAACAATTATAACAAGCAAAACATGACTGTAGAGTTACTAGATTCTTTCTCACTAAGGCAACTGTTTTTTTTTTTAATTTGCCAGGAATGTTATGTGTGCTTCCTATTCAGATATAACTCAGGCTGAATGAAGTACACTCTTTTTCACTTCTGAATTTCTGTGATTGTGATCAGCATTGCTGTATTCTCTACCAAAGTGGAAAACAAGTGATAATAAGAGAAAGACAAAACAAAGTTCTATTGAAGATCTGAGGGGGTAAACACGATTGCCAACTAGGAATATTAGGAAAAGTTTCTTGCAAAAGGTAGGATAGGATTTTAATTAAACTTTCAAGAAAACATGTTCCATGGACAGAAATAAAAGCAGAACAAGTACTTCTATCTGGAGTCTACCTCCTAAAACAAGAAAGTAAGAGGACAGAATTAGTCTCAAGGTCATAAGGATCTGGGTTCAAGTCTTTCTTCTGAGACATATTGACTTTGTGTTGCTAGGTAATTCACTTATCTCCTCAATACCCTGGGCAATTCTCTAATATGATAAGGCACAGATGGTTGTTTCCCTGTATTGGTAAATGGAGTCTCCTTACTAAGAATTCCCTACATTAGTGAAGTCTAGTTTAGGACAATATTTACAATATGTTTATAAGTGCATGTACTGTATATGAATTTTTCTGTATGCAGGTATAAGCAAACATCGTGTCTACTGAATATCTGCTATTTTCCTAGATCTAAGCAAATATAAACTTTAGTAAACTTGGAACCAATATAAAAAAATTCACTGTTCTTATAAAAATAACATTTGATTCCAAAATATCTTCCCAGGAAAAAATGATGGAAGCTTCAGTCCGTAAATCATTTAAAATTGAACCTGTTAATGTAGCTGGAATCTTATGATTTCAATCGTATTCATAATATCCATATTTTCCTGATATACTTTTCCGAGGAAAGCCATTGCAGGGAGGAGACTTGGTGATAAAAGTTAAAATATATACCATCTGTAATAGCCCTGGTCACTGCCTTGGATGGATGGCACAATTAAAACACCCCTAAAACCTCCAAACTCAAAGAAGCTCAGTGCTTCATTAATGAAAACCCAAACTAATCCAAGAAGAGATTATGACATTCTATCAGAACACAAGTATATATAACATAAAATATTGTGAGGGACACACCTCTCTGTAATAAAATAGCTTCCTGGTGTCTTGAATGTGTTAGTAGAAGATTACTTTCCAGTCTCGGTAGATGATCAGTCATAACCTTCAGTGGATTATCCAGAATATCACTCATGTTTCAGACAGTAAGCTTCTTTATGAATAGTAAAGCTGATTTTTTTTAAAGTAGGAAAACACTAGCTAAGCCTTAGCAAGATCTTGTTTTATTCTATTTTCAGAAATCACACTGATATCTTGACCCAAGAACACGGGTGAAAATGAACCTGAAGGAGAAAACTGGATTTTCTTGTTAATCCCTTTATGTCAAATGTATATTTTTACATCTTGTAGAATTTGTCAAATTTTAAGCCCTAAAATATCTATTTAAAACTGTAGCAAGAATAACATCAACTAAGGCCCCCACCATGTATAACAGTTTTATTTTTGATAAAAAGAAAGTAAAATTGTCTTTGAGAATTGAATTAGTTCAGTTTAGAGCTATTCAAGTAGCTTCATGATTAGCTAAGTATAAAAAACCCAGCAATGTGAAGAACAGGTGGCTTCTCATATTTGGTGCCAGCTTCTGAGTAGCATTTCCCCATGGCAAATACAGAGGCAGAGAAGTTGCAACCAATTGAATTGATTTTGTATCATTGTTGAATATTTTTCCCTACTATGGTTGAGTAAATATCCTTTCTATTAAAGATGTTTCATCCCCCAGCCTTAGCATGACACCTGGCACACAGTATGGGTATACTAAAAGATTATTGACAGCACTGATGGCCTACACATAATCCAGTTTCAGAACTTTTGGTGTTAGTTGGCAGGATTGGAACAGAATTAACTGTTGGATGTCTTCATGGTAGATTTGGAAAAAAGGACAATGTAATTGGATGCTCTGAACAGGTATCTTCACCCTATTGGCATTGTGCTTCTGACAGTGATCAGAATCCAATTTTTCTACTGTTTCAGGTAGTTAGAAAAGAAACTGTAGGTGGTGTTATAAATAAAAGGGATAGAAGGGTAAACTAGATACTACCACTCTTAAATGGGTGACAGCAGTGGTAGTTCAGATATGTGGCTAGTGCAAGATCACCTGAGTCTTGCCACCTAGCTAGAAGCTGTGTCACCTCCCTCCTTTATAACAGTGCCCAGGCAGGATCCTTCAGGTCAGTAGATGGGTATCCCTTCAGATCCCACCTGGGGTTGATTAGTGATGAATATTGGGCTCTATTAGCCTTGGACATGTTTATCTGACTGCATTTGCTCCCTTCCCAGAGAAGTGATGAAATAACCACTCTGGGAAGGTACTTGAAGAGTTTTATAAATATTTAGCAAGAAAGGAATATTAGGAAATGGGAAGAGGAATAGGGAAACCCTAAACTAATCTTTGGTAAACTAATCCCTCAGAGCTGTAGGCAGGTGAATGATTCTGGCTTGTTATTAGCTCCTCTGGCTCAGCCTGGCCACAGCTAAACCAGAGCAAGCAAGCTGTTGTTTGATGTCTTTCAGCTTCTTCTTCTTGCCAGATGTTATGCCTTTACAGCCTTCAGGAACCACCCCTTTTCCACCGTCTTCTACTTCTCCTGCCCACTTCCCGGATCCCTCCCGGGCCCCAGGATACCTAGATATCTAAAGATGGATTGAATTCCTAAATATCTAGGGGACAGAATAATAGGAGGATTCACAGTCTGGATACAGGTTGGCAATGTCAATGAGGTACAAGACAAGAGTTCTTGCAAAGTTGAGCCAAGCAAGCCTCAGATCCCAATAGTCCAGGGTCTACAGATTTCAGGTCCAAGGGAAATTAAAAAACCAAAAGCCAGGGCTGCCAGGGTATTTATACCCACCCTGGCCAACCGCTTTCTCCCCTGTCCTCATGGCCTCTGGGAACATTCTGATGTCCAATGGTCTTCACCTGTCAATCAACAGTGAGACTCCCAGCTCGCAGAGTTTCAATATAACAGTGGGCAGTCCAAAGTCAGAAACAACTGTGTATATGCACTCCTAGTCATTAAGAACCTTGCTCAGAAGATGATACATGCTATGAACTAACATTTGTTAAATCTGAATAACTATGTTTAAGAGGGTGATTGTGACTTCCAGAGCCACCAATTATGGAAGGTTTGGGTCCGCCATAAAAATTGTTAATTCAGAGAATGTCTAAGAACTGTATTGCTTAGTGTTTGAAACTTTTTGCATGGCATTTAGGACATTATTAACTTTAGATTATTGACTGATTGCATACATAGTGTTTAATGTAGGGCTTGTCATCTAGTATGTGCTTACTAAATACTTGTTTATTAACTGGTGTGCCTTTCAGGTCAAACAATGCCATTCTTCAGTAAACTCCAGTAACTCCCTATAGCCTCCAGGTTCAAATATAAAATCCCCTTTGGCATTGAAGATACTTCATAGACTACCCTTCTTACTTTCCAGCCTACTGATAGCTCACACTCCAATATACACACACACAAACACACAGTGATAGAATGATACTTGCCCTCTTGCTCTTCCTCAAATATTTCCTGACTATATATTTTCACTGGCTGTACCTTATGCCTAGAATGCTTTATCTCCTCATCTCTGCCTACTTAATGTCTGTTAAAATTATATGTCCTATGGGAATTATTTTCCAGTCCTTCTTAACTCGATTGCCTTTCATCTATTGATTATTTCAATCATTTCCTGTATATAACTCGTCTGTACATCATTATTGGCATATTATTTCTTTCCCCATCAATTGTGAGCTCCTAAAGAGCAGAGACTGTTTTGTCCCTCTTTTTGCACACTCAGAAGTTAGCCTAGTATCTGGCATATAAGAAGCACTTTAAAAAAGTTAATTGCCTAATTTACTGAAAGAAATATGTGTCAAGCCTAAATAATATATGCTAATTTTCTCCTATGCTGCACTTTTTATACTTAGGAAGTTATGTTAATAGTTTGAGCCTTGCTGGACTGAAGCTTAAAACATCAAGAATGTGTTTAGTAGTTTTAGATGGAAAAAAGGATGAAGGGGAATAAAAATAGCAAGAAGTATAATGATCTAGTTCTATGTCAAAGAGAAGAAAGAACAGAAATTCCAGGTTTCATCTATACCACTCAGAATGAAAATTGTATGCATCCTAATTATATGATCCACTCATCTATTCAGTGCTGTACCAATCCAACTACCCAAAAATTACTTCATAGAGCAAGAAAAATATATAATTCATATGGAAGAACAAAAGATAAATCAAGGGAATTAATTTTAAAAATATATGACAGAAGGTGACTTAGTTGTACCAGATCTTGAACAGTATTATAAAGTAGCAATCATCAAAACAATCTGGTAATGGCTAAGAAATAGAGAAGAAGAATAAATGTAATAGTTTAGACACTCAACACACAATAGTAAATGACCATATTAACCTAGTATTTGAGAAACCCAAAGATCCAAGCTATTCGGGAAAAGTATTCACTATTAAAAAAGAACTGCTGGGGAACTAGAAAACATTATGGCAGAAAGTAGACACAGACCATCACTTCATGTCATATACCAAGCTAAAGTATTATGTATACATGATTTAGAAGTAAAGGATTATATTCTTGCCTTTTTATTATTCCAAATTAATTTTATTGTTATTTTTCTATTTCGGTATACTACTTTTTTGGTAATTTAGTTGGGATAGCATTGAACAGGAAGATCAGTTTAAGGAAGACTGTCATTTTTAATGATGCCCCCATTGAGGAATTAATATTTCTCCAATTAATATTTCTCCAATTATTTAAATCTGACTTCATGTATATAAAATGTTTTATAATTATGTTGATATAGTTTTGGGGGTTTTTTTTGACAGATATATTCCTAGTTACATTATTTTATCTATGATTAGTTTAAATGGATTACCTCTTATTATCTCTTCTTGTGGAATGTTGGTAATATATAGAAATGTTAATGATCTATGTGGGTTTATTGTATATCTTGCTACTTTGCTAAAAGTATTGATAGTTAAATTAATTTGTATTTAACTCTTTAATATTTTAAATATATATTATATACATACACATATATATCATCATATCATCGGCAAAGAGGTAGTTTATTATGTCTTTGCCCATTCTGTTTCCTTTTATTTCTTTTTCTTCTCATTGCTATTGTTAGCATTTCTAAAAAAATACTAAATAATATTAGTAATTATGGACACCCTTCTTTCACTCTTGATCTTACAAGAAACCTTGTAACTTATATCCATTACATATAATATTTGCTTGAGGCAGAACCTAGATGGAAGAGTAGAAGCAAGGGAAACTCAAACCACCATTAGAATCTTCTCCAATCCAACTTAAAATAACACCACAAAATGAAAACTGAAGTAAAGGAACCAAAAAGGAGATGTGGTGAAGCAGCTTTCGTGCAGAAAACAATTTGGAAGGTACGCAGAAAGTGTCTGGTTCACTGGGGGAGAAAGGAACATAGCCAGGAGGAGGCTACAACAACCTGGGATCGATCTACCATTTAGGCCCTAAGGTCATGCCTAAATCAGTAGCAGTGCAACCCAATGAATGCCCAGTAAAGCTCCAAACAAACATGAAGTAAGATCCAAAATCCTAGGCAAAGCAGTCACTGCTTGTGTGATCTGTGTAACCCCAGGAGCAAGGCCAAGACTTGTAGTGAGGACCTGAATCCCAGTTTGAGACACTCTGCATGGCATTCCAGGTCAGTGTAAAGACAGAGCTAGGCCCTCCAGAATCCCTGTAAAAGCAATGCCCAGGGTGCTGATTTGAAGGAGCCCCAATTTAGCTAGCCCTTTTGAAGAAACAACTGACCTGAAAAATAGATCTAGGAGAGACAATTTAAGAATTATTGGACTACCCAAAAGCCATGATTAAAAAAACAAAAACAAAAAGCCTGGACACCTGTAGTGGGTAAATAAAGACACAGGGGTTAGCAGTGGTTGACAAGGGATTAATGCCTAACACACAAACACAATGGGGATCACACACCCCTCCCACAAACAGAGGACACACCTGGGAATGAAAGATGTCAGGGTTAGGAATGGCAGTTAAACCCAAATGTCATTCTTAACTAAGTCAGTGAACAAACAACTCCTTTAGTGGGTCCTTGAATGGTTGTGGAGAAGGAAAGTAGTCTGTAAGTTATGAAAACTGTTTAATAATGAGTTTAAGGGTAAGAAATATAGGGATAAGTCATACTAAACTAAGCATCTATGGACAAACTCCAGGGAATGGAAAGGTGGGGCAGACACTCTACTCTGGCACTTAAAGCAGGCTGTCAGGTCAAGCGTGGCAGGTTAGAAGGAATTTGGATGTCTCACTACTGGGTCCTCTTCACTCCAGCAATGAGCTAAGATTTTTCAGGAACACAGGTCCACAGCAAATAAATCCACAAATAGATGAAGACAGATTGCTGAACCGGCCTGAAGGTGCACCCTTCAGAGCTGAGATCAATGCTCAAACTTGAACTTCCTCACAGGAAAGATGACTTCTTATAAGAGACAAATCCACTTTCCTGGGCTCTTAACTGGAGATAGTTAAGCATCTAATTGCTCTTAGCCATATTAGAGTCTCTCTCCAGAAAGACTTCCTTCTCACTGTTCCATGATTGGAACACTCCAGCCTTGCCTGACAAGCCTAGCTGCTATCTTACACTAAATGTATAAAATCTTAATTTATAAATTTGCCTACAACACATCATAATATAAGAAATTATGAAAAAACTGCCCTGAAATTCTTAAACAAAAGAATAAACGAAAAATAGAAAACATCTATAGATCATTTCCAGAAAGGAATCACCAAATGATAAGTCCCAGGAATATTATAGCTAAATTCAAGCAGAAAATACTTCAAACAGCCAGAATTCAAATACCTTGGAGCTACAATCAGGATTATACAGAATTTAGCATCTCCCATATTAAAGGATCAGAAGACCTGGAATATGATATTCCAGAAGGTGAAAGATCTAGGTTTACAACCCAGAATTTACTATCCAGAAAACCTGAGTATATTCTTTCATGGAGAAAATGGTCATTTAATAAAAATAGAACATTTCCAAACATTCCTAATGAAAAGACCAGACCAAAACAGAAAATTTGATGTCCAAAGTCAAGACCCAAGAAGAGCCTAAAAAGGTAAATAAGAAAGAGATAATTAAAGGGACTCAGTAAGATCAAACTGTATGTATGCTTAAATGGAAAGAGGTTATTTGTAATTTTTTTTTAATTATCAGAGCAATTAGAAGGTATATACATAGACAGAGGGTGTGGGAGTAAACTGATTAGTATTACATGATATGCAAAAAGAAAAAAATTCCAGAGGTGAAAAAGAGAATTGCACTGAAGGAAAAAGAAAGGGAGAAGGAATGGAGTAAATTATTTCACCTAAAGAGGCATGAAAAACTATGACAATGGAGAGCAGAATGAGGGTGGTATTGGCAATGCTTAAACCTTACTCTAATCACAATTGGCTTAGAGAAAGAATAACAACCATACTCATCTAGATATAGAATCCTAACTTATCCTCTAGAGAAGTTGGAGAGGAATATGACAAGGGTTGGGAGGGTGAAGTGAGGGGAGAGGAGGTGTTAAAAAGTAAAACTTATCTATTAACTATTAATTTGACTACTAATTGATAATATGGAGTAATAGACTTATTTGGGGTTAATAAAAGATGTATCCACTCCAGAGGACAATAAATTTGATAAATTACTGTAGTGGAAGTATGTAATGCTGGTAAAATCAAAAGGGCAATAGGGAAAGAAATATCTATCTTATGTAATTGAGCTTCAGAAAGAGCTTGATTTAAAGCTTGTTGGTCTTAAGGTATGCCCATAGAACCATTGTTTTCTGGAGTTGTGGCAAGGGTAAGATGAGAATAACTGGCTGCTTCACTTTCTAAATTCTGACTCAGGGGGAAGGACTTCATCCAGGGAGTAAGAAAAGGGTTTTGTCATTTTAAACTAGATGCCTCTGAAGGAAGGAGAACTGACTTAGCTTTAGATTTAAGAACTGGCTTGTCTCCTGTGTTTTACTCTTCCTTCCTGTCCTACAATTGTATCCCCTGCCCTGGAATGGGGGAAGGTTTTCCTCACCTGCACTCCTCAATGTGCTTTCAGGAGTCCTTGTTCATGGCATCACATGTCAAGTCCGGTTCCAGAGAACAATCAGGATCCCCAAAAGGCAACAAGGAAAATAACATAAACCCAAATTGAAATCAGGAAGACCACAGAAGCTGATAGCTCGATTTATTGAGAATAGCTACTATTTTATAGAGAGAGCCAAACAAGCTGGAGATTTTGCACAAGTTTCCAAATAGGCAATAAAGGTAAATGATTGATAAAGTGATACAATATGGTGTGAAGTCACCCATAAACAGAAGAGGGTAGCAGAGTAAATTAAAAACCAGAATACTACTATGTATTGTTTTCAAGAAACAAATTTTAGACAAGGAGACACACACAGTGTAAAGGGGAGGGTCTGGAGCAGAATTTATTGTGAATCATCTGAAGCAAGAAAAACAGGAAGAGCAATCATGATCTCAGGCAAAGATAAAGCACAAATAGATCTGATTAACAGAGATAAGTAAGTAAATTACATTTTGCTAAAAATAATAAAAATAATAAATCAATATCAATAATAAAAATATATACACCAAATGAAATAGTTTCCAAATTTTTAAAGAAGAAAGTAAATGAATTTTAGGAGGAAATAGACAGTAAAACTATATAATGGGGATCTCAACTTATCCATTTCAGATTTAGATAAATCAAACAAAAAGAAAAGGAAGTGAAAGAAATCTTAGAAAAGTTATAACTAATAGATCTCTGGAGAGAATGGAATAGGAATAAAAAGGAACATACCTTCTTTAAAGCAGTTCATGGCTCCTACACAAAAGTTGACCATATAATAGGGCATAAAAACTTCACAACCAAATGCAGGAAATCAGAAACAATAAATATATTATTTTCAGATCATAACAAAATCAAAATTATAATCAATAAAGGTCCCTGGAAAGACAAAATAAAAATTAATTGGAAAGAAAATAATCTAATGCAAAAAATGGGGCTGAGTCAAAGAATAAATTATAGAAACAATAATTTCATTAATGAGAATGACATTGAGAAGATAACAGATCAAAATGTATGGAATAAAGCCAAAGCAGTACTTATGGGAAAATTTATATCCCTAAATGCTTACATCCATAAAAATAGAGAAAATGCAGATCCATGAATTGGGCATACAACTAAAAAAGCTAGAAAAAGAACATACTAAAAATACTCTATTAAATAAAGTCTAATTTGAAAATCATAAAAATTAAAGAAGAAATTAATAAAACTAAAACTAAGAGAACAATTGAACTAATAAGACCAGAAGTTTATTTTTTGGGAAATAAATACATGAAATAGACAAAGCATTGGTTAATTTGATTTAAAAGAAGGAAAAAATCAAATAATGAGTATCAAAAATGAAAAGGGTGCACTCATCACAAATGAAGAAGAAATTATAACAATCATTAGGAGCTATTTTGCCCATTGATATGCCAATAAATGAGACAATCTAAGTGAAATGGATGAATATTTATAAAAAGCAAAATGTTCAGATTAACAAAAGAGGAAATAGAATACTTAAATAATCCCATGTCAGAAAAATAAATTGAACAAACCATCAATTGATTCCCTAAGAAAAAATCCCCAGGGCCAAATGGATTCACAAGTGATTTCTATCAAACATTTAAAGAACAATTTATCCCAATACTACATAAACTATTTGAGAAAATGGACAGAGAAGGAATCCTACCAAATTCTTTTTATGAAATAAATATGGTACTGCTCCTTAAACCAGAAAGAGCAAAAGCAGAGAAAGAAAATTATGGACCAATTTCATTAATGATTAACTATACAAATATTTTAAATGAGATACAAACAAGGAGACTACAGCAATATAAGCAGTTGTGATTTATACTAGAAATGCAGGGCTTGTTCAATTTTAGGAAAACTATCAGCAATAACAGAGTCATATCAATAACCAAACTAAGAGAAATCACTTTGTTTTCTCAATAAATGCTGAAAAAGCCTTCAAAAAAATACAACACTCGTCTGGAAAACATTCTATGCCAGTACTTTTTTCTACTCTGAATCTGTAACACTTATGAGTTTTGTTTTTTGTTTTGTTTAACAAAGAGGAAAAATAAAGTGATAAAGCAATCAAAAGACTGAGAGGTTTAGGGGTCAGTTGACCTTCACTGGTAAATAACCTTACCTGGTCAAATTAATTTTAGTTGAGAAGTAACTTTTCAAAAGCCAATTTTTTTCTCGTATTTGCTGTATGAAACTGCCAATATCACGAATAGAAAACGAGAACCACGATGGAAGAAGAAAAAGTAATGTTAAGTTGTATTTTTGTGTTACCTAAGTGAGCAGTACAAAGGCAAGAGCAAGCAGCTGAACTTTAGGGAAAGAGATGGTGTTGATTTAGAGGCATACATACCTGCATTTTACATTTTCTTGATGTGTAATCATATTGCCAAAGACAAACTATTTCATCAATTATTGTAAATAACACTTTTCCCCAAACCTACCCTAAAGTTTCTGTGATGTATTGTCTTCCAGTTGCAATAAAAATTACAGAGTTGCATCAAAAAAAAAAAAAAACACTAGAGGGGGCAGCTGGGTAGCTCAGTGGATTGAGAGCCAGGCCTAGAGATGGGAGGTCCTAGGTTCAAATCTGGCCTCAGACACTTCCCAGCTGTGTGATCCTGGGCAAGTCACTTGACCCCCATTGCCTAGCCTTACCACTCTTCTGCCTTGGAGCCAATATACAGTATTGACTCCAAGATGGAAGGTAAGGGTATAAAAAAAACACTAGAAACCATATGAATAAATGAGTCATTCTCCAAAATGGTAACTTATAGAGAGACAGCTCTCTATATGGTAGGGGTGCTGAGTGGCCTTTTGAGGCATTGGATTGTTAAGACAGGAAAAAGAAAATGAGAACAACCAGACTAGTGGTTAGCCCATGCTGCTCCAACGCTATGGGATTTGGACTTTATTTTATACTGGTTTCAAACAAAGAACACAAAGAAAGAGTCACAGTTGTGGAGGGGTTACAAATCATACACAATCCATTAAAGTCTAAAAAGTAGAGATATAGGTACACGGACAAGGGCCAAATTCCAACCACCAATTACTAGGGGTTAATTCTGGGAGCAGAAATATATTTCATGGAGATGTTTACTAATTGCGTGCTGCCTTGATTTACAGGTCTGCACCTGGTCAGATAGTCTGGATTAAATTGTCTGTCTACGTCTTATGTAAGTAACATTTTTTTTAGGATTCAGGCTTCTTAATTATCAAGGAGAGAAATTGTTAACTCAGTAGCTGCTGATCTGCTTAAGGACTCAAAGCTTTCCAATAATAATATTGAGAAGAGGTGGGGATCTGAAAATGAGTCAAAAGAGAAGCCTCAGATTTTTACCTTAGATGGCCCATTCTATCTGAATCTGACATGCAGTGCAGAAAAAAATCATACACACAGTTTTACTTGCTGATGATTTTGTAATGGGATCCAGATAAAATATCTATTACAGACTCTATTTCTCTAAATGACTCCTAATAGCCTCTTGGAGGGGTAAAGTTGTTTTTGGATAAACCTACCTGCTGGTACCAGAGCTTTTCAGGGCTCAGGTGACCAGGACCAAACACAAAGACTGCCTCAGCCTGGATTGGTCACATAGGGAATCCAGATAACGGGCCCTAAATTTGACCCTATTTCTCCAATGGCTCTCAACAGTAACTAGTATCTACCTAAAACCATAAACAAGTATCATCTGCAATAGGGAAAAATTTGAAGACTTCCCATAAGATCAGGAATGAAGCAAATATGTCCACTATCACCCCTATTATTTAAAATAATATTGGAAATGTAAGCTTTAGCAATAAAAATAGAAAAAGGAATTGAAGGAATTAAATTAGGCAATGAGGAAATTAAACTATCCCTCTGCAAATGTTATGATGGTATGCTTAGAGAATCCTCCAGAAACAACTAAAAAACTAGTAAAAATAATTAATAGTTTTAGTAAAGTTACAGAATACAAAATAAATCCACATAAAATCAACAACATTTTTACATATTACCAACAAAGTCCAGCAGCAAGAGTTAGAAAGAGAAATTCCATTTCAAATCACCACTCTGGCCAATATATATGGAGAGAGAGAGAGAGAGAGAGAGGGAGAGAGAGAGGGAGAGGGAGAGGGAGAGGGAGAGAGAAAATAAATAAATTAGGGAAGCACAGAACCATTTTATAGTTTTCTTGGCAGTTCTTTGGAGAAGGAAAGAATTTATGGTCAAACTAAAGAGTATTATAAGATGAACAATAAATAATTTTCATTATATTAAATTAAAAAGCTTTTCTACTAACAAAAGTAATGTAACAAAGATTAGAAGGGAAACAATGGACTGGAAAAATATTTTTACAATAAATTTCTCTGATAAAGTTCTAATTTCACACTTTTTTGAGATCTAAACCCAATTTAAAAGAATCCAAGCCATTCCCTAATTGAGAAATGATCAAAGGATCTGAACAAGTGATTTTCAGATGAAGAAATCAAAGCCATTAATAATCATATAAAAAAGTGTCCTATATAATTCTTGATTAGAAAATCCAAATTGAAACAATTCTGAGGTACCACCTCACACCTATCAGATTGACTGATATGGCAGTAAAGAAAAGTGATACATGTTAGAGGGAAATTGGCAAAATAGGGACACTAATGTATTCATTGTTGGAGTTGTGAACTGATCCGTTCTTGGGACAATATGGAACTATACCCAAAGGGCTATAAAACTGTAGATACCTTTTCTTCATTTTTTAAAGCAAATTACTTTTTCACTTTATTTTCTTCATTTTTTTGGTTTGTTTTTTTGAAAGTCTTCTTCCTCAACATGATACAGCCAAGACCCAAGTAGCTAGGGACTGTGGAATGGACATTTAACTTCTGTCCATACTGTCAGCTGTGTGAAGATTATTCGGTCTGTCTGTATTATAAAGAGATAAGAAGGGGTGTGGTGAAAATTTATCACACCAGTACAAAACTCCAAGCTAAATAGGTTTATTGAGAGGTGGCCAGTCTCACAATAAATCCAGACTTTGGTCAAGATCAAAACCAGAGGCCCTAAGCCTTACGACATAGCCTTTTTATATCAAAAAGTCTGATGACATAGTGACAGAAATATAATCAAAATTAAAATAGGATGTATGCAAAATCTTTCACATGGGCCATTCTTAATTAATGACACAAGTGCTGAATAAACTGGAAAGTAAAAAAAAATGCCTGTAAAAAGGGAAGTTTGGAGTTTCTTTAGAATACAAACAGAACTGTATTTTTCTTAGCTAATGTGAATTTGTATAAAGCAATCTATATTATTGGACTATTAACTCAAGTCTAATGATTATGTTATTTAAATAATCATAAAGGCTAATACTATTATAATCATAAAAAGTGGTAGTGGTTTTATGCTCACAGGGGGAAAGGACCTACTTTTATAAAAATATTTATAACAGCTCTTTTTGTAGTGGCAAAGAACTGGAAATTGAGGAATGGCTAAACAAATTGTGATACATGTTGGTGATGGAATACTATTGTGCTATTAGAAATGATAAGCAAGATGATTTCAGAAAAAGTTACACAAATCTACAGGAACTAATGCAGAGCAAAATAAACAGAACTGGGAGAACATTGTACACAGAAGTAGCAGTATCGTACAATGATTATCTGGGAAAACTCTTAGCAATGCAATGATCTGGTAGAATCTTGAAAGACTTATGATTGGGAATGCTATCTATCTCCAGAAAAAGAACTGTTAGAGTCATCTTTCACATCAGTGTATTTATGGTTTTGTTTTGGGTTTTGAGGTATGGATGAGTGTGCTTTTACCAAAGTCATTAATATGGGTGTGTGTTTTGCATAACAATTAAATGAAATAAAAAACAAATAATGTTTGCTGATGATTTTGATGCAGAAAAATATGAGAGAATGTTTAGTGCTGTCAGATTTTGCACTATATGCTAGAGATACAGGAAATAATAATAAAGGTAATAATAGACCTCTTCAATGAATTATGATGATAAGGTCAACTTTAAAGGGAGTGGCTAAAATATGCATAAACTTCTGGGATTATGTATTTCTCATCTCCTGAGGAAATGAAATATTACATGGTTTGGAACTGGGGCAGAACTAAATTAAAAACTCAAGGGTGAAAAAGAGAAAAGACATAGAGTGGGAAGATGTTGCTAAAGTCTTTATACTATAAATCCATATGACCAAAGAAAATTGCACCACTGTTCTTTATGTGTTCTTTTTTTGTTGACTTGTGTTTTAGTTTTACTCTAGTCCAAAATGATTCACTATTCCATTGCCTCAGAAGATGAGGTTTTTGTTCTTTAGTCAATTTTCAGTCATGCCTAACTGTTCATGACCTCTTTTGGCATTTACTTGGCAAAAATATTAGATTAGTTTGGCATTTCCTTCTCTAGGTCATTTTACAGATGAAGAAACTATGGCAAACCCGTGTTAAGTAACTTCCCCCTCAGTAATACAGCTAGTAAGTGTCTGAGTGCAAATTTGAACTCAGGTCTTCCTGACTCCAGGATCAGCACTCCATCCACAAAATCATCTAAGTGCCCATCAAGAAATGAATAAAATACCACATATTACAGAAGTCTAGGCAGATGTAAGCCATACTTATTACTATACTTCCTAGTCTCCAAAGGTGGCATTATATTCATTCATAAAATTCAGTATCATCAGGACAATGGTATTCCTCTTCCTTTTTATTTTTTTCCTGTATAGATATGCCAAAGGGATTTGATTGCTTATGTATTATATTTATGAATCTCTGCAGTTTTCAGAGTTATGAAAACTTCAGCATAATATTCTTCAGAAATGGGGACACTAAAGAAACCTCATTATCTGTGGGCTATTTCTTCTCCTTTTTGACTCTAAAGTAAAAATCCTTCATCACACTGACAGAATCCTTTGGCAATGAGGTCTTTATATTTTATGCCTCACTTGAAATGGATAATTTAAAAATTGTCAAATGAATTGATCTCTGTTGTCTCCTCTGTTAAGAAACTTTTTCATGAAATAAAACTAATTTTGAGAAGCACCTTGTTGCAGGTTTTTCGGTTTTCATTTTGCTATGCCAAATCAAATCTTTAAAAAAATTTTAATACAAGTACAATGGATTCTTTTTGCCTTGTTGTCAATTTTTAGTCAAAATTTTGACAGTAAAAATATAGTTTAAGAAGTTTTAGAGAACCATTTGAAGAATCCTTACAAACTCCCTACTCATATTTTTTTCAATAAATTTCTCCTTTATATGGGTGAAGACTGCTTTTATAAATATTTCAGAGTCTGGAACCCTAACTCTTTAAGAAACTACTAATCATTGGATGGTCTCTTAAAGGTTAACTTTTACTTTATTTTGATCAATCTGGCCTCCTCATCCTTTCCCAACCATTTCTAAATCCTGATACCTTTATTTTATCCATCTTCCTCATACCCCTCCCCTGAGACTCTTTGACACTTCCACTGCACCTCTAGGCTCTGGTAAGTGAGCTTTTTACCTTATCTTAATTATAGCCAACATTCCACTTCCTGGACATTTTAAAATCATATCCTCAGTCATGTGTTTCTCTCACCTTTACCTCATCATTATTTCCTATCTCCCTTTTATGATTTTCTAGATTTTTGAGAAAAGAAATGGTGTGTTTTGCCTTTCTTTGATTTACCAGAGTTTAGCATAGTACTTGACCAAAATAGGACTATATGCTTTTCTTTCATTCACAGAAATGAAAATAGTAGCCATATGGATTAGTGTTAGTTGATGTTTCTATCATCAACTAATTTGGTAGAAATATCATATATTATTTTTTCCATTTGTTCTGTATTTACATCCTTAAGTTATATTGAGAATAGCTGTCAATGCATTCAACATGGAGTCATTATGAAATATATTTCCTTTGTGTCTTCCTTGTTTCTTTCAGCTATTGTTTCTTATTCTTTATTCAGTGCTATTTCACCTTCCTTTTATTGCATATGAAATACTGAGATATTAGAATCCAAACATAGTAAATTCATTGTTATTGATGAAGAAAATACTTTGTTATATAAAAGTTGATATATCATATGCATTTTCCTTCTATCTATTTTTCTCCTTCTATTTTCAACTTTAATGCTTTTGAGATGATCTGGCTAAACTAAGATTATTTTTTAATAAAAGTAGGTTTTATTGATTGGATTTTTAAAAATACCACAGTCATTTCTGAACATACCACCCTCTTCACCCACCAAAGACTTTCCTAGGGACAAATAAAAATTAAGACAAACCTATCAACTCTGTGATATGTCTGACTGTATATACCACATCTATGATCTCATCCATTGGGTTCCTGTCTGTTCACCCATCAACCAATAAAGACCATCTAGTTGCTTTATACTTTTATTTTTAATGAATTCTAACAAAGATGCTATGAAAATCTATTGTCCTCAGGACTTTTTTCTCTTTTTAGTTGTCACTGAATATAAGCACAGTACTGTGATCTCTAGCTACAGAGCAAGAATTGTTTAATGATGTCTCCAGTTAACTTCAACTGGTAGTTCCATATAGTTGGACCTATTCTCACCAACAATATGTCTTTCTCTTCTAACTTGAGTTTTCATTTGTTGTTTTTTTCTTTGTCAGATATATTAGCTTTGAGAATAACATCAAGATCTCTTATAATGATTGTCTTATTATGTAATTTAAAAATATGACTACTTTTTCCTTTATTAAGTTTGATGCTATGACATTTGATGCACATATTTTAAAGAATAATATTCCTTAATGTCTATAATGTCTGTAAGTATGGTGTAGTTTCTCTCTTTGACTCTTGGCATTTTTATTTTAGCCTTATCTAATGACAAGATTATAACTTCTGTTTTTTTATTTTTAATTCACTTGATACATAATAAATTTGGTGACAGCCTGTCATTTTCATTCCATATTTTTTAAATTAATGTTGTTAAATGAAAGAAATTATTAGTTTTTATGTCATTTTTTTAAAGAGAATCATCTATTCATATTTAGAATTCTAACGGTTAAACTATATTTTCTTTTATTTTCTCCAGCAGTTTCTTCATACAAGTAACTTGTTCGCTTTGATTTAATTCTAATCTTTCCCCAATGATTCTTCCTATTATTCTTGATTACTTCCCTATCCTAAGTTTCTGAGTTACTTTTTTATTTTTAATTCAATATTAATTTCCATCCCTTTTTGAAACTCCCCTCTACTTGACTAAATAAGAGCTTAGCTCAAAAATTAATGTTGTTGGTTAAGATGGCAGCAGAGTAAAAAGCAGTGCTTAACCTCTCCTAACCGAAACATACAGGACTCCTCAAGGGGACATAAAACAAATCCAGAAGAATAGAGGGACCCTACAACAGGGCACAGTGTGGAAGGTATGTGGAATGGGGGCATTTCCATACTATAAAGGGGTGAAATAGCTCTCACTAAATCGCAGGCTGAGCAACCCACACACACACACACACACACACACCACCTACAACGCCAAAACCAGCTCAAAAGAAATAGAGCAAGTTTGGGGCACCCATTGAGTCATTGGCAGCTCCAGGGCCTGTTCATGAGAGCAGCAAGACTTAGGACACCAAAAGGTTAAAGAATGCACACTGATTTTGAGTTCGGAAACGGAGCTCAGGTACAGGCAGAGGCAGACACAGGCGTAAACAAAGGCTCTGAAACCCTGAGTGGGGAACCAGTGCAGACGGGTATGCAACTGTGGACTTGTAAAGGAAATATCTCAATGAGAAAGTGAAAGACCAAGAAAACAGGTCTAGAAGAGAAAATTTGAAAATCATTGGTCTCCCTGAAAAAACAGAAATTAATAGAAATTTGGAATCCATACTAAAAGAAATTATTCAGAAAAATGGCCCTAAAGTTCTATAAGAAGAGGGCAATATACACATTGAAAGGATCCATAGATTACCCTCTACACCAGACCCAGAAAAGAAAACTCCCAGGAATATAATAGCCAAATTCAAGAGCTTCCAAGTAAAATAAAAAATCTTACAAGAAGCCAGAAAGAGACAATTCAAATATCAAGGATCACCAATCAGGATCACACAGGATCTGGCAGCCTCCACGCTAAAAGAACAAAAGGCTTGGAATACGATATTCAGAAAGGCAAGAGAACTGGGCCTTCAGCCACAGATCAACTACCCATCAAAACTGACTATATACTTCCAGGAGAAAGTATGGGCATTCAACAAAATTGAAGAATTCCAGGTATTTGCACAGAAAAGACTAGGGCTAAATGGAAAGTTTGATATCCAACCACAAAAATCAAGAGAAAAATGAAAAGGTAAATAATAAACAGGGGAGAAAGAAAGAAAACTCATAATTTTTAAATTTGCCTTTTTAAGGGCCTCAGGAAGATCTAATTATCTGTATTGCTATGTGGAGAAATACTATGTATAATTCTCTGTAGTGAACTCTATTCAATATTATAGTATGCACTATTATAATGATCAGAAGAATAATTCATAGGGAGAGGGTAGAATACTAAATGGTCTAAGGAGATATGGGGGTTGAGAAAAAGTAGGGTGAGTAGTAGGGGACACCAAGAGAAACTGGAGTGAATAAGAAAAATAGAATATTCTATTACACACAAAGAGGGCATGGGAAGGGGAGGGGACAAATACTAGTATAAGAAGGAGAGGAAGAGAGCATTAAGAGGTAATATTTAAACCTTACTCTCAGTGTAATCAACCCAGAGAGGGAAGAGTAGCTATATTATCCATTGGGATATAAAACTCTTTCTAACCCTACTGAGAAAGTCAGAAGGGATAAACCAAGGGGAGCAGGGGAGTGGGGAGGTCAAAAAAGGGAGGAGAGAAGAAGGGGGAGGGATTTCATTAGGCCTTTCAAAATAAAAAGAGGAGAATAATAAGGGAGGGGGTAGAAAGGGAAGTTAATCAAGGGAGGGAATAAGGGATACTGGCTTAAAGCAAACCAGTGCTTTAAAAGGAAATAGTTTAAGAAGAAGGGAAATGTCTAGGGGAGAATACAAAAATGTCAGTGAATGCACAACTAATAATTATAACTCTTAATGTGAATGGAATGAACTCGCTCATAAAATGGAAGCAAATAGCAGAGTGGATTAGAAACCAAAATCCTACCATATGTTGTCCACAAGAAACACATATGAGGCGGGTGGACATACGCAAGTTTAAGGTTAAGGGCTTGAGCAAAATCTTTTGGGCATCAAATTAGAAAAAGAAGGCAGGAGTGGCTATTATGATTTCTGACAAAGCCAAAGTAAAAATAGATATGATTAAAAAAGACAGGGAAGGTCATTACATCCTGATTAAAGCCAGTATAAACAATGAGGAAATAACACTGCTCAATATGTATGCACCAAGTGGCATAACATCCAAATTCATAAAGGAGAAACTGGCAGAGCTCAAGAAGGAAATAGACAGTAAAACCATAATAGTGGGAGATCTAAATATTCTTCTTTAAAATCTAGATGAATCAAACCAAAAAATAAATAAGAAAGGGGTAAGAGAGGTGAATGAAGTCCTAGAAAAATTAGATTTAATTGATATGTGGAGAAAAACGAATAGGGACAAAACGGAATACACCTTCTTTTCAGCTGCACATGGTACATTCACAAAAAATGACCATGTAATAGGGCATAGAAACATTGCAAAAAAATGCAAAAGAGCAGACATAATAAATGTAACCTTCTCAGATCATAATGCAATAAAAATAATAATTAGTAAGAGCACCAGGACATGTAAATCAAAAACTAATTGGAAATTAAATAATATGATTCTAAAAAACCAATTAGTCAAAGAAGAAATCATAGAAACAATCAAAAATTTCATTGAAGAGAATGACAACGATGAGACATCCTACCAAACTCTGTGGGATGCAGCCAAGGCAGTACTTGGGGGAAATTTTATATCCTTAAGTGCATATATTAACAAATTAAGGAGGGCAGAGATTAATGAATTGGGCATGCAACTCAAAAAATTAGAAAGAGAGCAAATTAAAAATCCCCAGATGAAAAATAAATTAGAAAAACTAAAAATCAAGGGAGAAATTAATAAAATCAAAAGTTAAAGAATGATTGAATTAATAAATAAGACCAGAAGCTGGTATTTTGAAAAAACAGATAAAATAGACAAAGTACTGGTCAATCTAATAAAAAAAAAGGAAAGAAGAAAACCAAATTGACAGTATCAAAGATGAAAATGGAGACCTCATCTCTAATGTAGGGGAAATTAAGGCAATCATTAAAAACTATTTCGCCCAACTATATGGTAATAAATATAACAATTTAGCAGATATGGATGAATATTTACAAAAATATAAATTGCCTAGATTAACAGCAGAAGAAATAGAATACCTAAATAATTCCATATCAGAAAAAGAAATTGAACAAGCCATCAAAGAACTCCCTAAGAAAAAATCGCCAGGGCCTGATGGATTCACAAGTGAATTCTTTCAGATATACAAAGAGCAACTAATCCCAATACCATACATATTATTTGATATGATAAGCAAAGAAGGAGTCCTACCAAATTCCTTTTATGACACAAATATGGTACTGATTCCAAAGCCAGGGAGATCCAAAACAGAGAAAGAAAACTACAGACCAATCTCCCTAATGAACATAGATGAAAAATCTTAAATAGAATACTAGCAAAGAGACTCCAGCAAGTGATCAAGGGGATCATCCACCATGATCAGGTGGGATTTATACCAGGAATGCAAGGATGGTTCAAAATTAGGAAAACCATCCACATAATTGACCATATCAACAGTCTAACAAACAAAAACCACATGATTATCTCAATAGATGCTGAAAAAGCCTTTGACAAAATACAGCATTCATTCCTATTGAAAACCCTGGAAAGTATAGGAATAGAAGGACCTTTCCTAAAAATAATAAACAGTATATACCTAAAACCACCAACAAACATCATATGCAATGGGGATAAATTAGAATCCATCCCAATAACATCAGGAGTAAAACAAGGATGCCCATTATCTCCTCTATTATTCAACATAGTACTAGAAACACTAGCAGTAGCAATTAGAGAAGAAAAATAAACTGAAGGTATCAAAATAGGCAATGAGGAAACTAAGTTATCACTCTTTGCAGATGATATGATGGTATACTTAAAAAATCCTAGAGAATCAACTAAGAAGCTTATAGAAATAATCAACAACTTTAGCAAATTTGCAGGATACAAAATAAATGCACATAAATCATCAGCATTTCTATACATTTCCAACACATTAGAGCAACAAGAGGTAGAAAGAGAAACACCATTTAAAATCACCCTAGACCATATAAAATACTTGGGAATCTATCTACCAAAACAAACACAGCAATTATATGAAAACAACTACAAAACACTTTCCAAACAAATAAAACCGGATCTAAACAATTGGAAAACTACTGATTGCTCACGGGTAGGATGAGCTAACATAATAAAAATGACCATTCTACCCAAATTAATTTACCTATTTAGCACCATACCTATCAAATTACAAAAAAACTTCTTTACTGAATTAGAAAAAAACTATAACAAATTTCATTTGGAATAACAAAAGATCAAGAATATCAAGGGAAATAATGAAAAAAATGTGAAGGAAGGCGGCCTAGCAGTACCAGATATTAAACTATACTATAAAGCAGCAGTCATCAAAACAATATGGTACTGGCTAAGAGACAGAAGGGAGGATCAGTGGAATAGACTTGGGATAAATGACATCAGCAAAGACAGTGTATGATAAACCCAAAGAGCCCAACTTTTGGGACATTAATCCACTATTTGACAAAAACTGCTCGGAAATTTGGAAAACAATATGGGAGAGATTAGGTTTAGATCAACACCTCACAGCCTACACCAAGATAAATTCAGAATAGGTGAATGTCTTGAATATAAAGAGGGAAACTATAAATATGTTAAGTGAACACAGAACAGTATACTTGTCAGATCTCTGGGAAAGGAAGTATTTTAAAACCAAGCAAGTGTTAGAGAAAATTACAAAATGTAAAATAAATGGTTTTGATTATATTAAACTAAAAAGCTTTTGTACAAACAAAAACAATGTAGTCAAAATCAGAAGGGAAACAACAAATTGGGAAAAAATCTTTATAACAAAAAACTCTGACAGGGGTCTAATTACTCAAATATACAAGGAGTTAAATCAATTGTATTAAAAATCAAGCCATTCCCCAATTGATAAATGTGCCAGAGACATGAATAGGCAATTTTCAGGTAAAGAAATCAAAAATATCAATAAGCACATGAGAAAGTGTTCTAAATCTCTAATAATTAGAGAAATGCAAATCAAAACAACTCTGAGGTATCACCTCACACCTAGCAGATTGGCTAAAATGAAAGAAGGGTAGAGTAATGAATGCTGGAGGGGATGTGGTAAAATTGGGACATTAATTCATTGCTGATGGAGTTGTGAACTGATCCAACCATTCTAGCTGGCAATTTGGAACTATGCTCAAAGGGCTATAAAAAATGCCTGCCCTTTGATCCAGCCATACCATTGTTGGGTGTGTACCCCAAAGAGATCATAGATAAACAGACTTATATGAAAATATTTATAGCTGCCCTTTTTGTGGTGGCAAAAAACTGGAAAATGAGAGTATGCCCTTCAATTGGGGAATGGCTGAACAAATTGTGGTATATGCTGGTGATGCAATACTATTGAGCTCAAAGGAATAACAAACTGGAGCGTTCCAGGTGAACTGGAAAGACCTCCAGGAATTGATGCAGAGTGAAAGGAGCAGAGCCAGAAGAACACTGTACACAGAGACTGATATACTATGGTAAAATCGAATGTAATGGACTTCTGCACTAGCAGCAATGCAATGACACAGGACAGTTCTGAAGGATTCATGGTAAAGATTTACCCACTTTCAGAGGAAGGACTGCAGGAGAGGAAACATATAAGAAAAACAACTGCTTGAATGCATGGGTTGGGGTGGACATGATTGGGGATGTAGACTCAAAACTACCACACCAATGCAACTATTAACAATTTGGAAATAGGTCTTGATCAATGACACATGATAAAACCAGTGGAAATGGGCATCGGCATGGGTGGGGAGGATGCAGGGGGTGCAGGGGAAAGTAGGAGCATGAATCATGTAACCATGTTAAAAACGAATATTAATACATGTTTAAAAAATAAATAAATATTGAAATTTTAAAAAATTAATGTTGACAGTTTAAAGATTCATATAATCATTAGCACCTCTTTAATCAATTGTAACCAATAAATATTTACTACTACTACTACTACTACTACTACTACTACTACTAGTACTACTACTACTACTGCTACTACTACTACTACTACTACTACTACTACTACTACTATATGCTAGGCACTGAACTAAGGCCTAGGATACAAAAAATAAAGTGAAAAGATAGTTCTTGGGGGCAGCTGGGTAGCTCAGTGGATTGAGAGCCAGGCCTAGAGACAGGAGGTCCTAGGTTCAAATCCGGCCTCAGACACTTCCCAGCTGTGTGACCCTGGGCAAGTCACTTGACCCCCATTGCCTACCCTTACCAATCTTCCACCTTTAAGTCAATATCCAGAAGTTAAGGGTTTAAAATTAAAAAAAAAAAGATAGTTCTTGCCTCAAGAAATTTTTAAACAGGGAAGACAATATATAAACAGATAGTAGAAAATAGGGGAAAGACACTGAAATTAAAGGGTTTGGGTGAGATTCCTCTAGAATATGGGATGTTAATTGGGACTTAAAGAAGTCAGGGAACTCAACAGTTGGAAGTTAGAAGATAGAGCATTTTTAGGCAGAAGGCAGCCAAAGAAAATGCTCAAAACTGAGAGATAGGATGTCTTGTTCATCAAACAACCAACAGAACAGTTTCAACTGTATTAGAGTATGTTTTGGGGAGTAAGATTTAAGAAGACAGAAAATGTAGTAAGGAATATATTATAAATAGGTTTGAATGCCAAGCAAAGGATTTTTCATTTGTTCCTGAAGGTGTTTAAGAGCCACTGGAGTTTTTTGAGTAAGGTAATGACACAATGATACACTATGAGACACTATTTAGGAAAATAATTTTAATATCCCAAATAGAGGATGGATTGGAGTATAGAGAGAATTGAGACAAATTGCATAGGCACTATATTGCAATAATCCACATATGAATTAATCAGTATATACTATGGAAGTGACAGTGTCATAAGAGTGAAGGAGGCATATATGTGAGCTCTTGAAAAGGTAAAATCAGTAGGCCTTGACAAAGGCTTTAGATATAGGGAGTGAACAATAGTGAGGAATCCAGGATGACTCCTAAATTGTGAGCCTGACAGATTAGTTGGATGGTGTTTCCCTCTAAAGTGATAAGGAAAGTAGAAAATAGGGGAAGATTCAGGGGCAGGAAATAGCAAGTTCTGTTTTGGGCATATTAAGTTTAAGATGTCCATTAGACATCTACTTTGAGATGTCTGAAAGCAACGGGAGATGTGAGACTAGAGATGAGCAAAGAGAATAAGACTAGAATGGTAGATTTGGAAATCATTGGTATAGTCATTGTAATTAAAAATCCATGGGAAATCACCCTACAAATTTGTATAGAGAGAGAGAGAAGGGAAGAATGCTTAGGTTGGAATCTGAAAGGGTACCTATGGTTAGAGAGCATGATCTGAAAGAAGATCCAGCAAAGGAGACAGAGAAGTGGTTTGATAAATAAAAGGAAACCCAGAGGAGAGTAGTGTCCCCCAAATCACAAGAATTATCAAGGAGAAAGACTGCAGAAACAAGTGTCAAGAAAAATGAGAATCAAAGAAGGATCATTGGATTTGGCAAACAAGATATTATTAGTAACTTTAAAGAGGGCAGTCAGTGGAATTATAATGTTAGAAGCCAATTAAAGTGAGTTAAGATGAGAATAAGAGGAGAGAAAGTGAAGGCATCTATTATAGATAATCTTTTTAAGGAATTGAACTAGAAAGAGCAGAGGAGATATAGGATGATAGCAGGAATAAAATTGATGTTTTTTCCAGGTTAGGGAAGATATACATTTGCTTATAAACAATAGGAAATTAAGAGTAGGGTGAAAGAGAGATTGAAAATCAGTAAAAGAGTGGGGATGACAGAGGGAACAATTTGTTGAAGGAGACAGGATATAATGGGATCACTTGAACAAGTAGAGAATTTAGTCTTTGTAAAGAGTGAGGGCAATTCATCATCTGAAACCAGTGTGAAGGAACAAGTGGCAAAATCACCTAAGTGAAAGGTGATGAGAAAGAAGAGAGAAGAGGAAGTTATCAGTGAATGACCATATTTTTTCTGTAAAATATAAGGCAAAGTTTTCAGCTAAGAAAGTGGGGAGAAGGAATGAAATGGGAGGTTTAAGGAAGGATGAAAAGTTTTGGAAGAGCTAAATGGAATAGTGGGTTGATAGAGACAGTATAGTAGGAATACCTAGTATCAGAGAACATCTTGTTAAGGTTTTGTAACAAATTTATAATTGAACCAGTTAGAATGATAGCATGATTTTGTTATGAATAAAAGTTAATCTTGGAGACTTCATACTAAATTTATAAGTATTTTTATTAAATAGAAAGAAAGAGGGAAATAAAGTTTATAGCCTTTGTAATTTAAAGTAGAAAGAGGTCCCAGATGCCAGCCCAGCAGCATTCCCTCCACACAGTCACACCAGAAGAGCTCAGAGAATGTCAGAGAGAGGAAGTCCATTGATCAAGGAGCAGAAAGAAGCTGAGAACAGAGAGTAAGCTTCCCACATTGGCTCCAAAAGTCATATTTCTGAGACCTGCAGGATTTTGCTAGTCATAAATCTGGCTTGTTCTGCTGGCAGCCCAGATATATGACTTACCTGCACTTCCTTGGTGAGTTCTTCTGGGATTGAAGTGGGTTGGAGGTTCCCCAGATATTTAATTCACACAATCTTCTCCACCTTTATTCAATAGCACCTGTGTAGGTAGGACAAATGGTAGAAATGATCCAAGGATGAATCAATGTATTCTTACCTCCATGAGGACAAGGACCATGACATTTTTAATGCTTTGATCCTATGCTCTGCCCTTTAGATACTGAGCCATCTCTATCAAAAATAATCCTGTTTATACTATAAAAATAAGGTTCATATGTATTAAATCACTTGCAGTATTGGAATGAATTTTTCTAACAGTAAGTCTAGAGTAACTTTTTAAATTTATTGATAACCTAATTTTAGATCACTAAAGTAAAAAAGCATGTTTGGATTTTTCTTTGTAACTTAAAAGGAGAATATCATGGAAGACAACATAGTACTGCCCTCTTCTAAGAAATACCTTGATGCCTTTGACAGAGAAGGAAAATTGGGATAGGAGGTACTCTTAGACCATGAATCTAATCCAAAATGTCTTTTCTTTGTTTCTGAATCCTTTGGTAACCAGAGTATCATCCCAGTCAACATTTGCCTGCCTTTACATTTATACAGTATATTTATTTTCCAATTGCCTACAGTATATTTATTTTATAATTGCCTACCTAGTAATAGTGAGTATGTGGTAGTAGCAGACTGTTCATGCTTTGTGACATGCAGGAGAAAACAACAACAAAAGCAAAACAATTAAAGAAAATATTCTGCTTGGGTTTTATAATTATTTCTTTGATGTACAATGAAACAGAAAGATGACAAATATTCTTCTGAAACAAAAATTACTCATGAATTTTAAATAGTGAAGAAATAAGCAAGAATAACTAGAAAACATTCAGTATAATGACTCAAGATTTTTTATTATGCATAAATGTTAGACAAAGTCCCCAGTGCCTTCAAAATTATTGGATGCTCCACAATAGAAGTACATTTTTTCAATGACAAAGAAATTGCTATAAAAATGTTCTGCAGAAGCTTGCTTTATTTGCTTAAAAAGTGCATGTTAAATTTATTCATTTCAAAAGTTTCTCAATTCAAATTGTATAGTTTTCCTGTAAGTGTAATGTGTTGAGGTCTTAGAAATGTATAGATATGAATGTTAGCTATGAAGAAAGAAGATAAGTGAGTGAAGTAGTGAAAGGACAGTAATTCACCAATTTGAGGTACAAAATACATAGAGAAGTTTTATTGTAATTTCAGTCCATAGCAAAAAAAGATCAGTTAGTTAAGTGTAGATCATCCAGGCAAACAGAAAGACCAAAAAAATGGAGGGAAAATGAAGGAAAGAAAAATAAAGGGCAATCAGTTCAGGTCTTCTGCTAACCTCTGAAAGGGGACAGATTATTAATAATCAGTCCTGGGCCTTGAGAGAAGAGAATTAGACATTTTTCTCTTGTTATTTGGCTAACATGGCAGAAGAATGAGAGAGGACAGATCATTGTACACTAAAATGGACACTGATTAAAAATGGATTTACTCCCACCAGAGGAGAGAAGATACAAGACTCCTCTCACTTTGCCTTCACATTAGACAAATTTTTAAAAGAAATATCATATCAAAAAATACCCTCCTATTTTTGGCACTTAAAATTCTCTACTATATTGTTCCAATGTACCTTTGGTTAGGTTTATTGTATATTATTACCCTTCACACAATCTTTGGCAGAATCAACTGGCCCTCTTTGCTCTTCACATAAAACATTCTATTTCTTATGTCTTTGTCTTTGCTCAGGCTGTATCACCCATAACTAAAAAGAACCCCTTTCTCAGCTGCACTTTTCAAAAGTCTTAGTATGCTTCAAAGCTCAGCACAAACCCCATCTCCTATATAAGACTTTACATAAATCCCTGAGCTGCTCATGGTTCCTCCCTAAAAGTTACTTTGGATTTTTAAAAATAAACATATATATGTACATGTTTTATCCCTTGATAAAAAGTAAATGACTTGAATGCAGAAACTCTTTTTTCCCTTTTATGTCCCCAGTACTCAGTATTTTGCTTGACATAGAGTGTTGCCTACTTCTTCAGTTTTATCTGATTTTATTTAAACCCCTGGGCAAAGTCTTTTGGGTTTTCTTGGCATGAATACTGAAATGGTTGCCCTTTCCTTCTCCAGTGTGCCCCATTTTACAGATAAGGAAATGAGGCAAATTGGAGTTAAGTGATTTACCTAGACAGATTATTAATTATTAGTCTTTGGACTTCAGGGAGCTGAGTTAGACAACTTTTTTTAGGTTGTTGTTGTTACTTGGCTATTATGGCAGAAAAAGGAGAGAAGACAAATCAATGTACATTGAAATGGAGGCTGATTAAAAATGGAATTACTCTCTCACTTTGCCACCCTGTTAAATTAGTAAAAAAAGTTTTATAAAAGGGACAAAAATGCCCTCTTATCTTTGGCCTTGGGTCACATAGGTAGTGTCAAGGGGCCAGATTTAAATTCAGGGGAGGGAGAGAACATGAATCATGTAACTTCGGAAAAATACTTAAAAATAAATTAACTTAATAAAAATAATTTACATCTTCCTGTGACAGAAAAAAATCAAAAACAAGTTTGGAGGATGGGTAAAAGGAAAAACCATGAGGATATTTGACTCCTGAAGTAGAGTGGGAGGACCAAGGAGGTAGCAGATACTAATGGTCAGCTTTAGCTACTTTGCTGGGCTACTTTGGCCTGACTCTAAGAGCCTTTATTTAGTTGGGAAAACAGGAGAACAGACCCCTGAGTCCATTCATAATATCATATTTTCATGGAGAATTTGAAAATTTCCTAGGCTAATATAGTCCTTATTCAGTAGTTTTTTTTATAAGCAACTAGCTTATAAGCACAATGGATAAAACATTGCAAAGGAGGCAGGAAAATCTGAATTCAAATCCAGGCTCAGACACTTTCTAGTTGTGTGACTGTGGGCAAATCACTTAGCCCTGCTTGCCTCAGTTTCTCATCTTTAAAAGGAACTGAAGAAGGGAATAGCAAACAACTCCTCTATCTTTGTCAAAAAAACATAAAATGAGATAGAACTGAAATGACTAAACAAAAACAGGAAATGCATAAGCAACCAAAATGCCAGGCATCATGCTATCAGGGGAGAATACAAAGTCCAAAATAAAACAAATGAATAAAACTTTAAAACCGAACAAAAAAGAAATCCCTACCCTCAAAGAGATTACTTTCAAGGGAGAGACCATATGTACAAATATCAATGCATCCAAAATGTATATAAAACAAATGCAAGGTCATCTTGGAAAGAGACCCAATTGACTGTGGGGAAAACATGAAAAGCTTCATATAGAAAGCACTTCAAATGAGCTTTCAAGGGAACTGGAGATTCTAAGAGGTAGAGGTGAGGGGAGGACATTCCTGGGAAAGGGGACCACCTGTAACAAGGCACTGGAGAGGGATTGCAGTTTATGAGATATAGCATGAGGTTCAAATTGAATAGATCAAAGAGTTCATAAATGGGGTGGAGAGATAGGATTATGTATATAAAGGCTAGGAAAAAATGAAATTGGAGTGAAGCCCTGAAAGTTTTTTCAACCCTAAAACAGAGGCTCCATAACTTATTGATCAGAGGAATGAAATGGTCAGATGGGTGGTTTAAGGATATCATCTTGGTAGGTGGGTGTAGAAAAAGCAGCCCTTTATATATCCAAACACTGGGCTATGAAAAAGTGACTTTCTTGCCATGGTAATGGCCACAGAGGCTAAGCTTCTTTGGAATGAAAACTGACTGGCCAGTTAATTACAGACTTGAACCATTTAGTCTTTATTTTCATTTGTTCCTGGTCATTAAATCACTGTCCCTTTTCAGAGCCTCTCCCTGAGGCTTTTTAGGATGATAGCTTCTTTGTAACCCAGGGTTAGAACACTCTTTAGGATTATGAAGTTGACTTTAGTTCTAGGCAGTTCCTGATTGTCGACCTCCAATGAATTTCATTTCATTTTGGAAGATGCACTCAGGATAAACCACAAAGGGGTGTGGGAGTCTGAGGAATATTGACTTCTCTCAGCCCCTTCAAATCCCTTGAGTCACCCCTTACATGAATGTATGGGGGAAGACAACAATCCAAAAGGTAGATGGAGTTACTGTGGAAACTGCTACCTCATAGTTCAAATCTTAGATTATAAATTCCTGTTACAAGCATAACTAGGAACAAGTCATTAAGCCTTTTAGCTAAGATCTACCTCTATGTAGGATTGACCTTCCTAAAACAAGTACCCAGACCTACTTAAACATCAAAATAATAAAGGAACCATGTGAGTGTATTATATAAATAGGAGTCCGAACCAATATAACAAAGTTCACTAACTTGGTATTTCCTATTATCTGGTAACATCTTTTTTGGAATTTCCTTATTCCAAAAAAGGAATTTTTTTGGAAATTCCTACTAATGCTCTCTTCGGTCCTTTAATGAACATTTTAAACCATACTAAAAGACTTTTGTATCTTGTGGGCAAAACATCTCTTATGTCTGCCGTTGATGTGAAAGCCAAGAAGATAATTTCTTCTTTTAGATTGAATTGGGGTATCTCTGAATACATCTTCCATGATGATTTGAGGATGGCATACTGAAGTGATTAATCAAGAACTCAGTGGAGGTTCCGGGTTAAGATGGCGGCACACTAAGAAGCAGCTCTTAACCTCTCCTGACCAAAACACACAAAACTCCACAAGGGGACATAAAAACAAGTCCAGACGAACGGAGGAACCCCACAACAGGGCACAGCGTGGAAGGTACGTGGAATCGAGGCATTTCCATGCTATAAAGGAGTGAAACAGCTATCACTAAATCGCGAGCTGAGCAACCACCCCACGCCCACTCCCTCCACATACACCACCTGTAGAGCTAAAGCCAGTTAAAAAGAAATAGAGCAAGTTTGGGGCACCCATCAAGTCATTGGCAGCTCCGGGGCCTGTTCCTGAGAGCAGCAAGATTTGGGACTCCAAAAAGCCAGAGAATGCACCAGAAATCTGAGCACAGGCTTAGGGGGCAGAGCGCGGGAGCAGAGCTCAGGCGAGCTCAGAGCTCAGGCTCCGCGGAGGCGTGGGTGGAGGCAGACACAACCATGAACTAAATCTCTGAAACCCTGAGTGGGGAACCAGCGTAGGCGGGTATACGACTGTGGAAGCAGTGCCCTGAGACTTGTAAAGAAACCTCCTGCAGAGGATCAAGCAAGGGGGTCCACCAGGGGGCTTGACCGCGGACAGACCCTGAGCGCGAGGATAAACCTGAGAAGCTGCTGGGCTAAGGATGGCTACCCAGTCTCAGGAAGTTCAGAAGAGAAAGATTAACAACAAGAAAAAGAAGTCTTTAACACTCCACAGCTTTTAAACAGAGAAAATCCAGACAACCAAGCAAACAGAAGAGGAGAACAAACAAGCATCCGGACCCTCCTCAAATAAGGAAAACTCCTCACAAGCTATGGAAGAGTTCAAAACCGAGATTTTGAGGAAAATGGAAGAGATCTGGCAAGAAAATAACAGTTTAAAAGGTAGAATCTTGCAATTGGAAAGTGAGGCTCAGAAATCAAATGAACTGATAAGCAAATTGAAAACCAGATATGACCAGATTGAAAAGGAATACCAGAAGATTATAGCCGAAAACCAAAAGATTATAGATGAAAACCAATCCCTAAAGGCCAGAATTGAGCAATTAGAAGCTAATGATCTCTAAAGACAACAAGAACAAATAAAACAAAGTCAAAAGACTGAAAAAATAGAAGGAAACATGAAATATCTCAATGAGAGAGTGACAGACCAAGGAAACTGGTCTAGAAGAGACAATTTGAGAATAATTGGCCTTCCAGAAAAACCAGAAATTAATAGAAACATGGACTCCATACTAACAGAAATTATTCAGCAAAATTGCCCTGAAGTCCTACAACAAGAGGGCAATATAGACATTGAAAGGATTCATAGAACACCTGCGACATTCGATCAAGAAAAGAAAACACCCAGAAATATAATTGCCAAATCTAAGAGTTTCCAAGCAAAGGAAAGAATCTTACAAGAAGCCAGAAAGAAACGATTCAAATATCAAGGAGCACCAATTAGGATCACACAGGATCTGGCAGCCTCCACACTAAAAGATCGCAAGGCTTGGAATACGATATTCAAAAAGGTAAGAGAGCTGGGCCTGCAACCACGGATCAACTACCCATCAAAATTGACTATATATTTCCAGGGGAAAGTATGGGCATTCAACAAAATTGAAGAATTCCAGTTATTTGAACAGAAAAGACCAGGGCTAAATGGAAAGTTTGATATCCAACCACAAAAATCAAGAGAAACATGAAAAGGTAAATAAGATACAGAGGGGAAAGAAAGAAAACTTATAATTTTATATTTGCCTTTTTAAGGGCCTCAGTGAGATCTAATTATCTGTATTCCTATGTAGAGAAATGTTACCTATAATTCTCTGTAGTGAACTCTATTCACTATTATAGTAATCAGAAGAATAATTTACAGGGTGAGGGTGGAACACTAAATAATCTAAGATGACATGGGGGATGGGAAAGAGGGGGTGAATAGCAGGGGAAAACAAGAGAAACTTGAGTAAATAAGAAAATAAGATATTCTATTACACACAAAGAGGGCAGGGGAGGGAGAGGGGACAAATACTATTATAAGAAGGAGAGGAAGAGAGTATTAAGAGGTAATAATCAAACCTTACCCTTAGTGTAATCAACCCGGAGAGGGAAGAGTAGCTATACTATCCATTGGGACATAAAACTCTTATCTAACCCTTCTGAGAAAGTTAGAAGGGATAAACCAAGGGGAGCA
>NC_058130.1:482327489-482341009 GCF_016433145.1 Gracilinanus agilis
TACTTGTCAGATCTCTGGGAAAGGAAAGACTTTAAAACCAAGCAAGAGTTAGAGAAAATTACAAAATGTAAATTAAATGGTTTTGATTATATTAAACTAAGAAGCTTTTGTACAAACAAAAACAATGTAGTCAAAATCAGGAGGGAAACAACAAATTGGGAAAAAATCTTTATAACGAAAAACTCTGACAGGGGTCTAATTACTCAAATATACAAGGAATTAAAGCAATTGTATAAAACATCAAGCCATTCCCCAATTGATAAATGGCAAGAGACATGAATAGGCAATTCTCAGGTAAAGAAATCAAAAGCATCAATAAGCACATGAGAAAGTGTTCCAAATATCTAATAATTAGAGAAATGCAAATCAAAACAACTCTGAGGTATCACCTCACACCTAGCAGATTGGCTAAAATGAAAGAAGGGGAGAGTAATGAATGTTGGAGGGGATGTGGCAAAATTGGGACATTAATGCATTGCTGGTGGAGTTGTGAACTGATCCAGCCATTCTGGCTGGCAATTTGGAATCATGCTCAAAGGGCTATAAAAGAATGCCTGCCCTTTGATCCAGCCATACCCTTGTTGGGTTTGTACCCCAAAGAGATCATAGATAAACAGACTTGTACGAAAATATTTATAGCTGCGCTTTTTGTGGTGGCAACAAATTGGAAAAGGAGGGTATGTCCTTCAATTAGGGAATGGCTGAACAAATTGTGGTATATGTGGGTGATGGAATACTATTGTGCTAAAAGGAATAATAAACTGGAGGAGTTCCAGGCGAACTGGAGAGACCTCTGGGAACTGATGCAGAGCGAAAGGAGCAGAGCCAGAAGAACATTGTACACAGAGACTGACATACTGTGGTAAAATTGAATGTAATGGGCTTCTGTACCAGCAGCAATGCAATGACCCAGGACAATTCTGTGGGATTTATGGTAAAGAATGCTACCCACATTCAGAGGAAGGACTGCAGGAGAGGAACCATATAAGAAAAGCAACTGCTTGAACGCATGGGTCGGCGTGGACATGATTGGGGATGTGGACTCGAAACTACCACACCAATGCAACCACCAACAATTTGGAAATAGGTCTTGATCAAGGACACATGACAAAACCAGTGGAAATGTGCGTCGGCCATGGGTGGGGGGAGTGCGGGGGGTGAAGGGGAAAGTAGGAGCATGAATCATGTAACCATGTTAAAAATGATTATTAATAAATGTTAAAAAAAGAACTCAGCCCTAGTACAAAATTTATGAGCAAGCATAATGAGATACACAGGTGAAATGGTAGTGAGGAGAACACAGTTTTCTATAATCTTTCAGCTCTTTCCCATGTTCCTTTTCTTTGAGTTCTGCTTTGTTTTATTTCTTTTCTATGCCATCTCCTACTACCCCAATCCCCCTGACACAACCAGGCAAATCCTTGCCTCTTACTAAATCACTTTGTTCCATATTATCAATTCATTAAGAATTCTTCATGAATATCATCTATTAATTATGGCTCTGTGGAAGCAATCCAAGAAATCTCTTCCTTTGAGTACAAAGATTGCATTTTCTTAAATGTCATTCAACAGGAGCTATAATTGTGGACACAAACTTTTGCAAACCATGTCAAGTAATATTTCTGAATCTGCCTCTTCGTGTCATGCTTTCTTTGTGGCAGCACAAGGAAAATTAAAGAGGTGGAATTAGGACAAGATGTAATGGACACCAGGATTTTGAATAGAATCATAATCTTCAAAGGGATAAAAATACAGCTGTGACTAGTAAAACTCCTGACAGAAACAAGGCACTCTCTTTCTTCTTGACTTGTTATTAATTTCTAGCAAAATTTATACATTCCTTATTAATGATTACATAGTTTTATTTAATAAGCAACATAAGAAAGTAGGTAACAGACTACAAGAATAGGATACTGTATTGTTGGAGATAGGGGGTAGACCTGAGGTTTCTTTAATATAAAATATCTCAAAGGAGAGCACTATCTGTACCAAAGAGATTCATATTTTCTCTTCTTCAAATTATACTCTTCAAAATTTGCTTAACACACTGGGAAATTAAATGATTTGTCAAAGGTAAAGCTTCATCCCAGAACTTCCTGGCTCTGAGTCCAAGCTGTCTCTCTATTATCCTGTAATATCTCTCACCAACAGAGAAACCAGGTATATAAATTCATATAGATGTATGTACATATATATATGTATAATAATATATGTGTGTATATTTACATATATCTTATAAACATAGGATTCTGAGATGATATAAAGTTCATTCCCAACTCAGTACTCAAAACCCATCTAGATTGATAGACCCTAATAGAGCTCTTACCTTTCAAGTACCATGGGATACTCCTATGCCTCAGGCATATGTCTAAATTGGATTTTGGTCATTTATATATATTTTGTGCACATAGACATATGTATGCATACATATGTAGATACACATATACGAATTAAATGGAAAGTCATATTAGTTTTTTTTTTCATTTTAATTTTTTTAAACCCTTGTACTTCAGTGTATTGTCTCATAGGTGGAAGATTGGTAAGGGTGGGCAATGGGGGTCAAGTGACTTGCCCAGGGTCACACAGCTGGGAAGTGGCTGAGGCCGGGTTGGAACCTAGGACCTCCTGTCTCTAAGCCTGGCTCTCACTCCACTGAGCTACCCAGCTGCCCTCATATTAGTTTTAACCACTTATTTTTCCATGTTTGTTCAGCCTCAAGAATAATGTATACTGTTGTGAGGAAGGTTAGATTAGGTATTGATTAGGAAGTACATAGCAGGAAGGAGCTGGAGCTGGGAATTCCAGGTTGGAATGAAGGAGCAAGAAGAGGTGACTTGGCTCTGAGTGGGACTCCATTAGGGGTTAACACAAACTGTGGTTAGCTGTGTGAGAACTCAGAGTAAAAGGACATCTTGCATCCTGTTTTTCCCCTGGGATCCTGTGTGGTGTGGCATCTAGCAAAAAGGAAAAATCTACAGAGCCAAGGGAGGAGGAGAAGTTTGAAATCTGGTGGACAGTGCTTCAAGCAAAGCCCTCTCTACCTGGTACCTGAGACCATCTTGACTCCTGGCATCCAGAGATCATTGGTGGATTGCAGTGAGAATCCAAAAGCCACAAAAGCCTCAGCTGTACTCAAGCCTGGCAGGTTCCAGGTGGAGAGGGTTTTGCTTGAGTCCCACTCAGAGCCAAGTCACCTCTTCCTGCTCCTTCATTCAAACCTGGAATTCCCAGCTCCAGCTCCTTCCTGCTATGTACTTCCTAATCAATACCTAATCTATCCTTCCTCACAACAATAGGCATTTTGAGTAAATCACAACTAGGTGGCAATCTTGCTTACCTTTGCAGTGTCAAATAATGCCTCCTTAAAAAAGGTCAAAGGAAATGCACCCAAATAGGTACATAGCTAAAGCTGTGTACAACAAACAGTGTTGTTCTGAAGGAGAGAAACATTTATTATTGAATGGCTGTAAAGGGTCCTTGCTTTATGTGATTATAATCATATCAAAAAATTCAAGGGGAAGAGTAACTAAATAGGAGGTTGAATCAATATAATCTTTAAGGGTGCTTCTACTTCTAACATTCTAGGAGACCTCAGTGTTAATATTTCTTCATTATTTATTCTTTAGATTTAACTCATTTCAAATTAACTATACTTCTTGAACTAAATCCTGCTACAATCATGCCTTTAGGAAATCTCAAAACCAGTAAAGTCATCATTCTACAAGATTGCATCAGCTTGGATACTAATGCTCCATTAGCACCTTTAATGCTTTCTGTCACTCTGATTGTGGGCTGCAGAGTAAAGACCTTCCCATAAGACATCAATTTGAATGTCTCCACAAACCAGTCAACTTTTCATTTCCCAGTACCTATACTCCTTGAACGAGTCTCCACCATGCCTCCTCCATATGGAATACATTCTCTCCCCACTTTTTTCAGCTTTTTCTTATGTATTACTTTCCCCCACTACATTATAAACTCTTTGAGGGAATAGATTGTCTTTCTTTTTCTTATTCCTCTTATTTGTAACTCCAGCATTTAGCACAGTGCCAGGTACAAAGTAATCATTTAAGAAATGTTTATGGTCTCAAAAGTTGGGCTCTTTGGGTTTATCATACACTGTCTTGCTGACATCACTTACCCCAAGTCTATTCTACTAATCCTCCCTTCTGTTTCTTAGCCAGTATCATAAAACTTTGATGACTGCTGCTTTACAGTACAGTTTAATATCTGGTACTGCTAGGCCCTCTTCCTTCATATTTTTTTCATTATTTCCCTTGATATCCTTGATCTTTTGTTATTCCAAATGAAATTTGTTATAGTTTTTCCTAATTCAATAAAAAAATTTTTGGTAGTTTGATAGGTAAGGTGCTAAATAAGTAAATTAATTTGGGTAGAATGGTCATTTTTATTATGTTAGCTCATCCTACACATGAGCAATCAATGGCTTTCCAATTGTTTAGATCCAGTTTTATTTGTTTGGAAAGTGTTTTGTAGTTGTTTTCGTATAATTGCTGTGTTTGTTTTGGTAGATAGATTCCTAAGTATTTTATATTGTCTAGTGTGATTTTAAATGGTGTTTCTCTTTCTACGTCTTGCTGCTCTAGTGTGTTGGAAATGTATAGAAATGCTGATGATTTATGTGCATTTATTTTGTATCCTGCCACTTTGCTAAAGTTGTTGATTATTTCTACAAGCTTCTTAGTTGATTCTCTAGGATTTTTTAAGTAGACCATCATATCATCTGCAAAGAGTGATAGCTTAGTCTCCTCTTTGCCCACTTTGATACCTTCAATTTCTTTTTCTTCTCTAATTGCTACAGCTAGTGTTTCTAGTACAATGTTAAATAATAGAGGAGATAATGGGCATCCTTGTTCCACTCCTGATCTTATTGAAAAGGCTTCTAATTTATCCCCATTGCATATGATCCTTGTTGATGGTTTTAGGTATATACTGTTTATTATTTTTAGGAAAGGTCCTTCTATTCCTATACTTTCCAGGGTTTTCAATAGGAATGGATGCTGTATTTTGTCAAAGGCTTTTTCAGCATCTATTGAGATAATCATGTGGTTTTTGTTTGTTAGACTGTTGATATGGTCAATTATGAGGATGGTTTTCCTAATTTTGAACCATCCTTGCATTCCTGGTATAAATCCCACCTGATCATGGTGGATGATCCCCTTGATCACTTGCTGGAGTCTCTTTGCTAGTATTCTATTTAAGATTTTTCATCTATGTTCATTAGGGAGATTGGTCTGTAGTTTTCTTTCTCTGTTTTGGATCTCCCTGGCTTTGGAATCAGTACCATATTTGTGTCATAAAAGGAATTTGGTAGGACTCCTTTGCTTATCATATCAAATAATTTGTATAGTATTTGAATTAGTGGCTCTTTGAATGGCTGATAGAATTCACTTGTGAATCCATCAGGCCCTGGCAATTTTTTCTTAGGGAGTTCTTTGATGGCTTGTTCAATTTCTTTTTCTGATATGGGATTATTTAGGTATTCTATTTCTTCTGCTGTTAATCTAGGCATTTTATATTTTTGTAAATATTCATCCATATCTCCTAGATTGCTATATTTATTGCCATATAATTGGGCAATATAGTTTTTAATGATCACCTTAATTTCCCCTTCATTAGAGGTGAGGTCTCCCTTTTCATCTTTATACTGTCAATTTGGTTTTCTTCTTTCCTTTTTTTATTAGATTGACCAGTACTTTGTCTATTTTATCTGTTTTTTCAAAATACCAGCTTCTAGTCTTATTTATTAATTCAATAGTTCTTTTACTTTTGATTTCATTAATTTCTCCCTTGATTTTTAGTATTTCTAATTTAGTTTTCATCTGGGGATTTTTAATTTGCTTGCTTTTGTTACTAATGAAATCTCAACTGCTGGCAGATGAAGAATCAGTGTAGCTTCCCTCTGGTTCAGCCTGGCCAGGACTAAACCAGAGTAGGTAAACTGCTGGGATATTTTCAGCTTCTTCTTCAATAGGTCTTCAGCCTTACAGTTGAGTTATGTCCACCCTTTCCACCCTCTTCTTCATCTCCTGCCCACTTCCCAGATCCCTCTCAGACCCTGGGAAACCTAGATATCTAGATGATGAAACTCCTAATATCTAGGGGCAGCAGACACCAAGGTGGTGGTTAAGTACAGGTTGAAAATGGTATTTCAAGTACAGGAAGAGTTTGCAGAGAGATGTTTGCAACCTTTCACTCCAAGACCAGGATCCACCGATCTCTAACCTCAGCACAGGTCAAAGACCCAGAATCTCTCCTCAGGTTTCTCAACTGCCTCTCCTGTCTCTCTCATGCCTTCCTGGGAACATTCCATCCATCTGACTTATTTGTCAATCAAAGTAGAACTTCAAGCTCCCAGAGATTCAATATAACACTTTCTAATTTTTTTAAGTTGCATGCCCAATTCATTAATCTCTGCCCTCCCTAATTTGTTAATATATGCACTCAAGGATATATGCACTATTTGACAAAAACAGCTGGGAAATTTGGAAAACAATATGGGAAAGAATAGGTCTAGATCAATATCTCACACCCTACCCCAAGCTACATTCAGAATGGGTGAATGACTTGAATATAAAGAGGGAAACTATTAATAAGTTAAGTGAACATACAGTAGTTTACCTGTCAGTTCTCTGGGAAAGGAAAGATTTTAAATCCAAGCAAAAGTTAGAGAAAATTACAAAATGTAAAATAAATGATTTTGATTACATCAAACTAAAAAGCTTTTGTACAAACAAAAACAATGTAGCCAAAATCAGAAGGGAAAACAACAAATTGGAAAAAATATTTATAACAAAAAACTCTGACAGGGGTCTAATTACTCAAATACACAGGGAGTTAAACCAACTGTACAAAAAATCAAGCCATTCCCCAATTGATAAATGGCCCAGAGACATGAATAGGCAATTTTCAGATAAAGAAATCAAAAGTATCAATAAGCACATGAGAAAGTGTTCTAAATCTCTAATAGTTAGAGAAATGCAAATCAAAACAACTCTGAGGTATCACCTCACACCTAACAGATTGGCTAAAATGAAAGAAGGGGAGAATAATGAATGCTGGAGTGGATGTGGCAAAACTGGGACATTAATGCATTGTTGGTGGAGTTGTGAACTGATCCAACCATTCTGACTGGCAATTTGGAACTATGCTCAAAGGGCTATTAAAGAATGCCTGCCCTTGGATCCAGCCATACCATTGTTGGGTTTGTACCCCAAAGAGATCATAGATAAATAGACTTGTACAAAAATATTTATAGCCGCGCTTTTTGTGGTGGAATACTATTGAGCTCAAAGGAATAATAAACTGGAGGAATTCCATGTGAACTGGAAAGACCTCCAGGAATTGATGCAGAATGAAAGGAGCAGAGCCAGAAGAACATTGTACACAGAGACCAATACAGTGTGGTAAAATAGAATGTAATAGACTTCTGTACTAGCAGCAATGCAATGACCCAGGACAGGTCTGAGGGATTTATGGAAAAGAATGCTACCCACATTCAGAGGAAGAATTGCAGGAGTGGAAACACAGAAGAAAAACAACTGCTTGTACACATGGGTTGAGGTGGACATTATTGGGGATGTAGACTCGAAATTACCACAGCAATGCAACTATCAACAATTTGGAAAAAGGTCTTGATCAATGACACATGTTAAAACCAGTGGAAATACACATCTGCCATGGTGGGGAGGTGGAAGTCGGGGGTTGAAGGGGAAAGTAAGAGCATGGATTATGTAACCATGTTAACTTTTCAAAAAAATAAATTTTAATAAATGCTTAAAAAAAGAAATGTTCATTAACTGCCTGGAAACCCTCCCCAGTTAACTAATAACTTTACAATAGTAATTACCGACACGCTTCCCTATTCCAACCAGCTTCCTGAGACAACTAAAATTCTGGCTCCATTACTAAATAATACAGCTATATTTTTATAAGCCAGCATTAATTAAAATACTGGAGTGAAAATATGCCAAGTTGGAAGTCATCTAGGCCTTTGCATACAATGAGCTCTTGATATGTCTATGTTAAATTTAACTTGGAAAATAGACATCAAATATATACTTTAGAAGTCAAATGCCAAAGTATAGTTTTAAGCAGGATTTTGTAGCACCCAGATAGAATTAAAGGATGGTCATGGAGTAAAGACATAATAGATGTTAGTTAGCAATCAGTTTGAGATGTTCCGGAATCACATAGGATCTTTTGGCACTTTGTTCTTGAGAAAAAAAAATTGTTCCTTATTAGAAGATTTTCTAAATTTCAGTTATCTTTAATATTCTTTCCATTTATATTTAGCTCAATTCTATTCAATTTCACAAATGACTTTTAAAATTCTTCTACATTAAACATTGTACTGGGAGCTCAAGATTCAAAGGCAAAAATGAAAATAGTCCCTGCCCTCAAGAAATCTAACTTCTGGTTGAAGATAATATATACACAAATATATTAATGAAATTCATTTGCAAAAAGGCTGAGGAACTTATAAGAAAGAAAACTAGCCACATTCATAGGAAGGACTGTTGGAGGAGGAACACAGAAGAAAAACAACTGCTTGAACACATGGGCTGATGGGGATATTATTGGGGATGTAGACACTAAATGATAACTCTAGTCCAACTATCAATAATATGGAATTAGGTCTTGATCAATGATACATGTTAAACCCAGTGGAATTATGCATTGGCTAAGGGAGGTTGAGGGGACTTGGGGGAGAGGGAAAGAATATGAAACATGTAATTTTGGGAAAATATTCAAAATAAAATTTAAAAAATTCATTTGCAAAGGAGATAGAGAATCTAACATTTTGGGAAAATACTAAATGGTCTCATGTAGAAGGTGGCCCTTAGGTTTAACCTGGAGATAGAGATTCGAAGAATTGAATGTGGGGAAAGAGAAAAACCTGGGAATGGAGGGCAGAGAGAAGAGAATGACTGAAAAGGATGCTGAGAAATAGAATTGACATTATTTGGGAATTAATCATATATTTCGAGGGAGAAAATTGAAAAACAATCAAGGTTTGACAATGACTTTGAGAATGTACTCTTTGGTAAATGGAAAGATTTGGTATCCTTGACAGAAACTGGGACATAAGGATGGATTATCTAGTAGTTTTCCATGTAGAGATGTCTATTAGACAGTTGGTGTATGAGAATGGAACTCAGGGAAGAAATAGAAATGTATATTTGGGATTCTTCTATACAAAAGAGAGTTGAATCCATGAGGGCTAATGAAATCAGTGGAGAGTAAAGAAAATGAAGAGGATCCAGGCAAAAGCCTTGAGGTATACTCTCAGTTAGCAACTGTGACATGAATGATTATTTATTTAGATAAAGAGTGAGAAGGAATGATCAGACAGGTGGGAGAAAAGCCAGAAGGAAACAGTACCTTAAAAACTCATAGTTGAGTGTTCAGGAAGAAGAGGTGACCTGAGAGAGAGAGATCAAACCAAATGAAGCCTAGAATTCTGGCCTACAATTTACTTCCAAACTTTGGTGTAGAAGCCTATTTCCAAGAGTTAGCATCGTGTCTTAGTTAAGGAATTTGATTAGGTGGCTACTATAGCCTTCACATAGGTATGCTTTTCCAAGCATGAATTTTCTCTTCTTTCTTAAGACAACACTGAGTTAATAATCCACTGTATTTTATAATATTCTACCAAAGAGCCTTTGTGGTTCTGTATAACAATAATGGCAGTTGTTTGGAAGTCTGACCACACAAAGGATTCTTCTCAAGCTCATTTTTCATTACAAGGGCCCTCCCAAGCTTGTTGATCATTCATCCAGCCCAGCACAGGACCATAGAGCAGCAATAATAGTAGCAAGTAACCATGGAAACAGCACTTCTCATGTGTTAGCACAGAGTGGAAGAGGAGATATTATTGCACAATTTAATTTAAATTATTTTCTCTGGACTGTGTTAAGGATTCAAGTACTTTACCTAGAAGAAAAGAGGGCATGTCACCAGTCAATATGCTTTCTGTCACACAATGGTACCTAGACATCTGGGAGGCCTGTGATGTTACACAACACAAAGGTTTTAAAGATTTTTTTTCTGGATAAGAAACTGGAGTTTGACCTGGCAATAAATGCTATTTTGCCTGAGGTAAGGGAACAACCTCTTCCCTTTGCTATTGAGCTAGAGAAAATAATCCTAGACAAACTGTAACCATCCCAAGCTGAAGGGATTCTTGGGCCTTTGCTATTAGATAAAGCTTCTCTTACTCCTTTCCTTCTCCCTTCAGAAGAGAACCAAGTGATTAAATAAAGCCCAATAAGTGACTCTCTCAGCACTGAATTTAGAAAGACAAATATTATTTTACTGTTTGTGTCTATATTTGACCAAAACTGTTTCTGCAAAGAACTGACAAAGTACAAAGCTGAAAAGCAAATGTAGTTTGGCCTGCAATGTGTTTTCTTAAAGCAGTTTTCTCAATCAAGCTGTCAAAGGGGATCTGTTTGCGCATTACTATAGAAGGAGTGCAAAGGTGGGGCTAATTGGTCATTTCTTTTATATTCACATATCTAGGTACACTAAGATATACTTTATATTTGTAATCTGAGACATAGACTTTAGGAATGTTCTTAGCTCTAGATATCTATCAGATGCAATCTAGTTCAATATCCTCATTTTAGAGATGAGTAAACTGAGGCACAGAGACATTAAATGATTCACCCAGGATCATATAGGGAAGAAGCAACAGGTAAAGGATCTGAGAACAGATCAATATTCTTATCATCGTACCAGAGGGTTTTTTTCAATGTATCTCATATACATTTGAGACAACAAATGCAAAGGCACTATGATAGGCATTGAGTATACAAAGAAAATAAAAATCCTTACTCTCAAAAAACTTATGTTTTACTGGAGGAAGCAAAAATTTCCCAGGAAAACCCTACTACCTGAGCTCAAGTTCAAGTTAGGACAACACAGTTTAAAAATCTGGCCGCAGACAATTTCAAGCTGTGTGACCCTGGCCGAGTCCTTGAAGCCCCTTTGCTGAGTCCTTGCCACTCTTCTGCCTAGGAACCAACACACAGTATTTAGTCTAAGATACAAGGTAAGGATTTTTTTTTAAATAATGAATATGGAATCAAAGTATGTGTTCTAATTCCAGATACATACAGTAGGACTTTGTTTTTTGTTTTGTTTTGTTTTTATTTTTAAACATTTATTAATATTCATTTTTAACATGGTTACATGATTCATGCTCCTACTTTCCCCTTAAACACCCACAACCCCCCCCAATAGCAGATGCACATTTCCACTGGTTTTATCATATGTCATTGATCAAGACCTATTTCCAAATTGTTGAAAGTTGCATTGGTGTGGTAGTTTTGAGTCTACATCCCCAATAATGTCCACCTCAACCCATGTGTACAAGCAGTTGTTTTTCTTATATGTTTCCTCTCCTGCAGTCCTTCCTCTGAATGTGGGTAGCATTCCTTTCCATACATCCCTCAGAGTTGTCCTGTGTCATTGCATTGCTGCTGGTACAGAAGTCCATTACATTCGACTTTACCATAGTATATCAGTCTCTGTGTACAGTGTTCTTCTGGCTCTGCTCTTCTCACTCTGCATCAGTTCCTGGAGGTCTTTCCAGTTCACCTGGAACTCCTCCAGTTTATTATTCCTTTGAGCTCAATAGTATTCCATCACCAGCATATACCACAATTGGTTCAGTCATTCCCCAATTGAAAGACATACCCTCCTTTTCCAGTTTTTTGCCACCACAAAAAGCACGGCTATAAATATTTTTGTGCAAGTCTGTTTATCTATGATCTCCTTGGGGTACAAAACCAACAATGATATGGCTGGATCACAGGGCAGGCATTTTTTATAGCCCTTTGAGCATAGTTCCAAATTGCCAGCCAGAACGGTTGGATCAGTTCACAACTCCACCAGCAATGCATTAATGCCCCAGTTTTGCCAAATCCCCTCAAGCATTCATTACTCTCCCTTTCTTTCATTTTAGCCAATCTGCTAGGTGTGAGGTGATACCTCAGAGTTGTTTTGATTTGCATTTCTCTAATTATTAGAGATTTAGAACACTTTCTCATGTGCTTATTGATACTTTTGATTTCTTTACCTGAAAATTTGTTATTCTTGTCTCTTGCCCATTTACCAATTGGAGAATGGCTTGATTTTTTACACAATTGATTTAACTCCTTGTATATTGGAGTAATTAAACCCCTGTCAGAGTTTTTTGTTATAAAGATTTTTTCCCAATTTATTGTTTCCCTTCTGATTTTGACTACATTGTTTTTGTTTGTACAAAAGCTTTTTAGTTTAATATAATCAAAACCATTTATTTTACATTTTTTAATTTTCTCTAACTCTTGCTTGGTTTTAAAATCTTTCCCAGAGATCTGAAAAGTATACTGTTCTGTGTTCAATTAACTTATTTATAGTTTCCCTCTTCATATTAAAGTCGTTCACCCATTCTGAATTTATCTTGGTGTAGGGTGTGAGATGTTGATCTAGACCTAATCTCTCCCATATTGTTTTCCAAATTTCCCAGCAGTTTTTGTCAAATAGTGGATTCATGTCCCAAAAGTTGGGCTCTTTGGGTTTATCATACACTGTCTTGCTGATGTCTTTTACCCCAAGTCTATTCCACTGATCCTCCCTTCTGTCTCTTAGCCAGTACCATATTGTTTTGATGACTGCTGCTTTATAGTATAGTTTAATATCTGGTACTGCTAGGCCCCCTTCCTTCACATTTTTTTCCATTATTTCCATTGATATTCTTGATCTTTTGTTATTCCAAATGAAATGTGTTATAGTTTTTTTCTAATTCAGAAAAGAAGTTTTTTGGTAATTTGATAGGTAAGGTGCTAAATAGGTAAATTAATTTGGGTAGAATGGTCATTTTTATTATATAATCTCATCCTACCCGTGAGCAATCAATGGCTTTCCAATTGCTTAGATCCAGTTTTATTTGTTTGGAAAGTGTTTTGTAGTTGTTTTCATATAATTGCTGTGTTTGTTTTGGTAGATAGATTCCTAAGTATTTTATATTGTCTAGGGTGATTTTAAATGATGTTTCTCTTTCTAACTCTTGTGCTCTAATGTGCTAGAAATGTATAGAAATGCTGAAGATTTATGTGCATTTATTTTGTATCCTGCAAATTTACTAAAGTTGTGGATTATTTCTATAAGCTTCTTAGTTGATTCTCTAGGATTTTTTAAGTATACCATCATATCATCTGCAAAGAGTGATAGCTTAGTCTCCTCATTGCCTATATTGATACCTTAAATTTCTTTTTTTTCTCTAATTGCTATAGCTAGTGTTTCTAGTACAATGTTAAATAATACAGGAGATAATGGGCATCCTTGTTCCACTCCTGATCTTATTGGAAAAGCTTCTAATTTATCCACATTGCATATGATGTTTGTTGATGGTTTTAGGTATATACTGTTTATTATTTTTAGGAAAGGTCCTTCTATTCCTATACTTTTCAGTGTTTTCAATAGGAATGGATGCTGTATTTTGTCAAAGG
>NC_058130.1:482345947-482438490 GCF_016433145.1 Gracilinanus agilis
GCTTTCCAGTTGCAAGATTCTACCTTTTAAGCTGTTATTTTCTTGCCAGATCTCTTCCATTTTCCTCAAAATCTCAGATTTGAACTCTTCCATAGGTTGTGAGGAGTTTTCCTTATTTGGGGAGGGTCTGGATGGTTGTTTGTTCTCCTCCTCTGTTTGCTCGGTTGTCTGGATTTTCTCTGTGTAGAAGCTGTCGAGTGTTAAAGACTTCTTTTTTTTGTTATTATTCTTTCTCTTCTGAATTTCCTGTAACTGGTTAGCCATCATTAGCCCAGCAGCTTCTCAGGTTTATCCTCGCTCTCAGTGTCTGTCTGAGGTCTATTGGCTCCTGAGGACTGAGTTCTAGTTTTTTCCAAGGTCAAGCCCCCTGGTGGATTCCCTTGCTTGAACCTCTGCAGGAGGTTTCTTTACAAGTCTCAGGGAGCTACTTCCACAGTCGTATACCCGTCTGCACTGGTTCCCCACTTAGGCTTTAGTTCCTGGTTGTGTTTGCCTCCCCCCACGCCTCTGCTCAGCCGGCACCCACGCCTCTGCTCAGCCAGAGCTCCGCTCCCAGCGTCCGCTCCGGCGCGCGCTCAGATTTCGCGTGCGTTCTTGACTTAATGGGGTCCTAAGTCTTGCTGCTCTCAGGAACAGGTCCCGGAGCTGCTGATGACTCGATGGGTGCCCCAAACTTGCTCTATTTCTTTTTAGCTGGGTTCGGAGCTATAGGTGAGTGTGGAGGGGGTGGGGGTGGGGCGGTTGCTCAGCTCGCGCTTGAGTGAGAGCCCTTTTTAGCTTGGAAATGTCTCGATTCCACGTACCTTCCACGCTGTGCCCTGTTGTGGGGTTCCTCCGTTCGTCTGGACTTGTTTTTATGTCCCCTTGAGGAGTTTTGTGTGTTTCGGTCAGGAGAGGTTTAGAGCTGCTTCTTACTCTGCCGCCATCTTAACCCGGAAGCCCCCTTCCCTGTCTTTTTTAATCATATCTATTTTTACTTTGGCTTTGTCAGAAATCACAATTGCCACTCCTGCCTTCTTTTTCTCATTTGACGCCCAAAAGATTTTGCTCAAGCCCTGAACCTTAAACTTGTGTATGTCCACCCGCCTCATATGTGTTTCTTGTAGACAACATATGGTAGGGTTTTGGTTTCTAATCCACTCTGCTGTTTGCTTCCATTTTATGAGAGAGTTCATCCCATTCACATTCAGGGTTATAGTTATCAGTTGTGCATTTGCTGACATTTTCGTATGTTCCCCTATTCCTACCCCTTCTTCTTAAACTATTTCCTTTTAAACCAGTGATTTGCTTTGAGCAGGTATCCCTTATCCCCTCCCTTGATTGACTTCCCTTTCTACCCCCTCCCTTGTAATTCCACTCTTTTTATTTTTAAAGGCCTAATAAATTCCCTCCCCCTTCTTCTCTCCTCCCTTTTTTGACCTCCCCACTCCCCTGCTCCCCTTGGTTTATCCCTTCTGACTTTTTCAGTAGGGTTAGATAGAGTTTTATATCCCAATGGATAATATAGCTACTCTTCCCTCTCTGGGTTGATTACACTGAGAGTAAGGTTTAAATATTACCTCTTAATGCTGTCTTCCTCTCCTTCTTATAATAGTATTTGTCCCCTCCCCTTCCCATGCCCTCTTTGTGTGTAATAGAATATCCTATTTTTCTTAATCTCTCAAGTTTCCCTTGGTGTCCCCTGCTATTCACCTCCCTCTTTCCCACCCTCCATATCATCTTAGACAATTTAGTATTCCGTCTTCTCCCTATGAATTATTCTTCTGATTACTGTATTAGTGAATACTATAATAGTGAATAGAGTTCACTACAGAGAATTATACATAGCATTTCTCCACATAGTAATACAGATAATTAGATCTTCCTGAGGCCCTTAAAAAGGCAAATTTCGAAATTATGACTTTTCTTAATTTCCCCTCTGTTTCAGATATAGCTTTTCATGTTTCTCTTGACTTTTTTTAGTTGGATATCAAACTTTCCATTTAGTCCTGGTCTTTTCTGTGCAAATACTGAGAAATTTTCAATTTTGTTGAATGCCCATACTTTCCCCTGGAAGTATATAGTCAGTTTCGATGTGTAGTTGTACTGTGGCTGAAGGCCCAGCTCTCTTGCCTTTCCGAATATTGTATTCCAAGCCTTGCGGTCTTTTAGCATGGAGGCTCCCAGATCCTGTGTGATCCTGATTGGTCCTCCTTGATATTTGAATTGTCTCTTTCAGGCTTCTTGTAAGATTTTTTCTTTTATTTGGAAGCTCTTGAATTTGGCTATTATATTCCTTGGTGTAGCCCTTTCTGGGTCTAGTGTAGAGGGTGAAATATGGAAACTTTCAATGTCTATATTGCCCTCTTGTAGAACTTCAGGACAATTTTGCTGAATAATTTCTTTTAGTATGGAGTCCAAGTTTCTATTAATTTCTGGTTTTTCTGGAAGACCAATAATTCTCAAATTGTCTCTTCTAGACTGGTTTTCTTGGTCTGTCATTTTCTCATTGAGATATTTCATGTTTTCTTCTATTTTATCTGTTCTTTGACTTTGTTTTATTTGTTCTTGTTGTCTTGAGAGATCATTAACTTCTAATTGCTCAATTCTAGCCTTTACGGACTGGCTTTCGGCTATAATTTTTTGGTTTTCGGCTATGATCTTTTGATTTTCCTTTTCAATCTGGTCATTTATGGTGTTCAACTTACTTATCAGTTCATTTGTTTTCTTAGCCTCACTTTCCAATTGCAAAATTCTGCCTTTTAAACTGTTATTTTCTTGCCTGATTTCCTTTTGAGCTATTTCCCATTTCTCTAGTCAAATCTTTTCCAACTTTTTCGTCATCTCATATTTGAACTCTTCAAAAGCTTGTGACCAGTTTTCATTATTTTTGGAGGGTCCGGATGCTTGTTTGTTCTCCTCTTCTGTTTGCTCAGTTGTCTGGATTTTTTCTGTGTAAAAGTTGTTGAGTGTTAAATATTTCTTCTTCTTGTTAATCTTTCTCTTTTGGCCTTCCAGATTCTGGGTTGCCATTGTTAGCCCAGCCTGTTCTCAGGTTTATCCTCAAGCTGACTCAGGTCTGGTTTTTCTCAAGGTCGAGCCCCCTGGGGGACCCCCTTGCTTGATCCTCTGCTGAAGGCTCCTTTACAAGTCTCAGGGCACTGCTTCCACATTCATATACCCGTCTGCACTGGTTCCCCACTCAGGGTTTCAGAGCCTTCGCTCTCATGCGCCTGTGTCTGCCTGCTCTCGCACCTGCGCTCTGTGTCCAAGCTCAAATTCCGTGCGTGTTCTTTACCCTTTTTGGGTCCTAAGTCTTGCTGCTCTCAGGAACAGGCCCTGGAGCTGCCAATGACTCAATGGGTGCCCCAAACTTGCTCTATTTCTCTTGAGCTGGCTTTGGCACTGTAGGTGATGAGGTGTATGTGTGTGGGGGTTGCTGAGCCCGCAATTTAGTGAGAGCTGTTTCACCCCCTTTATAGCATGGAAATGCCCCAATTCCACGTACCTTCCACACTGTGGCCTCTTGTAGGGTCCCTACATTCATCTGGATTTGTTTTTATGTCCCCTTGAGGAGTCCTGTATGTTTTGGTTAGGAGAGGTTAAGCACTGCTTTTTTACTCTGCCGCCATCTTAACCAGGAAGTCAGCACTTTGTTTTAAATGAACTCAATGCATATAAATCCAGTTATATGTCACTGAGAAAGAAAGAAATTAGAAGAGGAAAACACAAAATTTTAAAAAAGAATTAAGCTCTAAATATGTACCATTTTCCTAATGGTAAGGTTTACAGTATTTTTTTTTCTTAAGCACACACATTCTTACTCCAATAAGTATTAGGTCTTTGTCCAGATTTCTTGCTTGTAACAAGTCATTTCCATGTCAGAGCAGTGCTTATCTTTGTTTCCTTAATTCTATTTATTTAATAATAATACGCCAAAGAAAAATAATCACTAGTGATGCCGGTAACTGATAAGCCTAAGAAAAATTACAAAGTGCTTAGATATGTTCATATAAGAAATAATTATTTAATAATTTAGTTTACTATTATGATTTTCTACTTATGCAAGGGGTCTTAGAACATATTGATCATATAAAATGAGATCCTATTGTGTGTGTGTTAATTTTTACTTGCTGAACTCATCAGTTTCCATGAGTATACTTATGATCTCCATGTAAAAACCTGTTATATATATATATATGTATGTATATTTAAATAGATAGATATAGATATAGATATAGATATGTTTGTGTATTATTCTATGTATGTGTATTTTGTGTATAGAGTCAGCCTGAAGATATTACTATAGCTGTGGACATGAAGATAAGCAGTCCTCTGTCATAGTCCTTTAATTCCCAGATCCTATGATACTCTGTACTACTAAAAGGAAACTCCTAAGGGAGATCACTCTCCTTGCTTTGACTGAGAGACAAAAAAATCATTTATTCCTGTATATTCTGAGGTCTATTTTTATTTATATTACTTCCTCATTTTGGGCTTACTGCTTACTTTGATAAAAAAAAAAGGTTTGTAAGATATTTATGATTGTTTGCATGTGTGTATGTGTTTGTGTGTAACTAGAGTTTGGTGAGAATAAACTAAGCTTTATAGTAAGCTAGGTACTACATTCCCCTTAAGAGTGAGCAGAGAAAAGTGCCTTTTTCTTCTGAACTTCACATACTTCAAGACTATAAACATTTCAGGCATTGTAGAGAGATATCATTCTAGCTTGTAACTCACCTTGAAGACTGACAATTTAGGTTTAATTTATAAGTATGTTATGAATTCATTTTCCCCTACAACTGGTTATTAAATATTTACCTGTACAATCCTATTGGAAAAACTATTCCACTCCTGCTTTTTAGACATGATTTGCTGGAGGCAGCTGGGTAGCTCAGTGGATTGAGAGCCAGGTCTAGAGATGAGAGGTCCTGGGTTCATATATGGTCTCAGACACTTCCTAGTTGTGTGAAGGAAGGAAGGAAGGAAGGAAGGAAGGAAGGAAGGAAGGAAGGAAGGAAGGAAGGAAGGAAGGAAGGAAGAAATGACTTGCGTACTTGACTCTTGATCATTGTTATGTGACTTACTTTAGTCATTCCTCTCTTCCACACACCCCATACACACTACCTCCAAGTTCCTTTAATCTGTCTATGATACATCTCTGGATTTACATCTCTCTTACCATTCTCTCTTTGAAAAGTATCAGTATAACTTACTGAGCCTAGTGCAGTTGCCATCTGCTTCTGAGACTCAAAACCTTCACCATATCCCTGTTTAAAAAGTATCCATTACTATTTCTGTCCCATTGCAATAACTCATATTAGAAATGAAAATAATAGTTGCTACAGCAACATTGGAGCCCAAAGACAATGCTTTAAAAGGAAAAATGGAAAAGCAATGACTCTGAAGTCCTAGGATCTAAGTTCCAATCCTGTTTACAATTGATTTTGAGTTATGTGACCTTGAGTAAGTCACCTCACCTAAATGGTCTCATTTTCCTTAAGTGTAAATTGATGAGATTAGACTTTATGGTCTCTAGCATTACATCTATGTAGGTCTATAAACCAAAAATAATAATAGGTTCTATAAAAGGTATGCCTTAACACACTAAAAATGTTTATTGATTCCATTCTGCTGTGCCCCTACACCTACTTCCTTCATGCCCTTTCTAAGCTGCATTCATATAAGTTTACTGTGCCTGAAGCACCCAGACTCCGCTAACTTTAGCACTGTTCCTTCGCATGTGATTTACAATAGACTACTATAGAAGTCAGGTACCTACAAATATATGAAGCCCTGATAGAGCAAGGTTGAGTCTTATTGTGGGAGCTGGTGTTTAATGGAATATGCAGTCCATAAACAGATGTATGTCATGCCACTGGATATTTTCTAAAAACTGATAGTTGCAGGGCATACATCTAGGATTCTTAAAGCTGATCTAGAATCAAGCACTCAGAAAGTAATTATTGAATATCTTTGCATCTACCTCTGTACTACCTGTCCTGGGGAATTAAATTCAATCCAAAAAGCATCAGTTAGGGACCATCTAATCAACAAGAAAAGAGAATGTGGTGTACTGAGTAAAGAAATAATCTCAGAGTGAAGAAGACCTGTGTTCAAGTGATACCTTCTAATACATACGGTGAGGGCAAGCCATCTGATCTCTCAGTATTTCTGCACAATTTTCCAAGACTTAGCCTTTCAGAGGAAATACAGTCATTAGTAAAGAGAATTTTCTCACCTACTCAGACTTGCTTATTCCTGTGAAATAACAGGTACAGACGAAAATGCACCAGATACTGTGTTAAGCATGGTAGATTTTGTTGTTTAGTCATTTCAGTCTTGGCAAAGATTCTACAGCAGTTTTCATTTCCTTCTCCCCCTCATTCAAATACCAAAAATAAAGCAGTTCCTACTTTAAAGTAACTTACCATCTTCTAGGGGACACAATACTGTCACAAATAAATGAGTCAACACAGAGCAGTGCAAAAGATTCTACATTTGAAGTCAGAAGATGCTGGTTTAAACCTCAATCTTGCCAGTTGCTGTGTGCCCTTGGGTAATTCAAATCAACAAACATTTAAGTGTCAATTATGTACCAGGCACTATGTACAAATTATTTAACCTCTCTGGACCACAGATTCTTCATATAAAATGAAGGTATTAGATGAGATGGCTCTAAGATCCTTCCTATTTCGGAATTATTTTTGGTGGCACTTAGTTTGGGCATTTCTTGAAAAATATCCAGTTTCATTGTGTGATTGAACTATCCTTGTAACCTTTGACTTCCCCACATCAACAGCCACAATACTATTTCTAGTAGTCATTGACTTTTCTCTTTAAGAGTTACAAATTTTGCATGCTTCTTTGAATTATTAGACATTCTTTCATATTTCTTTGGATTATTAGACATTATTAAAAACCACCAAATTAAAAACACAACAAAAGAGAGAAATGAAACGTATGTGTATAAAATGATATTCTACACTCCACTGAGAGAAAACTAAAGCTAAAAAAAAGCAAGTTATGGGGGCAGCTGGGTAGCTCAGTGGAGTGAGAGTCAGGCCTAGAAACAAAAGGTCCTAGGTTTAAACCCGGCCTCAGCCACTTCCCAGCAGTGTGACCCTGGGCAAGTCACTTGACCCCCATTGCCCACCCTTACCAATCTTCCACCTATGAGATAATACACCGAAGTATAAGGGTTTAAAAAAAAAAGATAAAAAAAAGCAAGTTAATCCAGTCTCATCTAAAGGCTACATATTGTTAGTCATCCCCATATCAGATAAATTAGGGATGCATGGTTATTTTTACAAAATGAAACCATACTCAAATTAGTGTCTCAGTTAATTTGCAATTGATTTTAGTTTTTAAAAGAGGAGAAAAGACAGAAGGAAGAAGGGAAAGATGAAAAAGTTTTAAATAGTAATAATAAATTTTAGTGGTAAAAGTTTTATACATATCAATAAAAAGTTAATACAGATAAAGTCTGATTTACAAACCAACAAATCGGGAACATTACTTTAGAGAATAGTACTAGACCACATAATTCAGCTGACAAATGCTCTGGCACAGTTCAAAAGAGACTTCTTTCAGGGGAGAAAAAGATCACTGTGGAACAATTTCCTCAGGTATAGCCTCTTTGTAGAGGTATCCTCTAGTCCCTGCTTTAAAGACTAGGAAGGATTAATTTTTTGTTTGATTTTTTTCTGTTATTTTGAAATTAATGTCTATCAAAAATATAAACATTTGATTACACAAAGAATAATAAAGAGGCTTCCATAAGAAACTATGAACTTCTATTCATTTTAATTAAATATAAAGTAGTGAAAAGGTATTCCAGGTGTAGGAAATAGCATTGGCAAAAATGCAAAGGTGGGAACATGGCATATATACATATAATAATCAGAAAACCAGCCCAACTATAGTAAGTAAAGGATGCTGTGGAAAATGGGCCCATGACATCTACAAATGCCTCTATTACTCAATATTCCAGTCCACCAAGACCCTTCTTTTGACAGCAAAACATGCAAACATCTTCTTTGTTTTGCTATTCAAATTCTGACCCTGAGGTAGCATCATAAACATAATACTACATTTAGGAATGTATGGATGGAAAATTCAAAATAGTTCTGTGTTTATGATTTGAAGTTAAAATGGCAACAAGAATGTTATAGACAAAGAAATAGATATGAAATAATTATTTTTGTCACATTAGAGGGGTTTTTTTCCAAAATGCTGCCTAACAGTTAAATACTTTTAATATGTAGTGCCAAGATTCATTTTCAAAAGCAACACAATACAAACTAGAATGTAAATACATTGGAAGAAGTATAATTATACACTGCTTTTTTCCTGAGGCTATTTTAGGGCTCTTAAATTAGATGAACAGTCACATTTTTAATGCCACTTTTAATCTCAATCATCTTCTCATCCACCAACCCACCCCCATCCCACCCCCACTACCTATAATGCAATGCTGGTAATTTAAAACTTCTTTGTTACTTCATAATACTTTGCAAGGAATCCAAGAAACCTAAATTAGACTTCATTGTTTTTTCTGAAAATAATAGGGTAATTGTATACTTCTCAACTATCTTCACCATGCTTTTATTGCATTCACAATATTTTATCTGTTTGTAGCTTTTGTATTAAGAAAACATTTGAAGAAATACATTGTGTTTCCTTATTTTATTCAAGCTTTCAAATTGTTTCTTGTACTTAGGGACTATGCTAAAAATCAGAGAAAATTCTTCGTTGAAAATTTAGCACTATTCATTTCTTCCCTATTGCTACCATAGAGTCTACTCTTCCAAAATAACATAGCTTACACTCTAACAGAACAGCAAACTATATGGTATCAAAGAACCCTAGCTTCCACTCTATCAAAACATACTCATTATTATATTTATTAGTTCTAACTGCCCAGAGAATGTTAGTTTCAAGGTAGCTGATACACAGAAGAGTGGAGGTACTCTTCAAAACTTGAGTTGGCCTTGGAAGTCTATTCTAATATGATCAGATCCCTCCTGATTGATTTCTTTCCTCCTGGGATAGCCAAAGACTACTCAGTAGACTCAATTCTAAAGTAGAATCTTACTGTGACCAAGTTGGAGAACTATAAAAAACCTAAAGGTAACATAGCTTCTGTCCTGTGAAAAAATATTAGATTTGAACTCAGTATCTAGCTCTGTTACAATCTATATGAACTAGAATAAATAATTGCCCCTCTCTAGATCTGATTATTCTCATGTATGAAATTTATATATAAGGTTAGAAGGCCTCTAAAGTTCCTTCCAGCTTTAAAAATGTCAACTTCATTGAGCTCTGTAAGGATCTCAGACATAGTCCAACCTGAGTTGAGCATGAGTCTTCCTTATTCAAAAAGCATCATTAAGTATCAATGTTTTAAGGATTGCCATATCTTCATTCTTTCCAGTCTCTGTGGCTGACACCTTAGAATTTCTCTACTCAATAAACTCCAGTGGTTTCCTATTATCTCTGGAAACAAATTCAAAATGTTCAATTTGGTATTCATACCATTCATAACCTAGTCCCCTCCTACTTTTCCAGTCTTCTCGTGCTTTACAACACATACTCTTCCATTAGTGACAATTGGCCTTTTGGCTGTCCCACAAAAAAACCACTTATCTCTAGGCATTTTTTCTGGCTGTTTCTCATGCCTGGAACACTCTCTCTCCTCCACTCTGTCTACTGATCTCTCTGGATTCCTTTAAATCCCAGTTAAAAATCACATTTCTATACATTTTCTATAGGAAGTCTTTTATGTCCATGCTTCCCTCCTTTTAATTATTTCCGACATAGCCTTTATGTAGCTTGTTTTGTATATATCTGCTTTAATGCTGTCTATCTCATTAGGTTATAAACTCTTTGAGAGCAAAGAGTGTCTTTTGCCTCATTATATCCCCAGCATTTAGCACAGTGTCTGCAATATAATAAGCACTTGCTACATATTTATTTATACATTTAACAACTAAATATCAGTTGGAGAGCAATCTTCCAGGCTAGGCGATCGTCGGTTTTGGATCAGAAAGCTGGAGAGTGACGAAAGTCAACACCAACAAACTCCAAGTCTTTGTTAACAGATGTCTACGCTACATCTTGAACATCAGATGGCCTGAAAAGATCTCCAATGCTAGTCTCTGGGAAAGAACAATCCAGTATCCCATTAGTCAGGACATAAAGAAACGTAAGTGGAGATGGATGGGACATACGCTATGAAAACCGGAAGACAACATAGCCAGACAAGCATTGAGCTGGAACCCTACAGGGAGGAGGAAAGTCGAAAGACCAAAACAGACCTGGCGAAGATCTGCCAAAAATGAAACAAAGGCAGTCGGAATGAAATGGGCCCAGCTGGGGGAAGTTGCCCAGAACAGAGTCCGATGGTGTGAGATGGTTGTGGCTCTATGCTCCTAAGGAGTCAACAGGAATAAAAAAAAAAAATCAGTTCTCTTTTATGTGCTCCTAAGAATGTAAGCTCCTAGAAGACAAGGACTGTCTGCTTATATTTGTATTTTCAATCTGAAGAGCACTAACTATCACAAATATCTCATAAAAGCGTGCGGTTTTTAAAGCTAAATTGGACTTCTGGCAGGCCATTTGTGCTTTCTTCAGTCATGGGGACATATTGGTCATGTGGTAAACTACTAGGACAGTGATGGGAAAACTTTTTAAAGAAGGGGCCAAAGGAAAGGAAATGCTCTTCTGTAATTCTGTTTCTAAGGCAACTCTTTGGAATTTTCATTGTATTGTATCTTACTCATTGTATTAACCAGATTAGGAATAATGTCCTGCCTCTGGATAGAACATTTCACGGGGCCACATCTGGCCCGCGGGCTATTGTTTGCCCATCACTGTACTAGGAGATACACAACCCTGCTCTCCTCAGTCAGATTCTTCTTTCTTGGGGATATCTACTGTTCCTTCCTTGTTTCATTTCCACCTACTACTCTAACCTTCCTCAGGAAGGGATAAAAGGCATGGGGTCATTGGAGCTTAAGAATCTTTGTTCTCTCGGTATTTGCATAGAATACTTCTGTCTATCTCAAGCTTCAGAAATATTTTTCTCTAATGCCAGCTCACATTTCTATAGTACTTTAAAGTTTGTAAATCATTTTATATCCATTATGTTATTTGATCCTTAAAATAATGCTATGAGTTGAGTGTTCTCGTTATCCTCATTTTACAGATGAGGAAACTGGGGCTGAGAGAAGTATAATGACTTATGCAGATATATTCAGCTACTACTTGTCAGATACAAGATGTAAATCTAAGTCTTACCAACTCCAAATTCACCATGTAAACCATGGTGCCTCTCAATAACTATCATTTCCTAAGATATTTCTAAATAATTTTCCCTACCTGCCAGTTGCCTTCATTTGTAGTTCCTTTTTCCTCTTCCATATAGGCAAAACTAAAAGAAAAACATACAGCAATATGATGTCTCAGAGAACATTAAAGTCCCTATGACTAGTTTTCTCCAATAAGAATTCAATATTCCAATCTATTCTTTTTGGAAAATGACCAAAGACTGTTATTATGCACTGCCTCTTCCCATTGTTGCATATTTGATTTCTTTACTTGGTGGGAGATTTTACCTTTTTCCCTATAACATTTATTGTGAGCAAAGTTAGTGAACTACCTAAAATCTTCTGAGATAACCAAAATGAAGCTGGCTAGGATAACATTCATCCTATCTAGAATCTCTATGATTTCATGGTCTCTTATGCAAGGTGTTATGGATTTTTGGTTTAGACACGTCCCGAATTTCATGCAACGAGTGCTGGACATCAATGATTATTATAAATGGTTTGCTCTGACCCTAGTTGAATGTATTTGTTTCATCCCAACTGCTATAGCCATAATCCTAACAATCTGGCAATTCCTAGTGGTCTCGAAAAATGTTTTCTCTCACCTGTGGCAATATTTCAACTCAATTACTACAAACAAAGATACTGATTCTGGGGAACTGTTAGATAACATCAAACTACTATTCTAAGTATTGAAACAAATAAGGGAAGGAAAGGAACTGGACAAGCATACAATTCTCCAGCTAGAGATTGTGGAGTCCAAATACCTAGGAAATAATACCACCAATAACAACCAACCATCCACAAATTCAATAGTTTCTCTTTTACCAATTGTAGATGGGACAATTGTACAGCCTGGTGAATGGGGTAGTGCATGTGAAAACATATAAAGCATTCACCCTGAGTGACATGGATGTCCTGAAGAGGTGTTTTCCAAAAATTTTTGAAAAACCATTCAAAAGCATTAAAGAACTAAAAAGGGTGTTCACGCTATTCAATCCCAGTTTCAACGACGTGGAATTTCTTTTAGGGGAATTTTACTCTTCCTCAGAAAAGGAAAAATTCCTAAATGAAATGAGGACAAACCCAAATTTAAAAGCCTGGCCATTAGTCCACCAGGATTTAGATTTTACCCAACATGCCAATCTTAGGTACTTGATCCAATGTAGAACAGATTTATTAGAAGCAATGAGAATCCATGCAAAAAGGCCAAATTCATGGCAAAAATTGGAGAAATTAAAACAGGGAGAAGAGGAACATCCTAATAGTTTCCTTGATAGAGTAATAGAGGTAGCAAAGACAATCCTAGGACTATGTGATACTCATGCCCAGGAGACTAAAGATCATATCTGTAGGCAATTTCTAAAGGGAACATTAATCCCAATCCAAAATTATTTTAGGCAAAACTGTCCACAGTGGGAATCACTGCCACTGGAGGATGTAAGACAGCATGCATCCTACATCCATGACTTAAAGCAGAAGGAAGCAAAGATAGCAAGACAGACTGACTCAGACAAGGACAAACTGATAGCAGACTTGAAAAAATAGTTGAAACAAATAAAATGAGAAAAAGAAATAGAGGAAGTAAAAAAATTTGCCCTTCAAAAGAGTAGGAACCATAATCAATATAGGCAACCTACAATTAACACTCAAAGACCAAAATCATCTTCCCCTCACTGCTATCTTTGTGAGAGGATAGGTCATATTATCCGTTTTTGTAGATTTAAACAATAAATTGATTTTTCCAAAAATGATAATTATAATCAAAGAGACAGAGGAACGAGAAGGACCTATTATAATTCAAAATGGTCCAAAAACAATAATTATACAAAGAGAAGTGAGGAAAGCAAGGCTGATGGCTCATGCTGTAGCCATGCATGTAAGAAATTTAGTCAATCCCCATTCCTAGATGAAATGGAAAGATACATATAGATGGGAACGAAGCCAAAGTCATGATGAATCAAGATTCCTAATTTAAAAAGCTCTAATCATTATAATTTGGGTGTGAAAATATGTAGTCTGAGTGGGGAAAATTATATTGAAAAACTGGGCAAAACAGAATAGGTGTATCAAGCAACCTGCACAGAATGTAGACATATGTCTGTGGAAGATAATCAATAATGGGAAGGAATAATGCAAATGCGCAGTGAAATATATGGCAATAGTGAGGATAACTATATAAGGAATCAGCTTTCTCATTCCATCACAAAAACATTTAATGAGAAGCATAAGGATCATACAAGTACTTGCAACAACTTGCATCATGAAGCTTTGCAATCTTATTCAAAGTCATCAAAACCTCAAACTCCTCTCTTTATTCTAAGTCTAAAACAACAGGGCAACTTGGATAAAGAACTTTATGGCAAGGATTTACAATGTTTCCAGAAAGGAATGCATTTAGTAACTTGGGGGTGTTAGTTGAATCCCATTCACTTGCTTCAGACACAATGTCACAGAAAGATGTTAGAGAGCAATCAAATCAGTATCTTGGCAAAGACTTAACTTTAAAAGTGCAACCCACTGAGTTTCAGGGTGCTGGCAGCTGTTTAGGAAATTCTACACCCACCTTTCTCAACCCCTTAGCTGACGAATTCCAACCAGAAGCTTGGGGAAGGGAAAGGGAACAGTTGTCATCCCCAGTAGCCAGTGAGCTTGCTAATAGTAACATCAAAGAAGTTTGTTCAGTTATTGAAGACACAAAACATCTGTCTTAAGCCACACAAACTTCAGGGCAAAATAGTGAACATCAGTCAGCTTCTAACTCAGTAGTCATACCAGAGGTGTTGAAGGGAACACAAACTAACTACCATACATTCCCAGATACAACCAATGGAAAAACTTCTGATTTGGAACTTGACAGTTCTTTAAATGTCAGAGTGGACGGTGAATCAGAACAAACCTCTATTTCTGCAGCCCTTAGCAAAAGCCAACATGAAGTTTGCACAACTGATAATGACTCTCCAACTCTCAATGAGAGAGAGATAATACTCTCTAAGCCTGCTTTTTGTTGTTCTTCTGATTCTGAACTTAACTTGCCTGATGGTGCTACAGTAAGTTCTAGTTTAGATACAAATGACCATACACAATACTGGATCGACAATAAGTGTACACACAAAACTGAGGATTCTTTATTACCCTTAGTACCAGTGAAATCCAATGACAGTGGAGAACCACTAGTTACCTTAGAAATCGGGGGGTGGGGGTGGGGGTGGTACACTATGAAGGACTACTGGACACTGGTGCAACTTGTTCTGTTTTACACGAGGCACCCAAAAGATGCCAATATCAGGTAGTTTGAGAGTAAGAGGAGCTTCTGGGAAAGCTCAACAAGTCCCGAAGCTAAAAGTTAAAATGGTAAAACTCGGCCCTCTAACTCTTGAACACACCTTTTTATTAATGCCTTCAAACCTCTTGGGACGAGATCTCTTATATAAATTGGCTGCCACCATCCAATGTCAACTGGATGGACAAATTTATCTACACCTACCCAAGAGATCTCTGAAACATCCTCCCATTTTATTTTTAGACTCACATAGTGAGGAACCCACTAGTGAATCAAATGATAACACCTATGAGGTTCCTGAAGATATACCTGATTATGTGTGGGCTAAACATTCAAATGAGGTGGGCAGGATTTTATCAGCAGAACCAGTAAAAATAGAGGTAAAAGAAGGCTTACCTCCAAGAATTCCTCAGTTCAGACTTAGCCAAGAGGCAATTGAGGGAGTGAAACCCATCATAGAAAGTTTACTGCAGCAGGGTATACTAAGATATGGCTTTTCACAATATAACGCACCAATCATGCCTATAAAGAAAGCCAAATTATCTCCTGATGGGAAGACTCAATGGCGTTTAGTACAAGATCGAACACCAATTAACAACCATGTGCAAAAATCCTATGCAGTGGTACCAAGTCCATCACAAATCATAGTAGCCATACCACCTGAAGCTGTTTGGTTTACTGTTCTGGACCTGAGCTCTGTGTACTTCTCTGTTCCCCTGCTCAGAGACAGCCAGAAGCTGTTCACTTTCACATGGGAAGGCAAATCCATCCAATTGACCCGTGTGCCCCAGGGTTTTTCAGATTCAGCTTCGGTCTTCTGTCAAATCCTACAGAGAGACCTTGAGTCAATCACTTTCCAAGACAGAAAAATGGTACATTATGTTGATGACATTCTGCTAATGTCACCATCTACTGAAGTCTGTTATACAGATAGCATACACTTGATTAAAGAGGTAGGCAAAAGGGGCCATAAAATTTCCAAAACAAAACTTCAATTTGTAAGGAAAAAAGTAAATTATTTAGGATTCATCCTAGAAAAGGGCTCCAGAAGGATTTCCCAAAAGAGAACACAAGATATAAATTTGAGTTTGAGTTTGCCTAAGACCAAGAGGCAGTTCAGGGCAATCATAGGAGTAATAAGCTTATGTAGAAACTGGATTCCAGGTTATGCTCTCATTGCTAAACCTCTGATAGAGCTAACCAGGAAGGAAGTTCCAGAACTGTTAAAACTATCAAAAGACCATGTCCATGCTGTAGAGAAATTAAAATCACTCACTCTATCAGCTCCAGCCCTAGGTATCCCTGATCACGATAAACCATTCCTCCTTTACATCCATGAGGATGAAGGGATAGCCTCTACTGTTCTCACACAATCATTTAGGAATACCCTAAGACCAGTTGCCTATTATAGCTCAAAATTAGATTCAGTAATCTGTGGTATGCCAAGCTGTTTAATAGCTATTGCTGCTGTAGCCATCATGATTAGAAAAGCATCTTCCTTGGTATTAGGAGGTGAACTGAAAGTATTTTCTGCAAACCAAGTGGAATCTACTTTAAGAAACACCACACTACAAGTGTTCACCTCCCAAAGACTATCACAATACCAAGCAATCTTGTTGGCTAATGAAAACATAATTTTTCACTGGTACAGAAACTTAAATCCTGAGACTCTGATCCCATATTTACCTCTGGAAGGAGAAAGTCTACACATCTGTGAAGACACATTTAACATCGTGCATAAAACAAGGGCAGATTTAGACGATAAGCCCATGAAAAACCCTGATTTGACATTATTTACAGATGGATTGTCATATATAGTAGACAATCAGAGATATACTGGAGCAGTCATAGTGACAGCCTCCAAGACCCTTTGGTACTCATCATTACCACCTACTATGTATCCTCAAGGAGCAGACTTAGTTGGATTGATACACACTTTGAAGTTGGCCAAAAATCGCAAAGCGAACATTTTTACCGATTCTCATTATGCTTTTGGAGTTGTGCATCATTCTGTAGAACTCTGGAGAAATCAAGGCTTCATTACATCCAACGGCAAACAGATAGAGCATGGGAATTTAATTAATCAGTTGTTGGATGCAATCCAATTACCAGCCCGACTGTCAGTCATTCATTGCAAGGCTCATACTAAGATCCAAGGGCCAGTGGAATCAGGGAACAAACATGCAGATATCATAGCCAAATTTGCAGTGAGGTATGGACCAAGTACAATTCTAAACTTATCTTTGGTGAAGGAAGATGATCTCAAAAACACATACTCCCCAAAGAAAGTGAAGAATTGGAAGAAACATCACGGTGCATACCTAGCTAACAGAGTTTGGCTGGGAGCAAATGGAAAACCTATGTTGCCTAGATCCCTGTATTTCACCTTTTGCAATGCATTACACTAAAAAGGGTATTATGGAAGTCTGGGCATGGCAGATTCTATAACTAGGTATCGGAATACAAGAGGCATTTATGAAGTTGCTATGAGAGTTTCACAAAGGTGCAGAATTTGTATGCAATTCAACCAGACAATTACAAAAGTCCACAGTCTGGGAGGCAAACCACTAGCCTATTCACCATTTGAATGCTTACAAATTGATTACATCACTATGCCAAGGAGTCAATTTTACAGATATGCATTAGTGATAGTGGATAGATTAACTAAGTGGCCAGAAGCTTTCCCAGCCAAAAGTAACACTTCAGAGTTTGTTGTGAAAGTCTTACTGAGAGAATTAATACCTAGATTCTCTATTCCTTTGCATAATTGCTTCAGATTCGGGATCCCACTTCACAAATAAGATTTTAACTACAGTTTATGAGACTTTAGGAGTCAAACAACATCTTCACTCGATATACAGACCACAGTCCAGCAGATTGAACGAGTGAATAGATCTTTGAAGACTCTAGTAGCTAAAATCTGTGCAGAATCTCATATGAAATGGCCTGATGCTTTAACATTGGCACTATTCCACCTCAGATGCCAACACAAAAGCATTACACATTTATCAGCATTCGAAAGGCTATATGGCCATCCACCTTTCCATGGCAAGTCACCTCAAAGCATTCACAAATTATCACATATGGGTATGGAATGCAAACTCTATGAGTACATTAAATTACTCAAGCAACTCTTAAACCAACTTCATAAAATAGGCTTGATACATCAAAGAGTACCCTTTGATTTTAGTCTACACAACTTCCAACATGGAGATTATGTTTACATCAGAAACTTCACTAGGAAGTCTGTGTTAGAACCCAAGTGGCAAGGACCATCCTTGATAATTTTAACAACTCCAAGTACAATAAAAGTTAAAGGAAGGTATCCTTGGTTCCATGTCACTCATGTCAAGCCAGCAAAAGACATGTCCCAACAACAACTATAAGACCCAGTTATTATATAGCACAAAGATCAATTAGCACCAACCAGTCAATCAAATAAGTACACAGAAAGTACACAGCCTATACATGAGACCACAGAACCAGAGCAGCAGTCATAACAACAATCAGAGCATGAATCAGAACCAGAATTAGACTAAGAACCAGTGAACAATCAGATATTACACCAAATTTTATACCCAAATGATTATCCCAAACCCTCTGGAGAATCATTGTGTCAAAAATTTAAGCAAGGGTTGAAGAGGGAAGGAATTATTTTCTCTTTATTTCTTGAGGGAACTACGGGCATCCATCTTGGCAGGAAGTCCTTACCCAAGACTTCCTGCCATCAGTTTCACTGGCAGGGAGGAGCCCCTTTGACTCTTCTCAAAAGGGACTTTGGAAACTAAAAAGAGAAAGCCCTCAAGGCAGATTTAAACACTTCTGACTGGCCCAAATCCTTTATGTCCATAGGGATATCTTTCCTGCCTTGAAGGGTTCAGCCTATTTCCCCCAGAATCCTCTGTCTCTAGCCTCAGCCTCTAGCCTGTTTTAAGCTGCTTCTCCTGAATACCCCACCTATTCCCTCACCATACAATATACCAACTCATTCATTCCTTCCCTAAATTCAGCCATCCCTTTCATTACTCCTCCTAATACCTACCTCACCTTATCCCTCCTTTCAACCAAAAGATTCAAAGATTCCCTTATTTCTCTATAACACTACTTACAGTATTTAACCTAAGCACTATCATAATAAACACATTAGTCAAAGGGTAGTTGATTAAATTCTGAGCCCCCATGTCACTTGTTCATCACAAATAGTAATCAGGTAATCTGCACATATGGAAACTATTCGGTGATGAATATGGGATGTAGTCCAGTTTCTTTGGAGAATGGGAAATGTGGAAGGAAAAAGAACAAGATCAAATTACAATTGGTGTTATCAGACTACAGAGGGGTGATATGACTAGATTCAGATTTAAGGAAGACTCATCTGCAAAAGTATGAAGTGGAAGGAGGGGAAGAGAATAGATATGGGAAATACCTATCAGCAGGCTACTGAAATAATTTAGAAAGATGGTAATAAAGGTCTACGGTAGGGGAAATAGACAGGAAGTTAGGGATGACATTTATTTCACAGATAGCAACAATAGGCTTGGTGAATTAATTAGATATTAGAGGTGAATAATAGTCAAATATAATAAATAAAAACAATGTAAATATAGTAAATTCATATTTTGTGGCAATTTTCATGCGTATGAAGCACTTTCCTCAAAAGAACTCTATCAAATAAGGAGCTAATTGTTATCTTCATTATGTGGATAAGGAAATCAAGAGTTATAAAGGCTAAATAACTTGCCCAGTATTATAAAGCTATTCTTAAACTTGAAATCACAAAGTTCTAGATTCAGCCCCTATCTCAACATTTAAAGTAGCTGTGTAAACATGGGCAAATCATTTAATCTTTTCCAAACTCAGTTTCTTCATCTATAAAAGGGGAATACTAGCAGAATAAGAATTTTCCTCTCAGACCTCCATGTAAACTGGAATGACCTCTAGGAATTGATGTAGAATGAAAGGAGCAGAAGCAGGAGAACATTGTACACAGAGACTGTAGCACCTTTTAATGTAATAGACTTTTGTACTAGCAGCAATGCAAAGACCCAGGACAATTCAGAGGAACTTAGGAGAAAGAACCCTATCCACATTCAGAGAAAGAACTGTGGGAACAGAAACACAGAAGAAAAACATATGATTGATCACATAGTATCAGTACAGAATATTGATTCTAAGGTGGAAGGTAAAGGTTAAAATAAATATAGCACAATTAATCATGAGACCTAGCTTCTCTTTTTATTTTCTCCTAGAACTGTTCTTGCATATACTAGATAGTCAAGATATGTTTGTTAATTGTCATTTAAAAAATTTAAATGGCTCACAAAATGTTTGTTTAGCTCTTATGTCTATATGTTATAAGATTTCATAGTGAAGTTGCTTTAGTAACATTAAAAAGAATGCTCAGTTAATAGTCTTTTCTGAAAAGTGAAAGATTGTTGTTCTTTCCTGACTATTTTTAACCTATGGACTTAGTGAGGTGACAACAATCGAAGAGTTACATTTATTTTATTTATATAGGAGCCTAAAGTTTGGACATAAATCACTCTTCTATAAAAATTTAACCATGTTAGAATTTCGCGAAAATATTAAGACATACACACGTATCCTATTAACATATTATAATTCCATAGAAAATGCCAGTTATGGAGAAAATTATAGAAATTTGATTGAACTCTAACAATATGTATAAAGAGGCAATGATATGAATGACCTCAATCTGTATTAAAACAGAAGATACTACTTTTCAATATGTATAAAGGAGACATTTTAAAATATGTGAAAATAATTCCTTATCACTAATGATGTGCCTCCCGCTTTAACCAAATTCAGAAAAGGCAACAAAAATAATATATATTTGGTCAGTTAGCATTAGAGGAAGACTATTATGATATGTCCTAATTTGTTTCATGATTATTGCTACTTGTCTACTGCTATATATAAAATGAAGAATATAAGAAATGATTTGTTTTTCTTAACCTCAGAGAACAGACCTAGGAGCAATGAAGAGAAGTTAAAAAATAAACAAACTTAAGTTTTATCTAAGACTCAACTATCTGATTATTAGAGCTATACTAAAGCAAACAGACTTCCTCAGGGGATAGTGGGCTCTTTTTCACTGAAGATCTTTTAAGTAAAGGCCAGGTGAATACTTACTATGAATCTTGAGAAAAGAGTTATTTCTCATGTAGACTGATCTACGTGACCACTGAGATCTCTTTAATCTCCAGGATTCTTCAAATCTGTGATTCTCTGAGTTTAGTTCTCATAAACATAGACTGTCATGAATGTTAATATTCAAAAATATTTGCACCTTATTGAGACATTTCAAAGTCACATATGTGTATGTATGTAAATGAATATAAAGGTGGGTGTATGATCTTCAAAGTATTTTCAAGTTCTATTTTAATAATTTTAAATATATTCTTATTTTTACATCAAAACTGATTATTCCATATTTTTACCTTTTAATATGACCTTAATTCTGTATAAATTAGTATATACAGAGACTAAATAGGATTTTATTTAGAAAACATAAACTAGGATAAAATAACTTAAAATGTCAGAAGGTTGGAATGAGCTGAGTTTGAAATCAAGTCAGGAGGATTTCTTGTTCAGAGATTATATACATACCCCCACAAACACACACGTGTGTGTGTGTGTGTGTGTGTGTGTGTGTGTTTATAATCTGAAAATAGCAGTGGAGACCAAGGAATATTGTGACTCCTGGTTGGTGAGCCTGGTGACTAGGAGGATGATGATACCTTCAACAGTAATTAGGAGATTATAAAGAGAGGAAAGTTGTAGGAGGGGGAGTGAATAAGTTCAGTTTTGAATATATAGAGTTTAACATGTCAATAGGATATACAATTAGAGATGTTTAATAGACATTTCGAGATATGAGACTGAGTGTCAAGGTATATTAGGGTTGGATAAATTAATCTGAGAATCATCTGCAGGAAAATGAAAATTGATTCCATGAGAACTGATGAAATTATTAAGTGAAATATTATAGAGTATGGGTTAACAACATACTGCCTGAGACCAAATCCAAACTAAAACCTGTTTTCAATGTTTTGTTATTATTTTGTACACAGTGGAATGAAGATTTTTTTTTACATTTTTAAATACTAGAATACAGATTGAATATAGTTCATGGGCCATAGTTTGCTGACCTTTGGAATTGAGAGAGAAGAGAAAAGGGGCTGAGGTAAAACTTTGACAGAAATCCAGTTAGCTTAAGCTAGAATAGAAAAAAGGGTCCAATAGGTAGGAGAATCAGTAGAAAGAATCAAATAACATGATAAACATAAAGTTCTATAAAATGTCAGATACTATTACTCACCATGGATCAGCCTTTTTAGGGCACGTAGTGGTACATTGGTACATTGGTAAGGAAAGGATTTAACAGTCTATCATTATTATTGTTCACACATTTATGCAATTACAGCATTTAAGTTGATTCTCTTTGTAATTCTTTTTTGCAATGTAATTATACATATCAATAATAATGAGTAGCATTTATACAGTGTTTGCATGTTTGAAAAGCATTTTACATGTTATCTCATTTAGTATTTTCTAAAACTGTGTTAGGCAGTCTTATTATTATACATCATTTTAAAAATTTGGAAAACTCTGTCTAGGAAAAGTTAAAGGACTTGCCCATAGTTACAAAGTGTATGAAGTAGGATTTGAAATTTGATGTTCCTAATACTAAGTATAGCACTCTATCCACTATAATAACATACTGCCTTAACACTCCTCATTCACATTTCTATTGATCTTTGAACTACAACATGAATTCATTTGAGACTATAATACTTCATTACTCATAGTCACACAACACAACCAAAAGAAAATTATAAATTGGACTATTTCACAAGAAAATTCTGCAATTATTCAAAGAATTGAATAATTTCTTTTATTTTTTAATCTTGGCAACATTTATTTTTAATACAAAAATGTTCAATTTAATGTACTTAAAATTATCCATTTTGCATGTCACAATGTTCTCTATCTCTTGACTCATAAATTCCTCTCCTATCCATAAATCTAATACGTATGTTCCCAGTTCTCATTTGCTTATAGTAATTCCTTTTACGTCTAGATCATGTATCCATTTTGACCTTTTCTTAGTGAATGGTATAAAATATTATCTATACCTGATTTCTGCTAAACTAGCTTCCAATTGTCCCAGCAATTTTTACCAAATAGTGAATTCTTATCCCCAAAATCTGGAAATATGCTGTTGTCAAATACAAGGTTATTACTATGAATCTATTTCTGCTGTTTTATTCACAATAAATATTTCTCCAATTATTTAGATGACTTTATTTCTGTAGAAAGTGCTTCATAATTATGTTCATATAATTCCTGTATTTGTTCTGGCATGTGTAATTCCAAGTATTTTATTCTATCTGTGGTTATTTTAAGAAATTGAGTATCTGTTTCTATGTATATTTGAAGGATTTTGTTAGTAAAATGTAAAAATGTAGATGATTTATTTGGGTTTATTTTATGTCTTGCTACTTTGCTGAAATTATTAAAAACTAACTTTTTAGTTAAATTTCTAGGATTTCCACATATTCTATGATGTCATCCACAGATAGAAATAGTTTTATCTGCCCATTCCGACTCCTTCAATTGCTTTATCTTCTTTTTTTCTATTAAAATTTCTAACACTATGTTAAATTATATTGGTGATAATGGGCATCTTTTTTTCACATCTGACCTTATTCTAAAGGCTTCTAGCTTCTTCCCATTACAAATAATATTTGCTGATGTTTTATGTAGATTCTTTGTATCATTTTAAGAAAAAATCCATTTATATCCATGCTTTCTAGGGTTTTTAATAGGAATAAGTGTTATATTTTGTCAAAGATTTTTCTGCATCTATTGATCTAATCATATGGCTTTTATTATTCATTGATATTAAACCATTTCTGTATTCCTAGGATAAATCCCTTTCCCCTTAACTTTTAGTACTTATTATATCAGCCTTTCTAAAAGTCCCTTCCTTATCCCCCTAATTATGCTTTTCTATTTGTTGATATGAGTTCAATTCTAAAAATCCTTCTCTTCTCTTGTCCTAAGAGTCCTTCATTTATCCTCAGAGCTTAACCACCTATTTCTTTATCTGTACTCCCTTCTGCATATCTCTCCCTTTTTTATCCCCTTGCCCTCCTTTTTCTTAAGCTACCATTCCTTCTTTTAGTCCTTTAAGGGGATTCTTGGTCCCTCACTAATTCCATCCCCTTTCCTTCCTGTTTCTCAGTATGTTAAAAAGACTTGTATACTAGTTGTATATATTATTTTCTCTTTAACCCAAATCTGATGAAAGTAATGTTCTAGTCCTTTCAGTCCTCCACCTGCTCCTCCCTTTCTTCAGTTCTTCAACTCAATACTTTTTTATAGGAGAGAACTGTTCCATTTTATCTCTCCCTGGTATATTTTATATTATTTTGGCTCATTCTATTATAATCACCTTGACCTCAAATATTTTATGTATATATGTCCTTTCAAGTTACCCAAGTAATGATGTCATTCTTAAAAGTAATAGATAACATTTTCCAATATAAACATTAAACAATTTTGTCTTTTTTGGTCACTAATGACTTGTCATCCTCAATTACCTTTGTATGTTTCTTATAGAGCAAATCTACTACTGAGCCCTGGACTTTCTCTCAAGAATAGTTGAAGCTCCTTTAATTCATTAAATATCCAGCAATCCCACTCACAGGTGTGAGCTCCTTCCTCACTTTTCCTCTCCTGTTTCTACAACCCTGAACAGAGCAGGTGTCTAATCCACATTCCTTGGGCCCCAAAAGTCCCTCCCTGATCAATAAAGTTTTATCTCTTTTTTTATTATAGTCCAAATTGTTTTCTGATATAACTGAACCAAGTATATTAGTTTCTCTTCCTTTCCATAATCACTCCAACACCTTTACCAGAATTTAGAATTTTACAAAGGCAATAATATCACCTGCTTTCCTATTCCCAATCAATTTTAAACCTAAATCTTTATCCATTTGTAGTATCTATGTTAGATATGTGTTCGTAAGGTCTAGCTTTATAGGTCATTGATTGAACTACACATAATTCCAGACAATGAATATTCTTTATCCACTTAGTTTTTTATTTAATTTAAGATGTCATACAATTATTTAGAACTTAATGAAATTAACACAAAGACACCCTGTAAAGGGAAAGTTTTGCAAACTAAATATGACCAAATGTTGCAAAACTGATTCCAAAATGCTCAGAACTATAATGTTCCATGGACTTAAGAGTTTTAAAAATATATCTATTTTTCTTAATTTGTAATACTATATATCTTTATACACATAAAATCATTATTCTATGAAGAGTTTTATAGACTTAACCAAACTGGCAAAAGAGTCCATGACATTCAAATAAAATTAAGAACCACTGAATTAAATACATGCATTCTCTTTCAATTGACTCTTTGCAGAAACCCACCCACCTTTGTGGCAATGGTCAGCATCTTTGGAGTACCTGTTATGTCTTACTTCATCATAATTATCAGTGATAGCTAAATAAAGTTATTTAATTTTCTCTTTAAAAAACTTTGTATGATTTTGCCATATTCGTAAGTAAGGCCATTTGAGGGAGAGCCTTCAGTGCAACATCTTATTTTATCAAATAACCTATTCTTTTGTATAGAACAAAAAATAACACAGGAGGGATCTTGTACCTCTTCTATCTTTGTGTCAGTTGTAAAAGTGTGAATAATGGGTCAATTATGTAATCTTGTGAGCAAAAAGCTTATCTTCCAAAACTTTCTTTCATGATAACCTTAATCATTGTGTAGATTGTTTTCATTAAAATTGTGTAGAGATGAGAAAGAAGACAAATGGGGGGTAGCTATTATCAATGTTTCTCCTTTCATTAATAAAAAGTCCATTCTCTCAATATAATTTCTATCTTCTCTTCTTTCAGATGCCTTGACAACCAGTCCCTTAAAAACCTAAACGTTTTGTCACTTGCAATATAATTCATCCTTTTTCTAATCTCATGTTTGTTTTGTTTTCAATGTTATTTCAATATTCCCCAGGAAGTATATTTTTGACTGTGATTTGTTCAAATGTAATGGCTTTACTATCTTTGATGGTGAAAAGAACTTGTCATAAAATTATCATTATATATTTTCTATATTTTGTCATTGTCATCCTACTTCTAGTTTTATCTTTAAACACCTGGGGGGACAATTTCCCTTAGTGGGACTCTTGACAGGCTTTCTTTAAATTTCCTTTCTCCTCTACTATGTCTTGCAATCCTTTTGAGGATATAACTTCCATCATCTTCCCCATAGCACTTTTTAGAGAAATTATTATTCTAAATAGGCTTGTCCTTCATTACCAAATCTTTCTGTTTAAAAAGGAGATGAGACATTTCCTGAATGAGGAAGATTCTGAGTTCTCTAAATATACAAATTGATTTACGTTGGTTACACTTCAAAAAATTGTTCTAGTTGATATTGGTGTCCATTCTTCCACCCATTCCTCATTTTTCAGAAATAATAGCTTTTTAAAAAGGTCAGCTTGGTGGCTTGGTTTTTAATGATATATTATGTCTTTATGTTATTTTTATTATTTGGGGGTTTTTCTGTAGTCTGACTACACAAGCAGATGATTAAGGGATAATTCCTATAACAGCAATAAATAATTTCTTGTCCATTAAAACCAAATCAATTTCATTTTTATAACAATGTTTTGTGATCTACATAACTAGCACATCTAGTTCTTTGTTCAAAGATATCATTCTTAGTTATATGCATGATATTTCTCTGTAATCTATGAGCCTTGAGAAGTCTTTAGATTCATTTCTTAAATCCCATTTTACATGGAATCACTGAGTATAAAAGCATATATTGATTTAATTTTGAATGTTCTATTGGATTCAACTATTATGAAATTAAAATTGTCTATTTATCTTCCCAGATTTTTTTCATTTCATTATCCTCTGTAACAATAATTGCCTAAAGCGAATTTATTAATATGTTGGTCTTTCTGCAACATAATCCCTGTAGGATATGATCAAGTTTCATAGGAAATTGCTTTTTCTGTTTTGTTACCAATGGATAGCATAATTAAACCATCTTTTCCAGGAATTGTAGTTTTGATCTGATTAATTACAAGAGGAAGAAAACAGAGACTCAGTGGAGCAACATAGCAGGAACTTAGGAAGATGGTCAATAATGGCAAACTATTATAAATCAGGGATTCAGGATCCAAGAATGAAGCATGTTGAATCTGAGGTTACAATTTTAACTTGCAATAGATTAGAAAAAGATATACACATATATATATTAATAGTTTTATATAATCTGTTATACTAAATTGTATATTATATAATGTAATGTTATACATTGTTATTCATATGCTATAGTTGTATATTATGTTGTTTAATACAGAAAGTAATAACTCACAAAGCTGTAACTAGCAGTGATCAAATTAGATTTTGCCCCATGGTAACAACATTTATGAGTGAAATACTTCTCTACCAAGAAATATACTTCCAAACTAGATGTATGGAAAAAGATTCTTATAAGTATGGCAGGCTGACTCCCCTCAGTTACTAAACTAAACCTGACTACTTTACCTCATGTCCCTTTTCTATAGCTGCTGCATATATACTATCACTAGGATCATATCTCTGTCCTCCAATCCTAGTGCCCATTTACTCATCTCTATCCCCAGAAGAGATAAGGGCCCAGATATGACCTCCCTGTGTACTTGGGGTCAAACCATTCTTTGCACTGCTGCCACATGAGCATATGTACACACATACACCAATCAACTAATTTCTTTAGGTGAAAAAAAAACAGTTCCTCATGGGTTGGGTTACACATTAGTGTTTGCAAAGCAGTGATTATGGTAGTAGTCATATGCCCATCTAATTCTAATCACCTGACAAAATTAGTGTACTTCCCAAATGAACAGTTAGGTGTCACTATAACATGAGAAAGAAAATGACACCCTATAAGGATGTAGTGGTTGCCAAAAATGTAAGGATTAAAAATGATAAAAGCTGAAGTTATGAGGGAAATTAATAGTTTAATTAAAGCCATGTTAATAAAATAATTTGGAAGACCGAGCCTGACTACTTTTAAAAATGCCACCCATCCGTATTTCCACCCATCTTCCTTAGTCTCGCACACCAGAGAGAGGGTCTCAAGCCCAACCTCAGAATTTAAGTAGAGCTCAACGTTGGTTCCCGTTGTCTGAAGTAATCATGTCAGAAACCAGAAACCCATTAGATCATGGGAAATGTAGTCTCAAAGTTCCCCACATGTCCACAGGAAGTTTGTAAGATACTTTTAAATGGCACCTCCGTGAATTCTAAACAACACAACCCAAAAGAGTTAATATTTAAATTATATAAATTCCAATTAGTAAGTACACATGAAAATTACCAGAATGTAAAAAACAAAAATTTGACACAATTTCTCAACCTATTTTAATATTTGATGAAGAAATACTATGTCTAGACTTATCTTGTTTCCAAGGATTTTGTGGATGATATTTTTTAATCAAAAAGTCTTCCATAATCTCATATAATAAGATTTGGATAATACTTTAAGAGTCCATTAACTTATGCTCAACTAATCTTGAATTATAATAGAAATCCTTTGAAAGGACATTTGATAATCACTCAAATAATATATAAATTCATTTCCAATGTGTTGTAAATGTTTTCCCTTGACACATTACAAGTACTAATCCCTTTTGTATTCTAGCACAAACTTGGTATTTTAACTGGAGTGAAAAGAATGCTGATTACTACTCATTTGAAATGAAATCTCGTTTTCAGGAAAAAGCTTAAAACATAAAAGGACAAGCACAATTGAAGTTATCATATTATGGCTGGGGGGAGAGCTTTATATATGAATATGGACTACAATAGGCATAGCAGATGCCTACTATACGGGAGTCTTTTTTTTTCTATTTCTAACTAATAATGCTGCCTATAAGAAAAAAATGGTGATCTTCCCTAGCAGAGAAAAATGTGCTGTTAATCCCCAATTGATATTCATATATGTGTCTATATATGTAAGATATACCTTGAGGGAATTATGTGAATTGTGTGCATTTGTGTGAAATGTGAATCAGTAGTGGAAGTGCAGAATGTATTCACACTCAGGAGAAATTTGAAAAATCAAAATGGCTGTGAATTTGTACCATGAAATTTTCATTAAGAGTAACTTGACTTACCTAATTTGAAGAAAATCTGCCACTTTCAGAAGAGATAATATTAGTACTGAAATTCTTCTACTCTTAGGATCCTAGATTATAATCTGGAAGAGATGTCATCGAGCATGGATTTGGAGTGACATGCCTAGCTTCACAGTGCCATCTAATGTTTGTGGCAATATCTGAACCCAGATCTTACTGACCATAGGTCCAGCTACTACACCATGTTGCTTCTCAACATAGCATCCTGTTTCTCAGTGTTAAGGCTCTATTTTCCACAATGAAAAGTATATGGTCAATATAGTTCTCTGGGAAACAGAATAATGGAACGAAATGATGGAAAACCTTGTAGGCTTATTTTGTCACTAGTTTTGTCTTAACTCCAAATTCACATGTGACCTCAGGTTAACCTTCTTATACCTCAGCTTATTTTAGTGTTTGGAGCTCACTCACTCCCCATGTCTATTTCCTGACTTCCATGGCTACTTTCAAGTTTCAGCTAAATTCTTGTCTTATGCAAGAAGCCTCTCCAGTCACCCTAAGCTTAGTGCCTTACCTCTAAGATTGGCTGCAATGTATCAGCTACAATTTCTACATCTCCTATAAGTAGAGCCAACACTGCAATGTTGAGATCCAAGCGCAGGAATTCTGCTGTCCTTGATTTACAGTTTGTTATAGTCATTTGTATAATTATTTAAAATATTTTTCTTCTGTTTGTTTTTCTCATATTTTTGTCTTAAAAAGTTTTAAGTGACTTTGTTTAGTTCATATCATTTGCCAGACTTTCTTTAAGATGGTCTTTTCCTCTACTGCTTCTCCATAGTATATGAGATAGTCTTGCTTTAGTGCTAAAGCCCATTTAGTACCTGTATTAAGTTCAGTATTAATACGAGGAGCCCCATGAGCAGAGGTCCACCATGTTGTCTAAGGAGTGGCACACTGTCAGAGGTCAGAAATGGAGATCAAAACTCTTGCATTTTTATCTGCTACAGATTCTTCCATCTTTTAAAGTATTGGAAAAACTCAATCTTTGCTTGCAAAATTATACCAAATGAAAAAGCTCATGTACATTTGAAATCGTACAGAAGCTTCTCTCAACCTAATCTCACTATTTTCAGAGGCTTTTGAAGAAAAATTTAGTAGTAATTAGATGATAAAAGTGAGGGGGGAAATCAAGTGATCAAAGTAATAAGTCAATTCAACATATTCACCTACTTGCCTAGTACTGCCAGACACTGTACTAGGTGCTAAGGATACAAGATAGGACAAAAGACAATTCCAGGTCTGTCTCTCTCTGTCTCTATCTCTGTCTCTCTCTGTCTCTCTATCTCTGTCTCTCATTCTCTTTCTCTCTCTATCTCTCTCTCTCTCTCTCTCTCTCTCTCTCTCTCTCTCTCTCTATCACACACACACACACACACACACACACACACATACACACACACACACACACACACACAGAGACAGAAAGAGAGAGCGAAATTAGAGATAATCAGAGGCAAGACACTAGCTTGCAGAGATAGGTAAAGGTTTCTTGCAAAAGGGAGATTTTAACTAAGACTAGCCAGAGAATTCAGAAAATGGAGATGAGGTGAGAGAGGGCCTTCTAGGCATGGCAGAAAGTCACCAAAAATTCAGAATGAAGTGTCTTGGAGATGAAGTGTCTTTGGAGAAAAAATAATGAAGGATGTCAGTATCATTGGACTGTAGAGCTGAGAAGGGTAGTAAGATATATGAAAACAAAAAAATGTAGGAAAAAGACATATTATAAAGGGGTTTAGAGGAAAAACAAAAGATTTTATGTATTAATGTGGAGATTATGGGTTACAAATTGAAATTATTGAGTAAAGTGGGGTGAAATTGTCATATATACTCTTTAGCATCATGGATTTGATAGCTGACTTGAGTATGAACTGGTGTGGGGAGGGACTTGTAGGGAGACCAACTAGAAGGCCATTTTGAAAATCTAGGCATGAGGAGATGAGGGTCTACATCAGGGTGCTGGAAAGAATTATACAAAAAAGGGGGCATATATGAGAGACATTTAAATTTTAGAAAATTCAGGACTAGGCAACATATTGGATAGAGTGCGTGAATGAAAATGAGGAACCAAGAATGACACCTAATTAGCAATCCAAGGTTAACTCAAAAAGAAATTAATGTATAAAATTTACATACTCCCCATATTTATTTTTTCAGGACTCTCTTTATGAAAGAAGAGACATTGTAAAGGAAATGATCTTAATGATGTCCTTTTCCCATATTATTGATGGGTATTTCTTGTTCTCAATACTATGTCCATTTCATAATTGGATAAAATACTAAAGATATGAGATACCTTAAAGTTCAAGAATGTGTGGCTTCATAGCCAACAAAAGTGAAAAACATTAAAAAGTAAGACAAGAAAGTTCAATTGGTAAATTCATAGCAGTGTAAAATAAGTACTTACAGATTTAATGTAAGAAAGTAAAAATCTGACAATTTTCAGAACAAACAAATTACAAACTGTAAAGGGGATAATTTGAGAAAAGGTGTGTGGTAGAAGGGGATTTTGAAAGGAGGTTGTCAGGGACTTGCTAAGTAGGAAATCTAGGTTACAGGTAGGCTAGAATAAGGAGATTCAGGATATAATATGGCTGAAGTCAGGAGTATAACACTGGAAGGGAAACAAAGATCTTCAGGGAGAGGAGGAATTAATCTAATCAGGCAAAGACAGCAGGCTTTACAGACTGGGACTTAGACTCAGAGACAAACTAAGAGAAATGGACTGAACTGAAATTAACCACAAGCTTTAGTTAATTTCACAGGAAGGGACTTGTTTTGAAGTTACACCTTCCTTCAAGATGGATACCCCGGCTTCCCTTCAAGCCCAGAGTATGTTGGTTCTTTCCCTCTTCTTCCCTCTCTTAATAACTAACTGACAAATTATACTAATAGGTCTGTTGAAACACAGAAGGGTTTATTATCTTCAAGGATGATTTGTCAGGAGAGTGGATTAAAGGAAGCCCTAACCGTTGTCTCAGGAACCTCAGGTGGGGGAAGGGAGGCAAAGATGGAGTCTGAGTAAGGACTTGCCTTTAACTCAGCTTACAAAATGCTCTTGATATCTAAAGGGAATAAATGATGACTTACTAGTTTCTTTATATCTAATACTGTCAAATATTAATTAACACTTCACAGATTTGAACTCCTCTCTAATTACTCTCCTTATTAACTCCACAGACATGTAAGGTAAGGGAGGGAAGGTAGGAAATAAAATAGGGAAGGAAGATACAAAGGGTTTATCTAAAATAACAATTTCTTAAATATTTCAAAGCCAGACTAAATTTCAATTCTACAGATAGGTTTAAGGAAGCCCTCAGCTGGTCTGAACCCTCTCCACAAGAAACCCAAAACCCACTGACTTTACTCTCTCAAGATTCCAAACCCCTAACTGATTACAGAACTCAGCCAAAGCTTGAAAAAACTATCATGACCCCCTCTCTCTGTACTACAAAACATTTATGCTTCTGAAGAAATGAAATTAGTTAGGAACTCTGAAGGGTGCTAAAATATGTATTCTAAAGGTAGAACATATTTCAAATTTATAACATTCCTAATCTTAGAGCAAAAGAATTTTAAATTCATACAACTAGAAAATTCCTGGAAGTGTTACCTATTTTTATTTCTTTTAAATCTTTTTCTTATTCTTTTTAAAGATCAATAAAAATACTTCTGAGAGATTTAGGTTAATTCACAAGCATTTGTGAAGTACCTGCAACATGCTTAAATACAGTTTGAATCTTGCCAAGTAGAAAAATATTTTGGCTAAAGGCAAAACTAATTTAAAATTTAAACTTGCTTTTAAAATCTTGTGAAAAAGGATGATGAACGTTTAGGTAGAGAATTAATCTTACAAAGCAACAGAAAGCAGTGAATGGAAAAAGAAGTTAACAAACAACTTTACGAAGGCCAAATTTAACCAGTTCTATCTATTTGAGGATAAAACTGGAAGACCAACAAACAGATTAAAATGGACGATATCTGCCAGGAATTCTATAGCATTTTTTTCTCCATCTGTGACAGTTATAGATTTCCCTGTCCTATATGAGTACTAGTAAAAGCTTTCCAAATAAAGATAGAGTATATATGTAGAGGAGATACATATTGGTTATAACATGATTTTGAAGACAGTTGTGTATTCTTCAGATGTCTAAAAGATGAAATGTTGGGAAATGCTTAGAAAAATTGTGACCATAATTACAACTGAACAGAAGCAAATGATAAAAACAAGTTTCAGCTGGTATGCCTACATGCTCATATATATAAAATATCAAAACAATCAACATATTGATCAAGGGAATACTTGAAGTCATGAGAAGTAAGGAAGTGCTATATCCCCTCTTCATCATATTGTGCATACTAATAAAGAAAACACCTAACTAACACAACTTATAGACCAATTGAGTCTGACACTTGTTGAAATTTTTTACTGTGGAAGGCCCTTCTCTACACATATTTGGAAAGGTGGACTCCAGGTTACATATCCAAGGTTTGAACCTCTCCTTTCAATTGCTCCAAAATGAACTCATTTGATTTAGCATCTTTGCCAGCTTGCTAAGTATAAGGCAAAATATTAGAATTTTAATTTGTATTTTAATATATTTATTGAGAGTAGTCTCGCATATTTTTGTCATAGTATGCAGTTTGCATTTCTTCTTGCTTTACCTATTTGTATATTTAGGACAACAAGAAGACTTTTTCTAACAATATTTTATAGCAGACTACAGCCTCACAGTTACTTAAATGAATGAAAGCTTCAGAGAATAATAGAAAAATATAGGAAAAGATCATGAAAGGATCAATTCTAATAATCTTCAAGTTGTTCAAATCCACCCTGCCCACAATTTGTGCATGTGTAAGCAAAAAACAAAAATGGAACAAAGAAAATATTTGATTTGTTAAAAACAAAATATCACCTTTAAATGTTTTTTTTCACAATGTGTCTCCTATGTATCTCTTTAAAAATTTATAAGATTCCTAGATGGATAAAATAACAATTAACTTTGTTTAAAAATCAAATACTCATTTTGATATCATATAAGACATAAAATGAGGATACATATTTTTAACAAAGGAAATTTCCATGGAGGATGACCAGGACAGGGGAAGAATGATCTCTCAAAGAGGGTATTCATATGTTCCTATTTGTAGATGATGATTACATCAAAATTCAAACTATTTCATGCCCATCTAAAGAGTTGAGTCTAACAATCCACAAAGGAAAAACTAAGTGGATGAATAATGGTATATCATTCAGACTGTGATATACAATTAGATGGATAGTTTATGGAACTGACATCTTTTTATTATATATTGAACGGTCATTGCACAATTAATAAAAATCCCAGAAATTAATCAGAATAGAATGAGCTTAAATTGCATTTGTTTATTTTTCTTAAATTGCATTTAGAAAAGTATAGAATGCTTTCCATAAAACCAAAATTTTTCCAATGAACACAGTCCCATCTTTTTTTTAAATCATTATTATTCCAGTGATACCATATGACTGTTAATTATGGAAAATCAGTCTGTGGATCAGCCAAAGGGAGCAAAAAATTACATGGTACTAGCAGTTAGACTATGGTAACTTACCAATGAAGAACTACCCACAATAGGAGCAAAATAATGTAATCAAAGAGATATTTTGCTAACAGAGGAGGTGACTCATACTAAAAATCTTAAAAGAAAATCCCCAAATGGATATATCCATTATGATGAATACTTAGGAAAGGCAATGTATTAAAGTCACTTAGAATAAGAAAGTTTGAATAAGTAATTATCTTCTTTTGAGGGATAACCTATATCCATGTAACTATGACAGAAATCCATTTAGTATGTAAAGAGTATAGTGCTAGCCTATGATAGACTCAAAATTGAGTTACAATATGTTTCTAGCCCTCATGGATAATAAGGAATTAAAACCCAAAATATTAACTATATAAAGAATTACATAGGATAAATACCTCATTAGGCTGTGAAGATTTCCAAACTCAGTATACAATGATTTATTTCAAGTAGCCTAAGAAAAATCCCTACAGCCATTTTTAATATCTATAAAGGGGAAAAAAGACATTTAAAATATTGGCATACCTTCCTTGATAATTTCTCACTTATGTAATGATAAATTGTATAGCCATGTGGAAATCAAAATGATGGACAACTAGTTACCTTGTTAGAATATAAAATGAATCAAGCTTGGCAGAAACCGACAGGTGCCAAGGAAGTTGAGGCTTGGGCATAAAAGTAAGGATTTGAACTGAGAAGGGATCTCAGATTTGAGACTGGATTGGCAAGGGTAGGTTTGGAAGGGTAGGCCTTAGGTGAGCTTATTCAACCAGCAACCTGTACCAATCTACTTCAGCAGTGCCTGAACCTGAATTATCATCAAGAAGAAACACCAACACCTTATCAGCAGAGTAATCTTGATTTAGGTGCCCAACCAGGCTGTCATCTGTCAAACCTGATTAACATCAATCCTGAGATCATCATTAACATCATTACCCTTAGTTAATTAAGGACTTCCTGTTCCCTTCTTTACAGCCATTTCCCAGATTCCCTTCCCTAAGCCTGTTTGCAATAAATCTTCATACTTACTTTAAATCTGGCTTCATCTATAATCTAGGGCTTTAGTAGATCACATCCTTGGGATATTTGAAGGGAAGAGGTGAATTATACCATTCAGAAGCAGAGTTTAATTCGCAGTCAATCAAAGCATTATTCATTAAGGCCAGAGTGTCAGATAGACAAGGTATCTCTATAATTCTAACAGCAGATTCATTGCCTGGCTGATACTCTGTGATACTGTTATATCTGGACTTTGGGTCTAGCAGATTCATCATATTCTAATAACATCCACTCCTATGGGGATCCTTTGAGATTCACTATTATAACTTGAGTGTCTCACTTAGGATTCACTCCACCTTACCCGGCTCCAGATCCTCATATCATCAGGATTTATATAACACTTAGCATGTAATTAAATCATTTATAAATGATACTCTTTAACTGAAATGTTTAATAAATATCACCTTTTAGGATGAGCAATCTATTTTGCCTCTATCCCCCTCTTGTATGACTTACCTAATGGATGAATTGTATAGGATCCTGCTTTCCATTGATTAGAAGCTGACACTAATATGATACATATGAGAATGATTGTGGAAATTTTATTAAAAAATACAGAGCACTAGATTAATATTTTTGAGTAATGTGAAAGTACATTGCTCAAAAGATCTACTTGTAGGATTCCTAGAAGCTTCTCTTAAATAAATAGATGCCATGCTGTCCTTCATATGCTCAAAACACACAAACAAAAATCATAGAAATACATGAAAAAATGAAGTTGATGTCACTATATTCTTATGTATTACTATCATTGATATTATTATTTGATATATCATTCATGTAGAAACTATTATGTGCCAGGAACTGTGCTAAGCGCTTTACAAATATCATTTCATTTGATCCTCACAACAAACCGAGGATTTAGGGACTTTTATTACTCCCTTTGTGAGGAAACTTAAACAATGATAAAGTAATTTTCCCAAGTTTACACCTCTGGTTAAATGTCTGAAGCCAGATTTGAATTCAAGCCTTCCTGCCTCCAAAACCAGCACTCAATTAATTGCTTTGATTAGGAATTCTATCTTATTAATGAGTTTATAAAGTTCACAAAGAATATTAAAGGCATCTGCATCAACTTTCCCCTCGAATTAAGTGTGTGCTAAACAATAATTTAAAAGCATATCCAAAATCAGTAACTTTACTTCCTATCCATCAAGACTATGTTTAAATTAATAATGATACTGACTACAGAATTTCTAAGGCAATCATGAAATCTTAAAATGGGACTACCAATTATATGACAAGTAGGGAAACAAAGACCTTTTAAATGTTTCTTGATAACCCAAACTTTGTTAATCATTTGGCTCACATTTAAATAACATTTAAATATAGGATTGGATTATCTGATTCACTCACAAGGCATATGTCTACAATACCCTCCCATTTCAAATTATCTAACAAATTTAGCAGAAATGAAGTGTGACATCTGCCAACGTAAGCTTTTCAATTTGTTCAGCCACCAGAAAGCCTCAAATGGACAATATTTTCCAGGGGAGATTGTACTGACACTGATTGCTCCATGACTTTCTCTTCCTTTTCTAACCTACTTCCACAAGCTATACCCTACAATTGAGTATCCATTGTCATTATTATTAATGATAATTCTCATTATTTTTCTGGGGGATAAAGGGTGGAATTCATCATTTCACTCAGATTTTATTTTACTTTCTTTTAAGATTGTTCTTTTCACTTGAATTTCTACTTCCTAGAGTTTTATACAGTTTAAAATATCTCATTTTCTGCTTTCTGAAACCACTTTTCTCTTAGAACTGTACATGCCTTTATAATATTATAACATACAAATAATGCAACATAGCTCATTTATTTTAATTTTTGCCTTTAAAATGAAAGGGAGTATTATATAGCAGATAGAGAGTTAACCTAAGAAACCTAGATTTCAAATTCTGCCTCTAAAGCTCTCAGTTCTGTAGGAAACTGTAAGACTAAAAGGTATAGAAAACATGCCAATTCACACTGATAGAAGAAATTTCTAAGTGAGGGTATTCTTTATTCCAGGCAATTCTGAAGCTCATTTTCTATAATAATCTAAAATTGTAACTACTTTTTAAAAATGAAGTATTAAACAGAAGAACAAATATTTCCATTTTAAAGTATTATAGATGTTCATAAAATATTTTTCATTGTGATGAAAATAATATCTAATATTTTATTATGCTTTAAGGTTTTCAAAAAGCTTTACAAGTTAAAAGTATTAAAAATAAGAATGAATGGCCACTAAAACATTATTTACTAGATATCAGGAACTATAATCATCAGATATTGATTGACTACATTATTAAATATATGAATTTAACTCAATTCAACAATCATTTATTAGGCATCTATATGCCAATAATGGGTAATGGGAGTAAAAAGACACAAAAGAAAACAATATCTCCCTTAAAGGAGCTTAAATAGTGGAAGATCACTTGGCAGCACACAGATGTGGTAGAAATATAAATGGACTGGGAGAAAAAAAAAAAAGGGATTGTAGTCACAGCTCTGCCATTTGCTACCTGCATGCCATTGGGAAGGTTATTTATCTTCTCCTGGATTCAAGTTTCTCATTTGTAAAATGTGCATAGTACCACCTGCCAGTCCTTCCTCTGTGGGTGGGTTACTATGAAGATGAAATTAAATAATAAATGTTGAAATTTTTGTTTTCACCAATTCTTTACTAAATGCCTGTTATATGTATTGGGCTTTGGGAACTACAGAAAGATAAATAAGAAGTAGTCCCTGCCCTTAAAGTATTTATAATCTAATCAAGTAGATAAAAACAAGTACATAATTAACTATCTACCAAAGGGAATACATAAATACACAAGAATGGTGCAAAGTACTATTAGTGTTTAAAGAAGATCACTTCTAATTATTAAAATGAGTGGAGATTTCTTGGAGAATTTTGAATTGAGTGTTGTCAAAGAAGAGGAATTTGAAAACCATAAATCATAATAATAACATACACAAATACGTGTTATATGTTTTGTGAGTATAAGGAACTGCTGCTATGAAAACTTTGTTCACCAAATTATATCTTCACAGCCCAACTATGGCTCAGTAGATAAATTCTTGGGAGTTCTCTTAAGTACACAGAGGCTTCTCTGGTTTCCCAAGGTCACAGACCTATTGAGTGTTGGAAGATGAGATTCCAAATGGGTCTTCCTAACTCTAAGCCAGAACTCTAGGCATTATGCAATGAAGTTTCTATGGTAATTCCATAATGAAATATTAACAGCACTATTTAATATCAAAAACCAACCTTTGGGCAGATAGGTGCCTCAGTGTATATGATGTGGGCTGGCAGTGGGCAGTAAGGGGTAGTAATAGTAATGGGACCATCATACTCTAAAACCTTGCATTTCTCACTAGTTACCACTAATTAAACATCAACTTCAGCACCTGTGGTTTCAGCCCTAATCAAACATGAATTGTAGATTGTTCAGTTATCTGCTCTGTATACTAGATGAGTAATGTTCTATGCTAGGCATCAGCTTTGTACCCACTCTGTTTTATTAATTGTTTATATAGTTCTTAGACATGATCAATTACCTATAGTAGTCCTCCAATGTACTATATCCCCTCCCCATATTCCCAGTCTAAAAGGGCATCAAGACCTCTCCCTGGCAAATGATTTCAAGGTGGACAATGGAGGAACATGGGACGTGTGCACTGAGGCTACCAATCTTGTGCATGCTCCTTAATCCCTATGGCAAACCTCCACCTGAGTTTGGAAAGAAAGATGCTAAGCTTCCAGACCCCAATAAAAATAGCAACCCTGATCCATAGGGTGTGGAAGCTGCCCACTCCATGGTGGTAGCTTCATTCATCTAAGGAAACTGCTACCATATAAAGGAGCTGCTACTTGATACTATCAACTCCAAAAAGGCTAAGTTAACAACAGCCCTGGCCTTATCCATTGGCCCTAAGGCTACCAGATTAGCCTCCAGACTATTCCACTAGCTAGAATACTATGATAAACTACCTCTTCTTCAAATAAAGTTCTTTTCTTACTTCTGGACTGAATGGAGTTTAAGTCTCCTGTTCTTGGGGTGAGACCCAGCTACAATCACGGGTGCATTTCTCCCACATCACATAGAGATCTAAGCATAGAGATGGGAGGTGGTAGGCTAAAATTTGGCCTCAGACATTTCTTTGCTGTGTGACCCTGGGTGTCATTAAACTCCAGTTGCCTAACCACTTTAATATTCTTCTGCCTTAGAGCTGATACTTCATGTCGATTCAAAAATAAAAAGTAAGGGTTTTAGTGTGTGTGTGTGTGTGTGTGTGTGTGATTTTTTAAAAACATTTAATATTTTTTTAGAAAACTTAACATGGTTACATAATTCATGCTCTTACTTTCCCCTTCACCCCCCCAACACACCACCCATGACTGATGTGTATTTCCACTGGTTTTAACATGTGTCATTGATCAAGACCTATTTCCAAATTGTTGATAGTTGCATTGATGTGGTAGTTTCGAGTCTACATCCCCAATCATGTCTGCCTCAACCCATGTGTTCAAGCAATTGTTTTTCTTATATGTTTCCTCTCCTGCAGTCCTTCCTCTGAATGTGGGTAGCATCTTTACCATAAATCCCTCAGGGCTGTCCTGGGTCATTGCATGGTTGCTGGTACAGAGGTCCATTACATTCGATTTTACCACAGTATATCAGTCTCTGTGTACAATGTTCTTCTGGCTCTGCTCCTTTCGCTCTGCATCAGTTCCCGGAGGTCTCTCCAGTTCGCCTGGAACTTCTCCAGTTTGTTATTCCTTTTAGCACAATAGTATTCCATCACTCGCATATACCACAATTTGTTCAGCCATTCCCTAATAAAAGGACATACCCTCATTTTCCAGTTTTTTTCCACCAAAAAAGTGTAGCTATAAATATTTTTGTATAAGTCTGTTTATCTATGATCTCTTTGGGGGGTACAAAACCAACAATGGTATGGCGGGATCAAAGGGCAGGCACTCTTTTATAGCCCTTTGAGCATAGTTCCAAATTGCCAGCCAGAATGGTTGGGTCAGTTTACAACTCCACCAGCAATGCATTAATGTCCCAGTTTTGCCATATCCCCTCCAGCATTCATTACTCTCCCCTTCTTTCATTTTAGCCAATCTGCTAGGTGTGAGGTGATACCTCAGAGTTGTTTTGATTTGCATTTCTCTAATTACTAGAGATTTAGAACACTTTCTAATGTGCTTATTGATAGTTTTGATTTCTTTATCTGAAAATTGCCTATTCGTGTCTCTTGCCCATTTATCAATTGGGGAATGGATTGATTTTTTTATACAAGTGGTTCAACTCCTTGTATATTTGAGTAATTAGACGCCTGTCAGAGACTTTTATTATAAAGGTTTTTTTCCCAATTTATTGTTTCCCTTCTGATTTTGGCTGCATTGTTTTTATTTGTACAAAAGCTTTTTAGTTTGATATAATCAAAATCATTTATTTTACGTTTTGTAATTTTCTCTAACTCTTGCTTGGTTTTAAAATCTTTCCTTTCCCAGAGATATGACAGGTAAACTATTCCATGTTCACTTAACTTATTTATAGTTTCCCTCTTTATATATAAGTCATTCACCCATTCTGAATTTATCTTAGTGTAGGATGTGAGATGCTGATCTAAACCTAATCTATCCCATATTGTTTTCCAAATTTCCAAAAAGTTCTTGTCAAATAGTGGATTTTTGTCCCAAAAGTTGGACTCTTTGGGTTTATCATACACTGTCTTGCTGATGTCACTTACCCCAAGTCTATTCCACTGATCCTCCATTCTGTCTCTCAGCCAGTACCATATTGTTTTGATGACTGCTTCTTTATAGTATAGTTTAATATCTGGTACTGCTAGGTCACCTTCCTTCACATTTTTTTTATTATATCCCTTGATATTCTTGATCTTTTGTTATTCCAGATGAAATTTGTTATAGTTTTTCCTAATTTAGCAAAAAAAGTTTTTTGATAGTTTGATAGGTATGGCACTAAATAAGTAAATTAATTTGGGTAGAATGGTCATTTTTATTATGTTAGCTCATACTACCCAGGAGCAATTAATGTTTTCCAATTGTTTAAACCTAGTTTTAATTGTTTGGAAAGTGTTTTGCAGTTGTTTTCGTATAATTGCTGTGTTTTTTTTATTAGACATTGATTAATATTCATTTTTAATCTGTTTACATACTTTATGCCCCTACTTTCCCTTTCACACCCCCTCCCCCCCTGCTCTCCCCTCACCCATGGCTAACACACATTTCTGCTGGTTGTAACATGTGTCCTTGTTCAGGGTCTATTTCCCATTCATGTTCCCCTCAGCCCATGCATTCAAGCAATTGTTTATCTTATATGTTTCCTCTCCTGCAGTCATTCCTCTGAATTGGGTAGCATCTTTACCATAAATCCCTCAGAGCTGTCTTGTGTCATTGCAGTGCTGCTGGTACAGAAGCCCATTACATTTGATTTTACCATAGTATATCAGTCTCTGTGTACAATGTTCTTTTGGCTCTGCTCCTTTCGCTCTGCATCAATTCCTGGAGGTCTCTCCAATTTGCATGGAATTCCTCCAGTTTATTATTCCATTTAGCACAATAGTATTCCATTACCCACATATACCACAATTTGTTCAGCCATTCCCCAATTGAAGGATATACCCTCATTTTCCAGTTTTTTGCCACTACAAAAAGCTCAGCTATAAATATTTTTGTACAAGTCTGTTTATCTATGATCTATTTGGGGTACAAACCCAACAATGGTATGGCTGGATCAAAGGGCAGGCAGTCTTTTATAGCCCTTTGGGCATAGTTCCAAATTGCCAGCCACAATGGCCCGATCATTTCACAACTCCACCAGCAATGCCTCAATTTCCCGATTTGGCCACATCCCCTCCAACATTCATTACTCTCCCCTTCTTTCATTTTAGCCAATCTGCTGGGTGTGAGGTGATACCTCAGAGTTGTTTTGATTTGCATTTCTCTAATTATTAGAGATTTACAACACTTTCTCATGTGCTTATTGATACTTTTGATTTGTTTACCTGAAAATTGCCTATTCATGTCTCTTGCCCATTTATCAATTGGGGAATGGCTTGATTGTTTATACAATTGCTTTAACTCCTTGTATATTTGAGTGATTAGACCCCTGTCAGAGTTTTTCATTATAAAGATTTTTTCCCAATTTGTTGTTTCCCTTCTGATTTTGACTACATTGTTTTTGTTTGTACAAAAGCTTTTTAGCTTAATATAATCAAAACCATTAAATTTACATTTTGTAATTTTCTCTAACTCTTGCTTGGTTTTAAAATCTTTCCTTTCCCAGAGATCTGACAAGTATACTATTCTGTGTTCACTTAACTTATTTATAGTTTCCCTCTTTATATTCAAGTCATTCACCCATTCTGAATGTATCTTGGTGTAGGGTGTGAGATGTCGATCTAAACCTAATCTCTCCCATTTTGTTTTCCAAATTTCCCAGCAGTTTTTGTCAAATAGTGGATTTATGTCCCAAAAGTTGGGCTCTTTGGGTTTATCATACACTGTCTTGCTGACATTATTAACCCGAGTCTATTCCACTGATCCTCCCTTCTATCTCTTAGCCAGTACCATATTGATTTAATGACTGCTGCTTTATAGTATAGTTTGATATCTGGTACTGCTAGGCCCCCTTCCTTCACATTTTTTTTCATTATTTCCTTTGATATTCTTGATCTTTTGTTATTCCAAAAGAAAATTGCTATGGTTTTTCCTAATTCAGTAAAGAAGTTTTTTGGTAATTTGATAGGTATGGCGCTAAATAGGTAAATTAATTTGGGTAGGATGTTCATTTTTATTATGTAGCTCATCCTACCCATGAACAGTTAATGGCTTTCAAATTGTTGAGGTCCAGTTTTATTTGTTTGGAAAGTGTTTTGTAGTTGTTTTCATATAATAGCTATGTTTGTTTTATTAGATTTATTCCCAAGTATTTTATATTGTCTAGGGTGATTTTAAATGGTGTTTCTCTTTCTACCTCTTGCTGTTCTAATGTGTTGGAAATGTATAGAAATGCTGATGATTTATGTGCATTTATTTTGTATCCTGCAACTTTGCTAAAGTTGCTGATTATTTCTACCAGCCTCTTAGTTGATTCTCTAGGATTTTTTAAGTATACCATCATATCATCTGCAAAGAGTGATAGCTTAGTCTCCTCTCTGCCTATTTTGATAACTTCAATTTCTTTTTCTTCTCTAATTGCTATTGCTAGTGTTTCTAGTACTATGTTGAATAATAGAGGTGATAATGGGCATCCTTGTTTCACTCCTGATATTATTAAGAAGGCTTCTATTTTATCCCCATTGAATATAATGCTTGTTGATGGTTTTAGGTATATATTGTTTATTATTTTTAGGAAGGGTCCTTCTATTCCTATACTTTTCAATGCTTTCATTATAATCGATGCTGTATTTTGTCAAAGGCTTTTTCAGCATGTATTGAGATAATCATGTGATTTTTGTTTGTTAGACTGTTGATATGGTCAATTATGTGGATGGTTTTCCTAATGTTGAACCATCCTTGCATTCCTGGTATAAATCCCACCTGATCATGGTGGATGACCTTCTTAATTACTTGCTGGAGTCTCTTTGCTAGTATTCTATTTAAGATTTTTGCATCTATGTTCTTTAGGGAGATTGGTCTATAGTTTTCTTTCTCTGTTTTTGGTCTTCCTGGCTTTGGAATCAGTACCATATTTGTGTCATAAAATGAATTTGGTAGGACTCCTTCTTTGCTTATCATATCAAATAATTTGTATAGTATTGGGATGAATTGCTCTTTGAATGTCTGATAGAATTCACTTGTGAATCCATCAGGTCCTGGTGATTTTTTCTTAGGGAGTTCTTTAATGGCTTGTTCAATTTCTATTACTGATATGGGATTATTTAGGTATTCTATTTCTTCTGCTGTTAATCTAGGCAATTTATATTTTTGTAAATATTCATCCATATCTCCTAAATTATTATATTTGTTGCCATATAATTGGGCGAAATAGTTCTTAATGATTGCCTTAATTTCCCCTTCATTATAGGTGAGGTCTCCCTTTTCATCTCTAATACTGTCAATTTGGTTTTCTTCTTTCCTTTTTCTTATTAGATTGACTAATACTTTGTCTATTTTATCTGTTTTTTCAAAATACCAGCTTCTAGTCATATTTATTAGTTCAATAGTTCTCTTACTTTCAATTTTATTAATTTCTCCCTTGGTTTTTAGTATTTCTAATTTAGTTTTCATCTGGGGGTTTTAAATTTGCTCGCTTTCTAATTTTTTGAGTTGCATGCCCAATTCATTGATCTCTGCCCTCCTTAATTTGTTAATTTATCTACTCAAGTATATAAATTTCCCCCTGAATACTGCCTTGGCTGCATCCCACAGAGTTTGGTAGGATGTCTCATCATTGTCATTCTCTTCAATGAAATTGTTGATTGTTTCTATGATTTCTTCTTTGACAATTTGGTTTTGGAGAATCATATTGTTTAATTTCCAATTGGTTTTTGATTTGCCAGTCTGGGTGCCCTTGCTGATTATTATTTTTATCGCATTATGATCTGAGAAGGTTACATTTATTGTTTCTGCTCTTTTGCATTTGTTTGCCATGATTCTATGCCCTATTACATGGTCAATCTATGTAAATGTACCATGTGCAGCTGAAAAGGGTGTATCCCTTTTTGTACCTATTTATTTTTCTCCACATATCAATTAATCTAATTTTTCTAGGATTTCATTCATCTCTCTTACCTCTTTCTTATTTTTTGGTTTGATTTATCTAGATCTGAAAGAGGAATATTTAGATCTCCCACCATTATGGTTTTACTATCTATTTCCTTCTTGAGCCCTGCAAGTTTCTCCTTTATGAATTTGGATGCTATACCACTTGGTGCATATATATTGAGCAGTGTTATTTCCTCATTGTTTATACTGCCTTTAATCAGAATGTAATGAACTTCCCTGTCTTTTTTAATCATATCTATTTTTACTTTGGCTTTGTCAGAGATCATGATAGCCACTCCTGCCTTCTTTTTCTCATTTGATGCCCAAAAGATTTTGCTCATACCCTTAACCTTGAACTTGTGTGTGTCTACCCGCCTCATATGTGTTTCTTGTAGACAACATATGGTAGGATTTTGTTTTCTGATCCACTCTGCTATCTATTTGCTTCCGTTTTATGAGCGAGTTCATCCCATTCACATTCAGAGTTACAATTTGTAGTTGTGTATTCACTGACATTTTTGTATCCTCCCCTAGACCCACTCCTTCTTATTACACTATTTTCTTTTACACTAGTGGTTTGCTTTGAGCCAGTATCCCTTATCCCCTCCCTTGATTGACTTCCCTTTCTGCCCCCTCCCTTGTTGTTCCCCTATTTTTGTTTTTTTATAGACCAAATGAATTCCCTCCCCCTTCTTCTCCCCTCCCTTTTTTGGCCTCCCCACTCCCCTGCTCCCTTTGGTTTATCCCTTCTGACTTTCTCAGTAGGGTTAGATAGAGTTTTTTATCCAGATGGATAATAAAGCTACTCTTCCTTCTCCAGGTTGATTACACTGAGAGTAAGGTTTGATTATGCTCTCTTCCTCTCCTTTTTATGATATTATTCATCCCCTCCCTTTCCCATGCCCTCTTTATGTGTAATAGAATATCTTCTTTGTTTGCAATATTTCCATTCCCTATTATATGGTCAATCTTTGTGAATATACAATGTGCAGCTGAAAAGAAGGTGTATTCCTTTTTGTCCCTATTTATTTTTCTCCACATATCTATTAAATCTAATTTTTCTAGGATTTCATTCATCTCTCTTACCTCTTTATTTATTTTTTGGTTTGATTTATCTAGATCTGAAAGAGGAATATTTAGATATCCCACCAGTATGGTTTTACTATCAATTTCCTTCTTGAGATCTGTCAGTTTCTCCTTACAAATCTGGTTACTATGCTATTTGGTGCATATATATTGAGCAATGTTATTTCCTAATTGTCTATACTGCCTTTAATCAGGATGTAATGACCTTCCCTGTCTTTTTTAATCATATCTATTTTTACTTTGGCTTTGTCAGAAATCATAATAGCCACTTCTGCCTTCTTTTATTCATTTGAGGCCCAAAGGATTTTGCTCCACCCCTTTACCTTAAACCTGTTTACATCCACCTGCCTCACATGTGTTTCTTGTAGACAATATATGGTAGGATTTTGGTTTCTAATCCACTCTGCTATTTTCTTCCTTTTTATGGGTGAGTTCATCCCATTCATATTCAGAGCAGCAAGACTTAAGACCTAAGGAGGCTAAAGAAAGCACGGACTTTGAACACAGACCCTGAGCTCAGGCATGAATGCAGGCTCAGACGCAAGTACAGACACAGATCCTGAGCTCAGGTGAGGATTCAAATCCTGAGCTCAGGCATGGACCTTGAGTGGGGACCCAGTGCAGAGGAATGCACGACTGTGGAAGCAACACCCTGAGACTCTTAAAGGAGCCTTGGGCAGAGGAACAAGCAAGAGGACCACCAGGAGGCTTGAGCCTGAGAACAACTAGACCTGAGACCTCAGGAGCCTAAAGAACACAGATAGACCCTGAGTGTGAGGATAAACCTGAGAGGGTGTAGTGCTAACAATGGCAAGCCAGAGACAAGAACCCAAAAAGAGAGTGTTTCTGCTCTCAGGAACAGGCCCTGGTAACCCCAGGTAGCTGCCAAGGACTTAATGTGTGCCCCAAACTTGCTCTAACTCTTTTGAGCTGGCTTTGGCCTTGTAGGTGGGGTGCAGTAGGGGTTGCTCAGCTTGTGTTTTAGTGAGAGCTGTTTCACCCCTTTATAGAATGGAAATGCCCCAATTCCACATACCTACAGTGCTGAGCCCTGTTGTGGGGTCCCTTCGTTCTTCTGGATTTGTTTTTATGTCCCCTTGAGAAGTCCTATATGCTTCGGTTAGGAGAGGTTAAGTAGCTGCTTTTTACTCTGCCACCATCTTAACCAGGAAGTTGCGCACATGGGTTTTTAAACCTTTAATTCATTAGCATAACTTGCTTGGTAGGGGTCTTGGCATAATGTAAAAAGAAATAACTTGGAATTATGGTAATATGATCTAGAGCCTGGATCCCCCATATTTCCCATGTGATCTTAAGCAAAGCTCTAACCTTTTGGAGTTTCAGCTGCTAACTAAATAAATGAGACAACTGAGTTATATCATCTCTAATTTCTAACTGAGAAAAAAAATACATGATATGAATCTATTTTTTTGAAGCTACTAACTCTTATACTATCAAAATAAATACAATTTCTTCTGACTTCTTATTCAGCTACAAGCACCAAGGAAGAAAACAACAATTACTTCTGAATATTCTTCTTATGCATACTGATGTTATTTAACCCCTCAAGTATCAGGCAAGACTCTAAAATTATATAATTCATTCTTAATTGGTGAAGGATGTTTCCCTCTAAGAAATACTTATCCTGATGAAATTGTGTGCATGTACACACACACACACACACACACACTCACACACACACACACACATACATGCACACCCATTTTATCAATGTATGTTTTCAGTTCCTGTTGTGTGGCCCCATATAATATTAGGACCAGTGAGGATTTGAGGGCCAGGCTATGAGGTTGTCTTCCAGGCCATAAAAAATACTGGAAAATGAGGAAAAGTTTCATAATCCATTCAGATATTTTTATAAAAATATGACTCCATTAAAATGTCAGAATGCATTAGATAACTCATTGGATATGAGGTGAAGTAGCAAAAAGAATAAAACAGAAGAAAACATAGGAAAATATTTGTTTTAATGTGTTATTAAATAAACACAAATGTGGAATGAGAATAGAGTTGGTAGAAGCCCAAATGTATGGGCATTGCTATCACAAAATGAACTTTATCAAAATCATTTCTGATTCCAAATTTTTGATGCACTATTATACTATTTGTCACTCACTGTACTTTGGTACTAGGGACATAAAGGTAAAAATAATGGTCCCAGCCCTAAAAGAACTCTGGTCATTTTATTAAGGGGAATAATACATAAATGTAAATGCATATTAATGTGAGGAAGGAATGAAGGGCAACAAGGCAAAGATTTGTGGAAGATTCATGTAGAAGATGGCACCTGAGTCTCAAAGATAACTATGTAGAATGTACTTCATGTATAGAGGAAAGGGAAATGTAGTTATATGAAAGCATGGGAAGAGAAGATGAAATGCTGAGTTGAGTAGTCTAGTTGTCTTGAGTATAGATTAAATTAATGGAAATCCTGTGAAATATACATAGAAACTTGTGTTGTAATCAAATTCTAGAGGACATTAAATTCCCGCTTGAGGAATCTTTTATTTTAGAAGTAATGGGGAAACTTGAAGGCTCTCAAGCAAAGGAATGGCACATTCATACCTTTGACATGATCATATATTTCTATACATCTTCGGTTTAGGGCTTTATTCTCCCTTTCAGTATTGGGGAATCTTTAATAAATTCGAGTACCCATAGGGCAAAGTCAAGCTCTCTGTGAACCTCCACATTACCAGAGAGAGCTGAGGGAGAAAGTGCTTATTTTGGGTGGCTGGACAGAGGGGTGGGGCATGCAAAAATAGTCTTGGGTTCTGGAAAAAGGGGGAATGGAAAAGCTCCCTGACTGCCAGCTCTGTACATGTGCCATATCTTTACCAATGGAACTAAGGCAATCATAGCAGTCCAAGTGAAAGGAAATAGGATGTTTTGGAGTCAGAATTAATAAGAGGTAGAAATTGATTATGAATATGAAGGAAAATGAAACAAGAATAATTTCAAAGTCATGAATCTAAATGACTAGAATGATAGTAGTCCTGGCTATAAAGGTAGAGAAATTGGACTAGTGTTTAGGATAAATGATTTCCCATTTGCAAATCATCTGGATGGGGATGAGGATTGAAGCCATGGACACCAGTGAGATCCCCAGAAGGGAGAACATTTGGGAAAACAGAGGAAAAGAGAAGAGAGAAGATAGGAAAGAAGAGGAGAGAAGAGGAGATGGGAATGGTAGGGGAAAGTAGAAGAGAGAGTAATGAACAGGAGATAGGAGAAGACAGGAGGAGAGAAGACCAGAGGAGAGAGACAAGAGTTAAAGAAGGAGCCTTTATACATCCAAATGTGGAAGCAGCATAATGGATGATGATCAAATAAAGGAGCATAAGAGTTTGCAATCATACAAAAGGAGAAAGAGGTGAAAACATGGTCACAAAAACCAGAGAGAAGAAAGTATACAGAAGGTCTTAGTCCACAACATCAAATACTACATTGATGACAAAAAAGGATGAGACATGCTTTTGGATGCAGCTTCAGAGATACCTTGTAGAGAACAATTTCTATCCATAAAAATGTTGGAAGATAGAGTTCAAAGGTTGTAGAAATGAGTTGCAGGCGAGAAAGTATGAAAGAACGGTACATGTAACCAAATCAAATGGTACACACTTGATAAAATCATTAAAGATGACTATAGTAGAAGCCAATAGTCATACAAGGTGATATAGGAGAAAGAATATTGGTTTCAGAATTAGAAAGCTTGTGCTAAAATCCTAGCTTTTATTTGCTATGTGATATTGGGGCAAGCAGTTTCATCTCTCCGTTCTTAAGTTCTTCATCTGTAAAATTAGAGATTGGACTAGATGATCTCTAAGATATCTACCTATTTTATAATCATATTGTTTATAAAGGTTTCATAAATATATCTTCTAGCACTTTATAAGAAAGAAGAGAAGTACATAATTAGAAAGGAAAAAGCATACTACCAAGGAATTCTACATGGGGCTGTTTATTGGGTTTAATTGAATTGAATTGAAATATGTGCAATTTTACCTAGTTACAGTGGTGCTAGTGCAGAAGCAAAGAAAAGTTGGCCTGTGGAGAATGACATGAGAGAAAATGATTGCAAGTGAGGGACAATAGATATTTGAAAGAGAACATCACTTAGCCTTCTGTAGAAACTTTTCCAAGGATCCATTTAAATAAATGTAATATTTCTAAAGAGGTTATGTAAATATAAAATACTATGGTAACATGAATAAAAGCAAGTTAAGTAAAAGATAATGATCCATATTATTACATACAGCTGTGCAGGAAGAGGAAAAAATTCTACAAAAAAAGGAAAGAAAATAAAAATGAAGACTATTGCTATTGTCCTTTCTGTATAAAGAAATACATTATTCATATTTCAAGCCTGGAGCATTCTCTGTGCACATAAAGCAAAGGAAACAAAATGGAAAACAGTATTTTGTTTCCAGTTGTATCCTTAGTAAAACCTTAACATACAACTATATATTAAGTCTTCTAAGAAATATGGCAGCCTTCTATTGCAACAAATGCTCTACAAGTACAATTAGATGGAAATTATAAATCATAATGTCTATTCCTTAATTTTCTGCCAGATCATTTAATGTACTTAGTAGGATTTGGGGAGAGCTTTGTTAGATATAGTGAGTCCATAGTGCAAAGCAGCACCCTCTATTTCAGTGAATTGGATCTTATCCCTTAGGAAAGATTTTTTAAAAAATAGATCAAAAGTCTCAGTGGAGAGGGGACAGTGTCAAAATATCAATAGGTTCATAACAGAAACCTTTCATCTCATTTTCCCAAGTTAGCAAAAGGGCCAATTCTGAAGTGTGAATGGCATATGTGATTAGAAATATAACTTAAGGTTCAGGCTGACCTCTTTTCTAGTCCTATAACTTTCAAGGGGAAAAAAGTCCTTTCCTTTCATTTCATCACCTAGAATTGTCTTCCTAATCCTAATATTCTCCAGGAGCCCCGCAGAGCAGTTCAAAAATCCAGAGCTGTCATCACTTTTTCAGGAGTTTCATGCTCAGATCAGGGAACAGAAATCCAACATTAATGACAAATGGGTTTTATTAAAATTCAGATTTGACTAGTGGGATTTTAGAATTATAGAGATAAAAGGGAGCTTGGGGGAATTCCTGCAGAAATATCTCCACCATGTGTATATTAAAGACTCACTGGAATGCATGTCAGAACATCTACCAATTGTTTCTTTAAATGTTAAACAATTCTCCATTACAGAATTCTAATTATATTATTAAAATCACAATAAACTTATTTAGAAAATTATTACTCCATCAGAACTCATTATTTTGAAGTTTTGTTTGCACAAATTCAGTAATATATGAAAAACCCTTCTGCTATTACTTTCACTTATAATACACTGATCTTGCTTTAGGCTTATTTTTCTATGTTATTGTGTGAACATCCTGGCTGTTGCTATATTTTAAAAGCCTTTTCAAAAAACCTAATATTATTTAATTTAATATAAATGTTCAATGGCATGCCAAATTTTCTCACTTTTCTCCTCATGTAGCTGTTTAATCCCTTTTGCAATATATTTCTTGATCTATTTTCTTTGCTTTCTTTTAAAGAGATGCTGATGTCTTTCTGGCCTATTAAATTATCATTATCAACAATGGTTTTTTTTGCCTTTGGGTTACTTTTGCAGTTTTTAATTTAAAAAAAAAACTAGTTGTGACCTAATACATATGTTATTGAAATACTGTTTCTTTTCTGTCTTTTCATTGCAGAGCTCTCTCTCCCTGGTGGAAGTGTAATGACATTGTCAAATTTAAACTTTTAGAGAAACAAAATAGTTTGTTTTCTACTGTAGGTCTATATATATCAAATAATAATTACTATTAAATGTTTTTTTTCATTTAATTAGCCTTTAGTTCATATTAATGGGTCACATCTTCCCAAACCTTAAGGTTTGAGTAGTCTTTAAAAGCTAGGAAAGAATGTCTCCATTTGTTTCTTTACCAGATTTTTCTATTATTGGTTTGAGAATCTACAGCAATACAGAAGATAAAAATTCTGGGACAGAAAGCAAGTAAGATAGTGGGGAGAGGAGAATAACAAAGAACTAGACAACTGCCTTGTGTATAGCAAAGTTTTACCTTCTAATTAAAGAGAAAAAGCACATATGGATGAAACTTCATAACAATTAAAAGCACATATCAATAAGTGTAAATCAATATACAGAAAGAATCTTGTTTTTATAAAAGCATTATTTCAGGTTCTAGGTAATCCAAGGTGCTACTATGCCCTGCAAAATGGCATATAATAACAGTGCTTTGCTTTTAAATGTGGATTCAGTACAATAGAAGCCATCACCAATTCCTTTGCATGTAGAAGTTAAACTCTAAAAGCTAAAATGTTGCTTTAATATTAATCATTGATGATTCATTTATGTAAGTTGTTGATAAAATAAAGAATACTGGGAGTTTTCCCCTTTGCCCCTGCCTGAACCATTTGAGTGACTGAAGAAAAGGAATTATGTTTGCCTAAAAGCATGTTTGGCAGGATTTGAGTGATTTATTTGGGGAGACAGGGAAGGGAAAAGAAATACATTTGCGAAGAAGAGAACAGCATCTTATAAGAAGACTTCCTGACTCAAGAGGTTTAGCATTCATCTTATGTAGGGAGAGATGTCATTATTAGAAACAAGTCTTTTCCTTACATGGTTGTAGAGCTAAAGAAAATCATGAGGAACTAATGAGATAAGATAAAGCATTTTACAAACAGTAAAGCACAATGCAAATGCTATCTATTATTATCATCACAGGATGTTAAAGATAAAAGTTAATACAACTCATCCATCAGAAATCAGTGGTAGAAATAGTACATAGAGAGTAGAATCAGTGTAGTTTCTGCCAAAAAAATTATATTTGGGACTGTAAAATGACTCTGTAAGTCATATACAATTCAGAAAGAGATGGGTTCTTATATATCAGTCAGTGGAGTGCAGGTCCTAAAGTCAAATCCAGTCTCTCTTACATTTATTAGCTGTTGATCCCAAGCAACTGACTTAACCTCTTTTTTTTTTAACCCTTGTACTTCAGTGTATTGTCTCATAGGTGGAAGATTGGCAAGGGTGGGCAATGGGGGTCAAGTGACTTGCCCAGGGTCACATAGCTGGGAAGTGGCTGAGGCCGGGTTTGAACCTAGGACCTCCTGCCTCTAGGCCTGACTCTCACTCCATTGAGCTACCCAGCTGCCCCCTGACTTAACCTCTTTTTACCCTACTTTCTTAAACTCTTTAACCTTACCAAGTACCTGGCACATAGTAGGTGCTATATAAATGCTTATCCTTTCCTCTTCCCAACTAGACTTGCCATTTTGTTTAGTTTCTTTCTTTTGCTTAATGAAATTTTCATCTACAATATTGTAAACTACATGATTGCAAATAAAGAGTTGGTTTCATTACATTGGGCAAAATTGAGATTAGGATAGGTAGACTAAGGAGTACCACATAGACAGTTTTCCAGGTTTCTTGGATTGAGGCTTTGTGCCAAAAAATGATAAAAGGGCTTTAAAGTCTACTTGAATCTCTGATGAAAACTTTTCATGTATCCCCTGTCCCAAAGCCCATTAATATGAGATTCTCTCCTCACTAGTGGAGATGAGTGTTCTGCTCAATAAGGAGAAGAGAGTAGCAGAGTTAGCAAGAGCAGGAGTATTCTGGCCTTCTTTGGTATCTCTTAGAGGATTTTTTAGGGACTCTTCAAGCCACTTTGTGTGTGTGTGTGTGTGTGTGTGTGTGTGTGTGTGTGTGTCTTCAAGCCACACTTCAAGTCACTTTGAGCACTTCTAGCTTCCAACATCAAGAAGGAAGATAAAAGCGGTCAACCCTACTTCAAGTTGCTGAAGGAAAAGACCCTGAGAAGGTATGAGAGAAATTGGCAATCTTTATTATACCTCTATCCCTACATGTTCCTCAAGAGACTGAGTAGTTTCCACTTGGCTGATATGAATTCTTCTCTGATTAGAACTGGGAAGGTTCCAACCTTGGATATATAATCTGGAGTCCTCCTTCTTCCCCAATATGTGTGTGTATATATACTTTTATTTTTATAGAAAAATGTCCTAGCATTTCCTAGCCTTTTCTGATTAGAACGGAGCGTCTTCTGGCTCCAACCTCCTACTTCTCCTTTGGAGAAGAGTTGAAGGGAGAAGGAAGAGACTAGAGTGGTCTATTCCGCCTCTGGTAAACCACACCAAGACAGCCCCATGCTCCATATGGAGGTACAGACTTCAATGTAGGACCGCTCTACATAAAATGTTGACATTTTATGAGAAAAGTTATGTTAGTGTTTGTAGTACTTAAAAGGAAAGTGATAATAAAGAGTACTTCCTGGACCACCTTGAGGCAGAATTGAGAGGAAATACATATGAATTTTTCTGAGTAAATTTCTCTGAATAGATAAAATGAGAGGTAATTCATAGATCCAGCACAGAAAGTAAGAAAGGGAAGAAAAGTGAAACTGAAATTCTAAATTAAAATATAGTATTATCATTGTTCAGCCATTGTTTAGAAGAGATCCAATGTCATCATGGGGTGATATTTTGATTTGAGCAAGAATTGTATATAAAGAAGGCAGAGTTGCATAAAGTCATCAGCCTCACTCTCTTTCAGTCATCAAAGTACAATGTGAAGACAAGTGTAAGAATAAGGCGGAAACTTCTGGGAAAGGGAAACCCAATTAGAGGTCTTTCAGGTGTTGGATGAGCACCCCTAAAAGATTCTGTATGAGGACTAGAACCTCTTGTGTGAGTCCTTATTTTTTTCATATATACATATAAGAAGTAGAAGAAACAAGCAAAAATGTAGTAGGACCTATAAACAGGAGATCTCTGTTCATTGCCTCAATATTCCATAAGATCATGAATTGAGAGCTTGAAGAAAATGTAAGGGTCTTCTGACCAATTTCCTCATTTGACAAATAAGAAAAAGACTTAGAGAGATCATATGCCCAAACTCACAAAAGTCAAAAGTCTATTAATATGCTAATAGACTTGCAATAATTCTCAAATCAAAACTGAATAGAAAAATATTTAAGGCAATTTATACTCATACAATACCAATCTTAATGGATACTTTCAAAATGGTATAATTGATTGTGACAGGCTTCAAACATTAACAAAAAAACCTGTATGACATAAACAATAAACAGACATGAGTTAAGTCATGAGTATGAGAGAAAGGTTTGGCAATAATCAACAAAGGCAGTATACATATTATGAAAGTTTGGGACAGCTTATTCAATAATTCTAATTCAATAATTCTAAGCTCTTAACAAATGTCACTCAATTTCTTTAGTAATTAGAGAACTGATATTTCATTAATTTTTATATACCAAGCATTTTTTGCATATTGTTTCTTGTTTCTCATTCAAAATATCATTTCCTTTAGGCGCTTAAATATTTTTTTTTACCTATAACTAATCTATATTTTGGGGAGTCACTAGCATTATTGCCCATTTGCAATATGTTCATGATCCTTTCTGTTAAAAACGCTGACATACATCATAGGTGAAGCTGATAAAGTGCCTTAATAATAATTATGTTCCCATTGTGAAGCATTTGAGCCAATAATTATTAATTTTTTCAGCATCTCCATTTTCCATATTTGCAGAGAAAATATCATTTCAGTAACTTCTTTTTTAACATTTAATAATATTTATTTTTTAGAAAAGTTACATGGTTACATGATTCATGCTCTTACTTTCCCCTTCAACCCCCAACCTCTCACCACCCCCCCATAGCTAATGCCCATTTCCACTGGTTTTAACATGTGTCATTGATCAAGACCTATTTCCATATTATTGATAGTTGCCCTGGGGTGGTCCTTAGAGTCTACACCCCCAATCATGTCCGCCTCAACCCATGTGTTCAAACAGTTGCTTTTCTTCTGTGTTTCCACTCCTGCAGTTCTTCTTCTGAATGTGGGTAGCATTCTTTTCCATAAAATCCCTCAGAATTGTCCTGGGTCATTGCATTGCTGCCAGTACAGAAGTCAATTACATTCTATTTTACCACAGTATATTGGTCTCTGTGTACAATGTTCTTCTGGCTCTGCTCCTTTCACTCTGCATCAATTCCTGGAGGTCTTCCCAGTTCAGTAACTTCTTTAGACAGTTTAGAACAGTTCTGGAATTAATTATATTAATGGCACACTTTCTGTTTCTTAGTTGATCCAACTTTGTTTTACATTGTGTTGGACTTCTTGTGATTAAACAAACAAGAAATTCTGCATATCTTCCTTCAAAGGTTGTGTTTCACCTATAAATTCTTACTTCTCAACCCTTTTGAATAAAGTTTTACTGATGTATTTATTTTGTTATTGATGCTGTATTGATAATTAATATCTTTTTTCCTTTTGACTTTTGCTTCTAATTGTTTATAAAGGGGGGAAGCATAATCAAAAACAATAATAATAATCTTATTTATATGATATTATTTGGAAATGTTTTACATAAATAGAGAATTTTTTTATATTCTTTTGATTCCCCAATTCCTATCTGCAAGTTTCTTTTTTTTGTCTTTAATTGAGTGGTATGATGTTCAAGTTATGTACAATGTGTGCCAGCTAGAAAATGATGTTCAGTAGATTATTATTAGATCACTGAAAACTCTCCACTCCTGTCGGTATCATTTAAATATTCTTAGTATTGCAAGGAAAGCAAAAAGGCTCTTCCCTCCCACTGAAAATCATTTATCTCCACCTTCTCTTCCATTGTGGTGCTGGAAATTATCATAGTTAATAATGAAGAATATAAACTGATGAGCACATATCCAGCCATGAAAATTATTCCCTATTACCAGGTAGTCATTTAGAGGCAGAATTAAATGTCCTTTTGTAGACATCAGGGAACCTTAGTCCTTGCTGTGTCCATGTAGCAAAAGGTCATCATGACATCTCTTGGTAATTTTTAAATAAATAGCTGGCTGCAATGATAAAGGCTGACTGTAGCAATTGGATTCATGAAGATAAAAGCTCATATAGATAAAGGCACATTAATTAGGCTCATAAAGTGTTATTAATCAGGCTTATATAATGTGAGCAATTTGAAAGCATGAAAGAAATGTGAGAAATGTTTCTTCCTCTCTCCTATCCCCAATTATTGCCTTAAAATAGAAATAAGAAGAAACACAAGAATGCTTCCTTCACCTTCTCCCCTCAGCACTCCACACAGCAGAAATTCTTGTGGCTTTGTCAGAAAGCCTGAGAAAAAGCTAGTTATTGGCAGGCAAAGGAGATAGAATGAGAATCATCTTCTCCAGTATGGTACATTAGGGATTTAATAAATTTACCAAAAGCCTGGCAAAATAGACTTCTAAAGATTTGACTTTTTCTGCTGCTCCAGAAATGCCTTGTAATAAAATGGACTGGAGAAATTGAGCAATTTTGCTTTAGAAATTTGAAAAGCACAGGATACAGCTTTCTAGTCCTACCTGATAACATGTCATCTGCCCAAATCTATTGAATATGAGGGAAAGTAGGAACCCCTATTTCTTACTTTTTCTACAAAAATGATTTGCAGATATATATATGTATATACATATATATATATATGTGTATATACATATATATATATATACTACATTCAAGTAGATATGTCGGTATAGATAGATAGAGCATTATTCTATTTAACAGAATCATACAATCACTGAATTAGAAGAGACCTCAAAGATCAGTTGGTTCAATCCAAACCTGATTAAGAATTTTCCCCTACAATATCTCTGACAATCGATCACCTAGCATCTACTTAAAGTTTTCCAGGGAATTTAGGACTCATTTACTCCTAAGAAAGTCCACTTTATTTTGGAATAGCTCAAATTATTTCAAACATGCTTCTGAACTCAGTTCTGCCTTCTGGGTTCAAGCAGAAAAAAATCTGTTTCTATTGTACTTGCAGACTATCCTCTTATTTCCCCCACTCTCACATCTTCTCTAGGCTAAAAATTGCCAGATACTTGAAAGGGTCATCCATGATACACAGGTGTTTTATTTAGTCCTTTCCCTGCCTTGCTCATCACTCTATTTGGTCTTTTCAAGGGTCACTGAACTGAACCCAATATATCAGGTGTGATCAACAGAGTATGGTAAAACCATTACATTTCATATTCAGAACATAACTACTCTCAGTGTTGCCTCAGATATTAATTGCTTTGGCTGCTGTGTTCCATTTTTCATTTGTACTGGTTTTTCAGTCCCTTAAAACTCCTAGATCCCTTTATATGTTAACTGTTAACTGGTTCAGCCTCTCTCATCCTGTATTTGTGGAGTTTATTTAACTTATTCTTAAGACTTTATCTTTGCACTGACATTTTGTAGGCATCCCCCACCATGTCTAGAATGCTCTCTATTCCCATAATCATTCCATTTTCCTTTATTTCCCTTCAGCCTCTTGGAAAAATATGATCTTCTGCAAAAAGTTGTTCCCAGTCTCCTTTAATGCTAGTGCCTTCCTTCTAAAATTATCTCCAATTTATGCTATATAAATATATATGAATATTATATTTATATGTGTTTTGTCTATATATAGTTGTTTGCTTGCTCTCTATCTCAAACATTTTGCAAAGTGCCTGCCACACAGTAGCCTCTTAATAAATACTTGTTGACTCGGATTTATATTTATCCATGACAGGCTTTATCTTATTTTATTCCAAAACTCTCTAAACTATCAGGGTGTTTTTGTTTTAAAACATTTTTCAATATTTCAGCTCTTTCCCAGCTTCATATAATATGCAAATGTGAGAAGCAAAGGTTATGGGACTCCATCTAATTCAGTGATAAAAATATTGTATCACAAGGAACCATGGGTAGCTCCCTGGAGCACTGAAATAATGATTTTATTCCAATTTGGCATAAATTCATTAAGCACTACTTTTATGGTTTAGTCATTCAACCAGTATCAAATATACCTAAATGTACAATGATACAGAACCTATAATATCATATATACATACAAAAATATATAGAAATACATATATATGGATTATATGAGAAAACTTTTTCAAAATATATATCTATAACATCATCCTCGTATGTCTTTATTATCACTTCTTTCTACCAGGCAAAACAACTTTTAAAAAATTTTGGCATTAACTGTTTGTTTTTAATTTTATGTTTAATTTAAGTAAGTTTTTATTAATGTCTTTATTTTACAACACCAAAATTCCCCCCAAGGTCTCTCCTGTACTCTTGCCAGAAAGACATCCCATGTAAAAATTCATGTTTTTAAATATTAAAAAGAAGAAAGATAAAGGAGAAAATTGTACAACTGATCAATTATCACAAATGACTGAAAATATGTGCAACACATGTGCTCCTCACATCCAAAGAGGTGGGGTAAGGATATCTTCTTATAGCTCTACTTTTATACTTACTTTTGATTTTTTCTTTGTGGTTGCTCTTTCCATTTATATTGCTGTAGTCATCCCTATGAAATATTTTCTTAACTCTATTTATTTGCTTTATTCTGTGGCAGTTCACATAGCATCTGTTTTTTAAGTTGCTCTGTGTTCATCACATTTTTTTTCCATTCATCACATTACTATACCTCAGTCTAGTATTCAATGATACATTTGTTTAGGCATTTTTAAACTGATTGACATCTACTGGTTCCCAGGATTTTGCAGTTATAAAAAATGATGTCATAAATATTTTGGCATATATGAGGACTTCTTATCAATGACTTCATTTGTGTTTAAACCTATTAATGCAACCTCTGGGTCAAAGGGAAAGAGCATTTTAATCTTTTTTTATAATTCAAAAATGTTTTCCAAAATAAATCCTTTTCCCATTTTTTAATCTTTGGGATAGGGGCCTAGTAATGATTTTGAAGGTTGAAAGGGTTTGCACAGACTTAGAGTCCTTTGAGCATAGTTCCAAATTGCTCTCCAGCATGGTTGGATCAGATTGCAACTCCATCAATTATGTATTGGTGTACCAATTTTCCTGCATCTCCTCCATCATTAATCATTTTTCTATGAAATAGCCATTCTAATAGCTGTCAATTGATACCTCAGAACTGTTTTAATTTCCATTTCTTTTATAGAGTAATTTTGAGCATTTTGGGGGATGACTATAGATGACTGATTCCTTCATCTGAAAACTGCCCATTCATATTTTTTAATGATTTGTCAATTGAAGAATGACTGTTTTCTTAAAATTTACTCAGTTCTCTCTATATTTGAGAAAGTAGTCTTTTTTTAAACATATACTTGCTGCAAAAATATTTTCTCAGTTTTCTGCTTTCTTTCTAATCTTGACTGCATTTGTTTTATTTGTATGAAAGCATTTTAATATAATCAAAACTATCCATTTTACATTTTATAATGTTTTCTATCTCTTGTTTACTCCTAAATTCTTCCCTTATCCACAGATCTGATAAGTAGACTATTCTATGCTCCTCTAATTTGTTTGTAATGTAACTCTTTATATTTAGATTATGTACCCATGTCGATCTTGTCTTAGTATATGTTGCAAGATGTGGGTCTATTCCCAGTCTCAAAGCAGATATTTTAAACTTATAATCCAGCCTGCCTGAGACATACTGTGTGAATTAAATATTTAGTGGATATGAATACTAGGGAGACTTATTTACCACAGTAGGTAGGATGCAATTGAGTCATGTATTTTAATTTGCCAATGTGGCAGGAGAGATTCCTGACTGGTGGAAGTCAAGGGATGTGATGGGTGAGGACTATAGTTAAAGGCTAACCAATTAGAAAATCTTAGGGGAAGGGTTTTGACTAAGCTTTAAAAAGCCAGTGAGTAAAGTGGAGGTCTCTGCCATTTTTTTTTCCTTATGGAAGAAGCTTTCTCTCTCTGGTGAGCAGTTCTGCTGTTATCTAATCTTAAAGCTTGGCTGTTGCGAGGAAACTCAGAGAATAAAAACACAGCAAGGATTGGAAACCTAATAGGTAGACTACTTATTCTTTCTTTCTTTCTCTTTACTAACAATTTATTATAAATTTAGTATAAAGTCTCCAAGATTATTTTTAATTATCACAATACAAACATATGAGTATAGCACAAAAAGATTAAAATATAATTTGCAAAGGTTTAACAAAATTAAAACATATTGCAACATAGTTAATATTAATTTGTGACTTTTCTAAGTTAAAACTTTTATTTATTTTTTTAGATTGATACTACTGGTTTGAGGTATCGGGCTAAGCCACAATTGTGCCCAACTACTTTCCAGTTTTCCCAGAAGTTTTAAGCAGAGAAGGAGTTTTTGCTAAATGTTTTATGTTTATTGGCAATTAAACAGAAGGTTATTGAGTTTCTGATTATCTGTTGTGTCAATATGTCTAATCCTTAGATCTACTCTATTTGTTAATCAATAATAGATGGATTTAATGACTGCTGCTTTATGATACAGTTTGAGTTCTGGAAATGCTATTTCCCTTTCATTCCTACTTTTTTTTCATCATTTCACTCAATAGTATCTGGTTTAACCCACCTGATGAAATAGTGTACCATTCTATAGAAGGTTGTTGAAGCAAATGCTGCAAAGTACTTAGGACTTAAAAATGGAAGAAGCCAAAGTCATCCCCTGCATCCTGAGTCATTACCAATTATCTTGACTTTTATGTTGCTACTGGACTTTTAAGACTCTAGAAGAGAGAATGAGGCAAACAATTTTGTGCAACTCTGCCTCACTTAAATCTAATTCACATGCAAGTCAAAATGTCACTTAGAGAGCACTGGTCCTCTTTTGTTTTCCAATGAATTTTTTTAATACAGTCATAAAGTTTCTCAGATAATGTAATTGTATAGCATTATGACTAAATTAACTTTGATAAAATTGTTATATTGGCATATCCAGTCATTAATATGAATTAGTCTAAGTTTTTTAAAGTATACTTTAAACTAAATATGCACATAATTTGTATGTTGTATTGGTAAATTAATCCCAAGATAATGTATGCATTTTGTAATTATTACATATCATATTTAAATTTCTACTATTGACTCTTAATTTTGTTATTGTTATTAATGCTTTTGGATTTATTATATAAATATCATATTTTTAGGGTTAACGAGTTTAGTTAGCAATTTTATAAACTATTAATTAGTTTTAATTAATAGTCAGATTTAATAACTATATTTAATTAATTTAGATAATAATATATTTAATTAATTAGCCAGCAACTTTATAAACTATTAATCTCTACTGAAATTTTTTACTAATTCTCTAGAATTTTACAAGCAAATCATCACATTGCCAGCAAATGAAGACTGTTTTAGTTTTATCTTGTCTTTATATTTGCTATGGATTTAATTTCTTTCTCTTTTCTTAATGCTGTTATTAAAAATTCCAGAACTATGCCAAATAATAATGAGTAGAGTGGGTATCCTTGTCTGCTTACCAGGATTGAAACTCCTACCTTTATAGGTTTACCTGATGTAATTTTTTCCAGCCCCTCATTTTCATTTTCATCATATCTTTGTTTTACAAATGTGTTTCTTGTGAGGAAGAGATTGTAGGGCTTTGTATTCTTATCCAATCTGACACTCTTTTTTTTGTTGTTGTTCTCTGGGATTGTTCAATCCATTCTTTTTTTTTTTTTTTCAAGCAATGATGGTTTACACTGGTGTGTTGAAGCTAACTAATAACAGCTCTCTATAGATATTTAGTTTTTAATCTGTGCATAAAGTAATCAATAAAGGCTACAAACCAGGGCTCTATTTGTTATTTTACTCATTGTCTAGACTTAAAGAGATGGACAAGATATTAAAAAAGCCGACTAAAAAGTATCATTAATTTCATTTTATGTTAAGCTAGTTGTTACAAACACTTATTAATGTAACCCTTTAAATATTTTTATATTTACCTCCATTTGGCTATAATATTATAGGGTTTTCTAAAATTGAAACAAATCCTTGCTTCGTTAAGACTTTTCAGTTATTTTAGCTTAATTTACTTTACTGCACCTGTATTCTCACCACTTGTCTTATTGTCTTCAGGGTTGATGCCTCCATTTTAACTCCTTTCCTCTGTTTGGGTATTTGGTTCATTATTTTTTTTCTTTTTTTCTTCTAATTTGGTATATAATACTTTCCTCTATTTTTCTCTAATAAAATAGTTCCTAATATCCTCTTTTTCAACTTATTTTGTTTGCTAATATTTCAATTTTTTTTTCCATTTTCTGCCTATTTCTATAAAAAAAAGATTTCTTTCCTACATTTTCTTCATCATTTGTCATCTTTTTGCTAGACAATGTCAGAATAAGTTTTTTTTCAGGCCTTTATATTTATTTTGTCCTTCTTTAATCTTTTCCCTACAGAATTAAAGCATCAGAAGTTCCTATTTTTCATTTTCTCTTTCAATGAATTTTGTTATTTTTATGTTTTAGGTTACATTTATGTTAGTACCTTATATGTCTTGCTCTTGTTCCTTTTTCTGTTGTGGCTTACTCTTAAAAAGAGCACTTTCAGCAGATGATAGAGATGATAGTAATATTGCCTCTGTCTTATATATTCTTCAGTATTTCATTAATTCATTACTTTAGACTTTGCCCTATTCATGATCATTCTTTTCCATTTACCATGAAACCTTCTATCTAGGTCATTTATCCTCCTAATCTTCATGATGTCCCCTTCTCCTGAGTCAAGATTAATAGTCACTAAGCAACTAATCACTACTGATTATACTTATTGTAAGGTCTCCAACTCCATTTATAATAGAATTTCTCTTTCTCTATGTGTACATTCATAATTGGTATACCTTTCCATTACTACAATAGTTTCCTCTCTTCTTTTCTCCTGTTTCATTACCTCGCCTTGTCTCCTTGTCTTCATCCTGAAAGATTATAAGAGTTCTTTTCCCTTCATTGTTAACTTTTAAATTTAATGTACATCACATTTTACTCCATATCTTCTTTCTCCTTCCTCTCTTATGTGCCCTCTAGTTCTACAATGTAGACACACACACACACACACACACACACACACACACACACACACACACACACACACACAAGAGCACTTCAATTAACCTATAAGCAGAGTATTGTGGTATTAACTTTACTTTCACCCTTGACTCCTTATACACATTTAGAAAGTCATCTCTTAAAGATCTCTGTTGACATACTGTTGGAGTCATCCTTAATTGCTGTATTTCTTGTATTTCTATTTTCTTGAGTGTTTAAAAGATAAATATTTTATTCAAAATAATTGTAAGTTATAAGTCTGCTTCAAATGCTTCTTTTTATTGAACAATCATTTTTCCCTTAATGATTAGTCTCAGATTTGAATTTTGAGTCATATTGGGGGGCATCTTGATTTCCTTTGCTCCTCAGAATATCTTATTCCACTACCTCCAATAGTTCCTGTTGGATACAGAATAGTCTTGTGTATTCAAATTACTTTTCTTTATTTTTGAATGTTTTCCTCACGAAAACTTTCAGAACATGTTGTTTATCTTTGGAATTGTTACATTTTGCCTCTTCATGTTTTAGAATTTTTAGTATCAGTTTTTGTTTCCTTTTATTTTGTTTTTCCTTGATCTGATCTGTGGATATTTTGATTGGTACTTTGTTTTCTGTGTTCAGAAGTTCTGGATAATTTTCTTGTCTTATTCTTGCTTTATAGTGTTTAGATTTTTTTGTGATATTCTTCTGATTGACCTATAATTTTTAAGTTGTCTATAGGAATCCTGTCTTTGAGATCCATGTCATTTTTAATATGGAGATTGTTTTCTTTTATCATTAAAGTTTTTTGTTTCTATTTTTCCATGTTGTCCTTCACTCTTTTTACCAAGTGAATTCTTTTGGATATAGGAGGTACAAAACTGGCATCAGCTACATACTCACCCTTTGCTTTAGGCAGGGATAGAGGATACAAATATATGCTGAAAATCTGTTCCAATTGTTTTTGTTCTTCAGTTATTTTCTAGGTGAAAATTGTTGCTCCATAGAGTCCTGACATGCTCCTGTCCCTACCAAATTTAAATTCTTTTAAGTTTTCTATTATACAAGGAAGATGGAAGGGGCAAAATGAGTTCTATTATAAATTTGTGGGTTGACATATATAAACCTGAAAGAGCAAGGGGGTATTTGGGAAGAGAATACTGAACTAATGCTTTTAAGATAGGGATTAGCATTCTCTGCTAATAGTCCATCAGGATTTTACCTTATTAGACTTCTTGGTATCTTAGAAAATGGAGAAAGTGGAAAATGCTTTATCTCTTGCACATAATTTCTATTTTAAGAAGTCATGATAATTAGAGAAAGTATTTAGTCCTCCATCCTGTTGGTCACATTACCTAGAAGTCATTCATTTATTAATATATTACATGCCAACACATATATTGAAATGCCCCTTTTTAATGGAGCCATTATAACCACTTGGGATCATTTTCCCATCTCATATTCCCATTGACAAGTCAGATCAGGTCCCAAATTAACATGAACTATATATTAGTGTCCTTATCTAATTGAAATTCTCATTAGCAAGTTAGGTCCCCAGATGCACAGCTGTTTATAGACTCTTATTGCCAAGTAGAGCTCTTAGAGCAAGGCTAACTCTCCCTCCCAGGATACTACAGGTATCCCCTAAAAGTCTGAAGTTATTTCTTTCTAATGGTATCAACTTAAGCCCTCTTTCTGCTTTGTTTTCCTCCTTATCAATTGCCAATGACTAGCACCAATATTAATTAACCAGTTAACATAAAATAGCTGTTTACAAATAGATATTTCCTGATAAAATATAGTAAGAATCAAAATACAAAAATATTGTCCCCACACCAAGGGAACATTTCTTCTATCATTGAGATCTCTGGTTGGCTCAGAAATAGGCTCAAAATTAAACTATTAGGATCAAAGAATTTATCAAATTGGTTCACTCCTAGACGACATATAGGTGATAGAGATGTTCTCTTATTCATAGAATCTTGCATCTTGGCTTCCAGTTTAAACAATTCCTTAGGATGTACCCTCCTTCTTCCTTCTCTCCCTCCTTCCTCTTCTTCTTCCTCTCTTTTTCCCTTTTTTTCCTTCTTTCCTGCTGGCCAAAATTCAAATCCTACCTCTTTTGATTACTATTTGGGGGTATCTAACTAATTAGGTGGATAAAATGAATTAATAGGCCTCCAAGGCTCCTTCCACCTCTAATTGTATCAACCTATTATTCTTTAATTGAGAGCAAGAGACAGAGAGACAGAGACAGAGAGAAATAAGAAAAAAAACCAGAAATAAAAGGGAAAAGTAATCCACTTCCAGGATTCTGAAACTCAGTTCAGCTCCAGGTCAGAACTGATCCAGAATAGCAAACAAGTATAGTGGAGATGAAGGCCTGATCTAAGGGAATGGAGAGTACTGTCTTAGCAGACAACAAGCAAGAAGCCAGAATCAAGTAGCAAGTGAAAAACTGGTGAGGATATACAATAAAATGTCATATGTTCTTAGTCATCAATATCCCATATATCTCAGCTTCACCTCTAAGAAATGCCCATCCAGAATACTATTGTGCTCAAAGGAATAATGAACTGGAGAAATTCCATGTGAACTGGAACGACCTCCTGGAATGGATGCAGAATCAGGAGAACCTTATAACCAGAGACTGATGTACTGTGGTACAAACAAATGTAATGGACTTCTCTACTAGCAGCAATGCAAGGATCCAGGACCCCTCTGAGGGAATTATGAGAAAGAATGTTATCCTCATCCAGAGAAAGAATTGTGGGAGTAGAAACACAGAAGAAAAACAATTGCTTGATCACATGGGTTAATGGGAATATGATTGGAGATATTGACTCTAGAAAAGCACCCTACTGCAAATATCAATAATATGGAAATAGGTCTTGATCAATGACACATATAAAACCCAGTGGAATTGTATGTCAGCTATGGGAGGAGGTGGGGGAGGAGAAGGAAAGAACTTGAATCCTGTAACCTTGGGAAAATGTTCTAAATTAATAAATTAAATAAAATTTTTAAAAAATGAAATGCATTTCCACATTGGAAGCTCTCCGAGGAAGTAGTTAATAATCAATCTTACCTGAGTGGACTGATAAATGTATAACAACCAGCTTACCCTCTGCTCAAAAAAATTATCTATGACATTATTTAGTTTAACATGTATTATTAACATTTCCTTAGGTACAAATAATAGAAAATAATTTTATTTATTAACTTATTGTGTATAAATACTCAAATTTGACAATTTAACAATCAATTCATATAATTGGATTTGAGGTAGCTCTAGAATATTCCTGGTCTTATAATATACATTTTCAGACAGATCTTCAATTCAGTTTCCATGACTCCTATAATATCTCTCAAATAAGAAGTTAGCTCTACATTTGACAAGTGTAATATTGTCAAGCATTGTAAGGACCTTAGACAACCATATAACTATAGCAACTACGAATGCCAATGTAGAATAATCAGAAGGTCACTACATACATGAGGACAATAATGGAACCTATTATACATTAGCTGTTCTATTTTAATAAATTATTAGCATTGATCTGATATAAAATATGCTTTATTTGGAAAAATAGACAAAAATAGTCTTTCTTCATGAACATCATTTCTAAATTATAGTACACATGAAATCAATCAAGGTTTTTTTAAAGAATTAAAACTAATCAAAATCTACCAAAATTTATCCATTTTATCATCTAATTTAGGGAAAATTTTTAGTTGATATAAAGAATATAAAAGAAGATATTAGGCAGATCAAAGAAGTATATACAATATTTGGGTCAAGTTCTAATAATGTTTCAACTATAGGTTCAAACAGATCACAAAACAAACTGACCTTTACCCAAGATTGTGAAACCATGAAATTTTAAGAGTAATTGGGAGCTTTAGATATTCAGGAAATAGAAAAATTGGCCCCCACTGAGTTATATGAAAGGTAGTAGACTTAAAAGTTGGAGTTGTCATATACTCATTAAAGGACTGATAAAATAACACACAGAAGCTCTTAAATCAATGAAGTATTTTCATGTGTCTAAATAATAAAACTATTTGTGGCTCTATGGTCAAGGTACCATTTGGGACATTATAGAATCCAAAAATGGCTCAGTTTTTTAGTATGTAGGAGGATTTTCCAGTACATCTTCTCTATAACTTACTTCCAATGCTTTATAGCCATTGCCCTTCTGAATTACCATAATTTCCTCCCTCAGCATAAATATTCCTTCCAAAGAATTATTTTCTAGGTAAAAAAAAGGTATTAAAATGAGAGATTGCCAGATTCTGAGAATAGTAACTACTTCTTTTGCTTTTGCTTCCATTTCAAAATGGCAGCCAAGTCATTTTTTAATTATCTAAGATTATGTATGTAAACAATTATAATTCCACAGTATTTTAATAATATGGACTTTTATTTGTCATGCCTTTCATTATTTTCACAAATGATATTTTAATATTTTTAAATCACTCTCTCTTCTGTGTATGAAACAAGAATTCAAGATTCCTAATGGAATTTCAACAAAACTTATGGGCATGTGAAAAAAAGAATTAAGTGCACATGTATAATTTCTTGCTTACTAACTATTGATTTATGTACTATACTCCAAATACAAGATTTTAATATGCTATTGTGTCATTCTAGTCTACACCTATGTCACAAGGACATCAACAGCACTTCTAAAATACAACAGTGACCTCCAGAGGCAAAATAGATTCTCCAAAGATAGAAACAAATTTTTTTTAATAAATTGAGTCTTAATCTCTCTGACTTTGTGCTACTTCTCTCCAAGTCTAGTCCAACCTCATCTCAGCTTAATATCAAACCTACTCTTTTTGTATAGCTACTTGAATTCTGCAGTCTTTAGAGGTAAGGACTTACTCATTCAACTCACAAATGTGTGAAATGTATATGACCCCAGTATAAAATTAATTAGTCAGAGCTCATTCTTGATCCTACCAAATTATCTTTTCTAGTTTCAGTATAACCATTGACAATTGTCTAATTGGTTTCCATGAAGCAATTTCATATAATTATTTGTTCATTTAATAACTCTACTAAAGTCAAATTTGCTTAGAAAGGATAAAAATTATCCTATACATCTGGGGATATAAAAACTATACATGCCTAAATTAGCCAAGGTTAGATGGCTAGAGAGAAGCCTAGATTACTCTAAATTGAGTAAACATTAGTATATTTCCTCACTTGACTTTGGCATTTTATACCTGCTTTTTAATTTTTATAATATTCTTTTTACATCACTAAATATATATTTTGTTACACAAATTTATTACAGTATAACAAGAGTTCATATTTATATAATCTTTATGTTTTAAAGACTCATACTCATCAACATATGAGTTTGGAAGGACAGATTTTATCAATATTATCTTTCTGATGAACAAGATGAGACATGAAAAATTTAACTAAGAGGACATAGCTAGGAAGTGCCACATCAAGAAAGAATAAAGAAATAAAAATATGATACTGACTACACACTATGCATTTGGTGATGTCTCTGCTCTTAACATTGTTTTCTTTTCTTATTCCTTCATTTAAGTCATTGAGTGTTTTTCTTTTGCTTACATTTCTTCTCAATCATATTCATTCTCCATCCATTTGTTTCTGTATCCTTTTTCATTATAAATTTTTAAAAACCAAATGAAACAAGATTTTCCATATACAAAAAAAGATTATACACAAATGAAATCACAAATATTTTATATGTTTCAATTAGTTTTCTTCATACCTACAAAATAAATCTCATCCACAGGAGTCAGATCTTTCTTCCAAATATGCTGAATCATAGAAGGTATCATCTGGGAAACCAAGATGTACATATAAACTAAATCTTTCATATTTCACCTATCTGTTCACATTCATGGTTTATTCTTCCAGTAGTAATTCTGTAATTGTATGTAATGTTCTCCTGTTTCTACTCATTTCACTATTCATTATCTTGTGTAGTTCTTGCCAAGTTGTTGTGGTTTTTTTAAATCAACCTTCTCATCACTTCTTCTGAAACAATAGTATTCCAGCACAATAATATACCACAATTCCTTTAACCATTCCCCAATCGATGGTCATTCCTCCATTTTCCAGTTCTTTGCCACCACACAGAGAGGTGACATAATTTTTAGATTCTTTTCCCTTTTCCCCGATCTTGTTGGGAAATAAACTCAATAATATTTTTGGGTTGAAGGGTACACACAATTCTCCAAAATGGTTGAATAAGTTCAAAGCTTCACCAACAGTGTATTATCATCTCTTTTTTCCCACATTGCCTCTAACATTTATTATTTTGCCCTCTTGTCATTTTAGCCAGCCTGATGGGTATGAGGTGTTTTGATCTGCATTTCTCTAATAAGTAATGATTTAGAGCTTTTTCATATATATATATATATATATATATATATATACATATATGTACATATTTATATGTACATATATATATATAGAGAGAGATGCATAGATAGATATGTAGATTATTTCTTAATCTAAAAATTATCTGTTCTTATTATTTGCCCATTTAACAATTGGGGGATGGCTCATATTCTTGTGAATTTTAAAAAATTATTTATTTTTTACATATAAGACCTCTATTTTGCAGGTTAACTATAACATTTTCCCCATTTTTCTGCTTTTCTTCTAATCTTGGAAGCTTTTGTTTTATTTGTACAAAATCTTTTAAATTTATTGTACACAAAATTATCTATTTTACATTTAATAATGCTTTCCACTTTTTGATTCATATATTCCTCTCCTATTCATAAATGTGATTGATACTATGTTCCCTGTTCTAATTTACATATGTTATCTTCTTTTTTTTTAGATCATGTATCCATTTTCATCTTATTTTAGTGAATTATATATAATATTGGCCTATACCTAGTTTCTGCCAAGATAACTTCCAGTTGTCACCACAATTTTTACCAAAGAATTATTTCTTATCCCAAAATCCTTGATTCATGCTTTTGTCAAACACAAAATTACTATAATATTTTATTGTAGTTTAATTACATGTCTGTTCTATTTCACATAGCTATTCCTTACCCAATACTGTAGAAATGTATTTATCATCTCCAGATAGTCTGATAAGGATGGCTTAGTTGATAAGAAAGAAACAGACACAGAAGATCTTTCAGCTCGTGCTTCCAGCTCCATCTCCAGAAGCATAGAGTTTATTATATATATTTCAAGACTCTTTTCACACAAAAGAACCCCCAGAACTTCACAGTTGTGCAAAAATTACAAATTATGTTATATCAAAACACAAAAAAACTCATTGGATTCAAAATAGAACAAGGCCAAGGTTGAATTTTAAATAGCTTCTTATCAGTAAGCTAAGTCTGGGAATATTTTCTCAGGGACGAATAGCCCCCACTGGAGGAGGTTTTGTCTAAATTTTGTCCAGTTTTGACTTGACTTGTCTAGAAACAGATTCAGAGCCCAGGCAGCTTTTTGCTTAATTTCTGTCTTTAGTCTTGGAGAGAAGTTATTAACCTCTTAACTGTTGGTTTGCTAGGGACTTAAAGCATTCCAATAAGGCTATAATGTATTTCAATAAGAAAAGTTATGGATCATAAAAGGGGTCAAAAGTGAAGTCTCAGATTTTTATTTATTTGAGGCTTTTTCTCTTATTGGTTTCCCATACAATACCAGATAGTTTTGGTAATTACTGCTTTAAAATACAATTTAAAACCTATTACTACTGAAAATCCTTCATTTATATTTTTCACTATTTTTTAAATATTCTTAATGTTTTATTCCTCCAAGAGAATTTTGTTACTATTTTTTCTAGCTTAATAATATTTTTGGTAATTTAATTGGGATGGAATTGAATAAGTACATTAGTTTAGCTAGGCTTGTGATTTTAATCATATTGACTCTGCCAATCCATGAACAATTACTATTTCTTAAATCATTTAGATCTGACTTTACGTAAAAGGTGTTTTATAATTACATTCATGTAGTTTCTGGGTTTGTTTTGGTAGGTATTGCTTCTAGCTTTTTCATTCTCTCTGTGGTTATTTTAAATAGAAAATCTCTTTCTAGCTCTTCTTGCAGGACATTGTCAATAATATATAAAAATGTTGATGTCTATGTGATTTTTATATCTCATTATATTGCCAAAATTATTGATAGTTTCAATTAACTTTTTAGTTGAATTTCTAGCACTTTCCACATATACCATCATGTCACCTGTAAACAGAGACAATTTTATTATCTCTTTGTCCATTCTGATTCCTTCAGATTCTTTTTCTTCCCTTATTCCTATATTGCTAGCATTTCCAATACCATGTTTATTTTTTATTGGGCATCCTTGTTTCACTCCTGATCTTATTGGAAAGGTTTCCAGCTTCTCTCTATTACAAGTAATATTTGCTATTGGTTTAAGTAGGTGCTTTATATTATTTTAAGAAAAAATCCATTTATACCAATACTTTCCAGTGTTTTAAAGAGGAATGAGTATTGTATTTTGTCAAAGACTTTTTCTGCATTTATTGATATAATATATGGTTTTTATTACTTTTGTTATTGGTATTATCATTTATATTGGTATTATCACTTTATATATGGATATATTAAATTCATGTTAATTAATATATACATATATTAAACCATCCGTGCATTCCTGGCATAAATCCTGTTTGGTCACACTGCAGCATATCTTTGTGACATATTGATGTAATCTCCTAGGAGATATTTTATTTAGGATTTTTGCATCCATATTTATTAATGAGATTGTACTATAATTTCTGTCTCTGTTTTTGTTCTTCCTAATTTACGTATCAGTTCCATATTTGTTTCATAAAAGGAGTTATGTAAAATTCCTTTTTACCTCTTATGTGGAATAATTTACTTAATATCGGAACTAGTTGATGTTAAAATGTTTGGTAAGAATTCACTTGTAAACTCATCTAATCCTTATTCTTTTTCTTAGGAATCACATTGATGGCCTATTTAATTTCTTTTTCTAAAATAAGTTTACTTAGGCATTTTATTTCTTGCTCTGATAATCTATGCAGTTTATGTTTGTAAATATTCTTCTCTTTCATTTTAAAATTTGTCCTCATATAATTAAGTAAAAAAAAAAACCTCCTAATAGTTACTTTAATTTCATCTTTATTGGTGTTGTATTTACCCTTTTCATCTTTAAAGCATTGGCAATAAATTTTGGTTTTCTTCTCTCTATTTTTATCAGATTAACCAATGACTTATAAATTTTATTGATTTTTTCATAAAACCAACTCCTGTATTTATTTATTAATTCAGCATTTTTCTTATGTTCAGTTTTATTGACCATACCTTTAATTATTAGGATTCCTAATTTGGTGTTTCGTTGGTGATTTTTTATTTGTTCTTGTTCTGGTGTTTTTTTTTCTTGCATGCCTAATTCATTCTTCTTTTCTTTCTCTATTTTATTAATATAAGCATTTAGAGACATAAAATTTCCTATACAGCTTTTGCTTTTACTGTAACTCATAGGTTTTGGTTATCATTTTCTTAATGAAATTATTTATTATTTCAAAAGTTTATTCTTTAACCCACTTATTCTTTAAATTTATATGAATAGGCCTCTAATTAGTTTTATTTTACTTTTTGTTTCCATAGTCCCTTATTATATACAATTTTTCCTGCAATATGGTCTGGAAAGGATGCATTTAATATTTCTGCTTTACCACATTTAATTATCAGATTGATATACCCTAACAGATCATCAATTTTTATAAAGATGCCTTGTAGTACTGAGTAGATATGTTCTTTTCTGTTCCCACAAACTAATAGAGAAAGATGTAGTATTAAATATGTTCCTTAATTACCATGATATTAAAGAAATGTGTTCCAAAAGGGCCACTGAATGAAAGACTGAAAATCATCAAAAGACTAATTATTTAGTTATAAAGAAGTCAGAGGTCAAAAATAAAATACAAAAGCAATAGATGTTTTCATTTAAGATTGTTACAAACAATACACCAAAATTTAGAGGATAATGTCAAAGCAGTTCTTGAGAGGAAACTGGAATCTCTAAATAGCTTTATCAATACAGGAGAAATTATTAACAAATTGGGAATGCAATTTTTAAAAACTAAACTAATTTTTTTAAAAATTCTAATTAACATTAAAATAGAAATTTTGGAAATAAAAGACATTAATAAAAATGACTTTTTGGAAAAAGTAAATAATTACTAATGTTGAAATAGCACTTTCACATTTGCAAAGAACTTTACAAGATTTGCTCGTTTAGTCTTCATAGTAATCAGTAAAATATGAGTAAAGAGATATCACAAACCTTAATTACACAGCAGGACCACTTTAGATTTATACAAGAACTGAAGGATAAGTTCAATATTATTAGTAAAAATATGAACACAATATGCAAAATTAATAAAGAAAACAAAAAATCATACACTTACAATAATGTATGAAGAAAAAATTTCTGACAAAATACAATGGTGACTCATTGGATTAAAAACCAAGCCTGAAGATGTGATGGGGGACAGCTAGGTGGCTCAGTGGATTGAGAGCCAGGCTGAGGGACGGGAAGTCCTGGGTTCAATCCTGGCATCAGACGCTTCCTAGCCATATAACCCTGGGCAAGTCACTTGACCCCCCATTGCCTAGACCTTACCACTCTTCTGCCTTAGAACCAATATACACTATTGATTTTAAAACTGAAGGTAGGGGTCTAAAAAAATACAATAGTCATTTCCATATTTTTAAAACCTAGAAAATGTAAAAATAAATAGATTTTTCCTTAAAGTGATTAATATTTATTTTAAGTCAAGAGTCAGGATTATATAAAACTGGGATAAATTGGAATCATATCCAATCAGATCACACATAAAGGAAATATGTCAATTGTTACCAGTATTATTTGGTATAAAAGAAGCTGATACCCAAGAATCTATAGCATGTGCAGTGGCCACCACCTGGTAAAATTGTCTTGGCACAAAGGCTAGACCAGGAAGAAAGTAACTAACTGGTCCCAAACATATCAGTGACTTAAGGGGATGGTTAGCATGTAAAGCTGTCACTCACTGGAATTAGTAGGTAAGTAAAATTTGTTTAAAAGGTCATGATGAACACAGATAAAGCAGGAGCAGTATAGTTCCTAGAATTTGGTCACATATCAAATATGCCATGGTCATCCCTTCAACCAGCGACATTGTCAGCCATCATTACTTCTGTCTTGCCACAAGTCTTAGATGACTCAAAGGCAGAAAGAAGCTGATGACTTTTTGTAATTCTGACTCATTTAAATCCAATCCAAGCCCAAGTCATGGCATTACCTCAAAATGAAGGGTGACAAACAATTTGATACAGAATTAGAAATGCAGATTAAGCAATAAAAGGAACATGAAAAAACATATAAACGTAGGCAAAGAGGATATAAAATTTTGCTTTTTGCAAATGACATGTTGGTTTACTTAGATGGCCCTATAAAATAAGCAAAAATTTTATGAAAAAATTCCCAAATCATTAAGAATTAGAGATATGCAAAGTAAAACAACTCTGTAGTTCCACCTTACCCCATTACATTGACAAAGTTGACCAAAAAATGAGAAAATGACAAATTATGGAAGAGCTAAAATAAAGTAGGTACATTAATGCATTATTGATGTACTGTGGATTGACCCAGCCATTCCCAAAGACAATTTGGAACTATGTTTAACATTTAATAAATAATACATAACCTGCACTATGTCTATAACTAAAAGACAGAAAGGGAAAAGATATATATGTATATATACAAGATATATACAAAAATATGTATAACAAAATTTTTTGTTGTCAAAAACCTAGAAACGAATGGAACAATCATGTATTGAGAAATGTCTGAACAATTTATGGTATATAAATATAATGTAATACTATTATGCCATATGAAATTATAAAGAGAAGTGTTTAAAAAACAAGAAAGCTATATATAGATATAGATATAGATATAGATATAGATATAGATATAGATATAGATATAGATATATGATCTGATGAAGAGTGAAGTGAATAGAATCAGGACAATAATTTATACTATATTGATATTGTAACAGTGAACAATTTTGAAAAACTTTAGAACTCTGAATAATACAACGACCAATTGTGATTTCAGAAAACCAATGATGAAGAATGCTGTTATCTCCTGACTGAGTGGTGATTGGACAAAATATATAGAATGAGAATAGTCAAAATATTTTTCAATGTGGCCAATGTGAATATTTGTTTTTCTTTATTGTACATATCTATTGCTACTGTTTCCTTTTTCTTCATTTTCATGGTCAGGGGATGAAGGAAGAAGAATAATTAAATTTTTATTTATTGGGGAAAATGAATATATATGAAGATAGTGATATACTGATTTAAAAATCAGTATATCTTTTTGCAAATGACCAGGTAAGCTTTCGCCAATTATACAGGTTTTGAAGAAAATTCAAATTCATTAATACCCATTAGAAATTGAATTAAGGAGTACAATCTTTTCTTTAAACAAGTAGAATTTAATGTTGATCCACTTCCTTCACTAGACTATAAATCCCTTGAAAGATGGCACAGTCTTCTAGCTCTCTTGGTATTCCCCTGTAGTTAGGACAGTGTTTACCACAAAATAGGCACTTAAAAACTTAACGGACTGCCTGATTATAAGCATTTCAGAATTATCAAAATGAAGAACATCAAGTCAATGTCATGAAATATTTTAATGGGTCACCATTTTACTTGTTCTCCAAAACCCAGAAAAGAAATAACCTGGTATTATTATTAGCAGACCCACTTTAAAGTATTTTTATTCTGAATTTGATTTTCATTGTCAATAATTCTGAGTAGGACAGAACCTTTGGAAACACCCAGAGTTGAGGAGTGGGAGAGAAAATCATGAGATAGAAAAGGATACAGAAAAGGAAGTTACATTAAAAAGAAAGAAAAATGTCTAAAGGAATACAAGAACTGATACTTCTATGGCAAAAGTTTGCAAAGTTCTTATGTTGTCAGAATTTCCCCAGCTACTGATTTAGAACACAGAAGCCTCAGATCTCTAGTTCACTAGATTCTGGATACAATCTATCCACCAGATACAGCTCCCCAGTGTGTCTCCAATTACCTCCCCCAACTTCCCAATATGAGGAGGATGTGAATTTCTCCCTGTAACCTCCTACTCTTCATTTTCCCCATGGAAGATCAGCAACAGACAACTCCTTAATATTTCCCACAGGATCATGTTGGTGCCACAGATAAAGGATTGCAAGAATTTAATTGTATTATTTCCAGGGTCTTAAAATTCTCAATTCTTATTAATATTTTAGCAACGTGCTACATTATGGATATATTCTCACTATCTCTACTTCTCATTGAATTGACAAGCTCTTTTACATAATGAGATGTGTTTATCTAATAATGAGAAAAGCTTTATATGTAGTATATAATAAAAAGAATATCATTAATATAATTATTAAACTTCTCTAACATGGACATTACTAAATATTTCATGTTTATTTGAGATAGGAATGAATGATACATACCTCTATGTAGATATAGAGGCATAATAAAAAAGATATAGAGATGTAGAGACGTACATATAAACAGAGATATAGTTATATATGTAGATATAGATAGCCCAGCTGAAGAGCAAAGAGGCAGTTTACCTAACTGTCAAATTCTCTTTGTTTCATCCAGGAATGGTAAGGAGTTAGAGTTACTCCAAATAATTTGTTGTTCATGAGTACTCATTTTGTGATATGTGATTTCAGAATATGGCTGTATTTCAAAAGTGCTTTCTGATCCAAAAAGGCAGTTTACATTTTTGTTTTTAACATTAAAATCTAAGCATTGACTTTTTTTGAAGGTTTCTCTTGGAGAGTAATCTAGACATGAGTGACTAATACAATTACAAATTTACTAACTAACTGCTGGGGTAAAAATTAGCCTCAGATATTTTTATTTTATCTTCTTTTTGTAGCAATTGTTGCACTGTATCGCTTTTAAATGGAAATCTGAGTCTATTTTTCTTAACTTTATGGTCAGAGCTATCTTCCCAGATGAGATGTGGGACCATGATATCTTCCTAGTTGGTACTCACTCTTTGAAAACAAAAAAAAGGAGGAAGAGTGATATTTGGATATTTATTGTGTGATAACAGCTGTCATAGGTAATCAGCCAGATATTTCTTAGAACTGTCTTTACCAAGGCTTTTCTACAGGTTCTTTTAATAAAAAGATAACAAGTCACATCTATCTTTATATGTTTCTCCCTATTGCTTGTCTTTTTTATTTTCAAGTTTTTAAAAGATTCTCCTTGTTATATTTGAATTGTTCTGGCAACATTAAAGAAATTGTATTGTATTCAACGACTTCCTACCATGAGATACCTATTCTTTAGGAAGAAACATATAGAAATATGTTCATTGGTTTGGTCACCTCTCTATTACTAACTCTCGTTTTTTTTTATTGACCAAAATAATTATAAAATATGTCTTGAGTTTTGAGATATGAAGGACTGAGATTCTTGTGGTGTTTTGTTCTGTTTTTAAGAGAGATTAACAAAGAAGAGTGAAGTTGCCATATTTGGATCCTATATATGTCATCTCTGCCAATTAGAATGTATGTCCATTGAGAGCACATTGATTGGAACAATGAATGATTAATGCTTTAGGGGTAAAGAGAGGAGAGACATCTGGACTTTATGATTAGAAAGACTGAAGATTAGGCATTTTCTCTAATCCCCAACACCTCTCAAAACTCCCTCAAATAAGAATAAACACAAGAGATGAAATAACTGCAGGTATTCCCATAATCTAAATCACCAAGAATCCTGATGATGTCAATCTGGTGAATTAAGAACAGAAAAGGCTAATCTTCGATCCCTAATACTCTGATAGGGCAACCCAAAGGGATCTAAGGATTTTTGGTCTGAGATCCAATGGGCCATTTCCTTACTGTTGTTTCAGTCTCTGCCAGCACACTGAACTCATCTCATCATTCTATTGTTAACAAGAAGAAAACTCATCTGGCCCTGCTCCCATGTGGAGGAAATGGATTTATAGGAAACTTAAAGCATAAGCTGCCTAGGGAAGCAGAAAGCTACCGTGAAGCAAGGCTCTGACAGAGAACTAAAGAACAGAAGGAACTGGAGCAGGGAGCCAGGATGTTGGCACACAATACCAGACCTGAAGGAAAGAGCACTTTCATGCAGCTGGGACAAGTTTTATTCCCTCAGAGGGCACTTGGATCAGGGCCTGAGGACAGTGAAAAGGGAATTCTCTGATTTTGGAGGAGAGTTAGACAGTTTTGAAGTTCAGTTCTCAGGGAATCTTCCTTCAATCTGGGTAGAGTAACAATGTGAAAAATGAGGGGATATAAGGGGAGAAAGTTTGAAATTGCCAAAGACCTCAAGAAGAAGAAAACTCAATTAAAAACGTCAAGCACATACAGATAAGTCAACAGAAGATATTAAAATAGAGAAATGAAGATGGCCTCCAGGACATATAAAGGAGTTCAAGTATTTCAGTAAAAATACTACAAAACAAATACAAATCATCAAAATCTGATAAGGCAGAAGATTCAGTGGATATTCATGAGATTGTGGCACTACTAGAGGATATTCCCAAATATTTCAAGAGAGAAATAAGAATTGTGAATGTAAAATATGAGATCTATACAGCAGAAATAATTGGCAGAATAGAAAACTTGAATCTGAGGTGGCAAGTCTCTCCCCGCAAAAATAAATGAATAAAACCCAAGAGAACAACTAATTAGAAATACAAATCCACAAAAGTAAAAGTCTATCTAGAAGAAGAAAAGCTTTGAAGAAGAAAAAATTTGAAGGAATATATGATCTCTATATCAGCAGAATAGATCAATATAAAAAAATGGGATATAAAGATATGTGTGTAGGCAACTTAAAGAATCATAGGTCTAACCAAAGAACATGACAAGTCAAAAAATATGAATTCAAGAAACAATAAAAGAAAACTATCTAGAATTTCTTAAAACAGAAAAAAAGTGCCAACCTAAAAAATCCAAAAATGGTCTCTAGGGGAAAAAAGATATGCTTCAAAATTCAACACACATAGTATTTGCATTTAGTAATTTCAATGTCAAATAAATTCAGGAAGAGATGAGGAGAAAGATAGTCATAAGAAATTCAATTAATGCAAGACTATTCTCCACTGTAGCGGAGAATGAAATGTTTCAAAGACCAAAAAAATTCAAGATGTAAAGAAAAGTAATATGTCCTACAAACCTGAACATAATCATCAGTGAAAGAGATGTGGTTTTTTCAATAAAAAGTAGGTGAAACATTCTTCCTCCAAAATTTGAACAAATAATTTGCTTTTCAAACACTCCAATTAAAAGTAATACAAGAAAAGTAAAACAAAAATGGCAAAGAAAACATAACTCACAAAATAAATTATCTCCAGAAAGAAAGGAGGAAAATAGAGTAAGAAAGATATGTATTTGAAAATAATAAGAACAAGAAGAGCACAGGAGAGAGACTAATCAGAGGAAATAACTCCTATTGACTCTCAAGAAAAAGAAAAACTGAGGAAAATAGGTTGAGGAGAGGGGATGAGTAGAATGATTGAAACAGAAAGAAAAGGGGGATTTCAATTTAGTTGGTGGAGTAGATGCCACTGCCAAAACTTTTATAGGGCCAAGGAAGAGAGTTTTTCTGGAATGGGAATTGGCAACCTTATAATGACTATTATTTGAAGTGATATGAATGCTTAGAGAAACCAGTTCTAAGAGATTATTGTGGCTTCACTGAAAGAATCTTGTCTTAGAGGAAGGGGGGAAAGAGTTTCTAAGAGGAATCAGTCTCCATAAGAGTGAGAAGAAATAAGAGATTTCATTGCAAATAAGAAAAAAAAATAATTATGGAGAGGGAAATATATAGCAATGAACCACACAATTAGGGCACATGAAAATTTCTACCATCAGAAAAATATTTCTATACCTTCTATCTGTTGCAACTGATATTTCTAAGAGTGAGGTACAACATAAGCTGGGAAGGGGCAAAATTTGTAAAGCTAAATTACAAAGAAAGCATTTAGAAGAGGAAACAATATAAATACCTTAGAAATTTATAGGAGGAATAAGTAAATATTAAGCCTATGAATCAGAGAATAAAAATGTGGAATTTTAATTCAATTTTGCTATTGATTGCCATACCATTTTTCAATATTAACCTCCTAATTGGTCTTCCTCCTTCCAGTTTCTCTTCTCTTCAAAAAAAAAATCTTCTCATTACTGCCATACTGGTATTCATGACACATAGGCCTAATTCCATCAATCCCCTCTTCAGAGCTTCAGTGCCTCCTTATTGTTGCTGGGATCAAATAATAATTCCACTTTCTCATATTTAGAGTCTTTAATATATTTTCAATCTTTCTCTACAGAAGGATTTCTCTTATCCCTGACAATCACCATAATCAGGAAATCACATTTCTCTCTCTGTGCCTTTGCACAGGCTGTATTCTAAGCCTGACATGTTCTCCCACTTCATTTCTTCCATCTGGAATCTTTAGCTCCATTTGTAATGCAGAGTTGCTACAAGAATCCCTTGCATTCGCAAAACTAAGGGAAGCAACCCAGACAGTTGGAAAATGGAATGTTGACCCAGCTAGCCCAGGGTCTCACAGGCAAAAACTGTTGGAGCCTGAGACTATAAATAATTCCTGAAGAACCAACTGTAGGAGCTTTTGGCTTTTGACTTTTGGGCTTTTGGGCTTTGGGGCTTGGTCTGATTCCCTTGACCTCTCCCTTGACATCCAGCTATCCCTGGATCTCCCCAATGGGCCCTGGGAGGAGGGTATTTTTGGTGGGTGGAGACCGTGGGAACTGGCTTCTATAGGCAGGCAGGGACAGTCTTAAACCAAGACATCACCTCATTTAGTAATCTTCTAAACCTTATTACATCAGGACAGCGAATTCATCCCTGGCTGAGGGACTGGTTCCCTCAGCCCGATTCCCCTCTTCTGTGACCCTCCCCCAGCACCAGCTTCTCCCTTAGTAGCAGTTACCAGACCTTAACCCCTTTTCCCTCAACTTACCCTTGGCTTTAATAAACCCCTTTGGCTTTTATACAAAGAGCTTCTGGTGATTCATTATGACAACTACTAGGGCAAAGGCTGAAGAGGGAAAGAATAACTTTCCTTTATTTCTTGAGGGCTAAACCAGGCATCCATCTTGGACAGGAAGTAAACCAGCTTTCACTTCCAGTAGGCTGGAAGTTGCTCTCCAAAAGGGAGGGGCTCTTTACTCCTCCCCTGAAGGGAGCCTTAGAGATAACAGGGAAGCTGAATAAAACCTTTCAACCAGGCTCACATAATCTCTGGCTGACCCAAATTATCCTGTACCCAACAGATAGCCTTCCTGCCTGAAGACTCAGCTCATACCACCCAGAGCTCTCAAATACAAGCCTCTTGATTGTACATATCATATTTCCTTTTATTCCATTACAATTCCAGAGTCAAATCAACTGTATTCGCCTAGCTTTGGCCTTGTTTTATCCTTCAAATTAATAATGCACAAATAATTATTTTATATAAGTTGAAGAATATATATATATATACACACACACATATATATATATATATATATGTATATATATATATATATATTTACTTTGCATATATTTTGTATTTATCTGTGTATATGTTGAACTCCATCCTGCCCCAGAGACTCTAGGTTTCTTGAAGTCAGAGTCTACTTCTATTTTTATCTCAGTGTCCCCACTACCCAGTATAGAATCTATCAACAGTACTTAATAAATATTTAGTGTATTAAAAAAACCTGTTAGGTCAAGTGGTTTCTGAGTTTTTAGTTTCTCTACAATGAGCTATATAAATTGATTAAGTATTTCTAGAAAATCTCACTCATATCTTCATCTATGTTTCTCATTCAAATCTATTTCCTGTACACTTGTCTGTCCTTTTAGTCTCCTTATATCTGAACTAACCAATGATGTCTTAGAAAGTCATGAAAACATGAAAATTGTAATCACTAATCATCAATTCATGCCAATATAGCACCCCCTCTCCTCTGGTACAAACCCCTAATATAGAGTAAGATCCCAAAGATAGTGATCATTCTCAAGATTCGGTTCGGAATCATACCTGTGGTACAATTCTTTGGAATCTACAGTATACATATCCCTACTATTGTGCTTTTCCTTTAGTTTTCTTTTTTCATTTAAACTATCTCCTTATTGAGTTGTAAATGATAATAGTGTAGATAAATATAAACAGAGATGTGCATATGTATATATAAATACTGATATAGAAATATGTGTGTATATAAGTATATGTGTGTGTGTGTGTATCTCATTTTGCACTTTGAGTCTTTCCTCTCAGGAGGTGGGTAGAAGATCTTTATGCTGGTAAATCTTCTTAAATTCCTCAAAGTTGTTTATCTTTAAAGTAAGTTTTCTTAGTTCTATTCACTTCACTCTACCAGTTTTAAAAGGTCTTCCCATTTTGCCTGAAACCAATATCTACAGAATTTCTTACAGCATAATAATATTCATATTTATATACTATAGCTTTTCCAACTATTTCATAATTAACAGGTAGACTTAGACTTGAATTCTGTGCCCCTTCAAAAGGAATCATAAATAGTTTTGCTGTTGTTGTTAGTCATTTCAGTTGTATCTAACTCTTCACTACATCATTTGTGGTTTTAGTGGCAAAGATACTGGAGTGGATTGCTATTTCCTTCTCTAGCTCATTTTACAGATGAAGAAACTATGGCAAACAGGTTTCAGTGGCTTTCCCAGGGTAATATAGCAAGTAAGGACCTAAATCCAGATTTGAACTCACATCTTCCTGACTCCTGGCCCAATGCTCTATCCATTGTGCCACCTAGATACCCTAAATACTTCAATATATCTTTATTCAGGGTTTGTTTTCCTTAAGATTTTTCCCTTCCTTGATTTAACTTTCTTTTAATCTTTTTTTCTCTACTTTCCCTCTTATTTCCTAGTTGAGTGAAATCTATTTCTGTTCCCAATTATGTGGGCTTGTATTCTTTCTTCTTTTGACCAATGCAGAGTTAGGTGTAAGTGTCAACAACTCGTCCCTTCCCTTTCCCCTTTTTGTATATGCTTCTACTTATGTATTAATCTTCCTTTCTTTTTTCTGCTTCTCCCTAGTGAATTCCTCTTCTTCTCCCTTTCCTTCTTATTTTTAAGAACTTTTAATCCACAGAACCATTCCCAGGATTTCTGACTAATTAGACTCCCTCAATCATCCCTAAGAATACTAGAGTAAAGAAAACATATCTTGTTACCATATTAGAATGGAAACAATTTATTTTTAAAGTTCAGTCCTTTTTTGCGTTTACTTTTTGTATTTCTCTTAAGTCCTTTAGTTGAACTTTGAAATTCCTAGATGGTCCTGGTCTTTTTGTTGGAAGTTCTATATTTTCACCCTGGGGGAAATGTCAAGTTATTTGGTCCTTCAGATTATTTCATTTCCTTTTCATATGTAAGTGCTATATATTCAAAGCTGTACATACTTCAAGAGGTACTAATGAGGCTACTCAAATTTTTCTATCCTCATACCAGGTATAAATTTTTCCACCTTCAGCTAAAGGGGTGTCATCCTCTATAAAGAGTAAAGACATTTTAGTGTGATCACCCTTTACCTCATTGTCTATGAAATTTGCCCTAATAATTTAAAAATTTGTGGAGTCTGAAAAGGGCATATCCTTACAATTAACTTAATTAGATTGTCATCACTGCATTACAACATTTCTGATGATCTCTGTCCATAAAAATCCCTGTGGTAGCTGTTCTAAATCTTCAGGTCATTCCCTTAGTTCCCTTAGCAGTGATTTCTCCTGAGATTAATTTGCATTACCCTCTCCTTAAATGCCCTTAAACCCTATTTTAGTAAAAATGTTGAGGCTTTCTATCATGAGCTCTCTCACATCTATCCCTCTTTATATCAGAACTTCTCTGTCCTAATTATCCTTTCCTCCTTGCTTCCAATCTAATAGCATAATATTGTCTCTTATCCCAGTCCTTCTTTCACATACCTACCAAAATAATCTTGCTATGACATAGGTCTAACTATATCAGTCTTCTAAGAAAAATTCTTCAGAAATTCCCTAATTGTTTTAGAATTAAATATGTACTTTTTCATTTGTTATCTAAAAGCTATCATCTGATTCTAACTGTTCCTCCAATCCTTATTTCACATTAAACCCTACCCTACTCTGCCTATTTATTTTTCAAGCTAGTTTGGCCTACTAGCTGGTGTTCTATCTCTGCTCTTTTGCTTCTAAGCATGTACAAACCACTCTTCATCCCTAGAATATAATTCTTCACATTTATACCTGTCAAAATACTTAACTTTCACTCAGGCCCAGATCTTATGTCAGATTTTCCATGAAACCTTCTCTGACCCTAATGACTTAAAGTCTTCTCTCTATCCTCAAATTGTTTTAAAGCACTTTGTCTTTCATAGTTACCTTGCTCCTTAGATTCTTTGAATTGTACTGATTTATGCTTGGTCATATGCCTCTGCTGATATATAAAGTCTTTATGAACAAAAGTTGGATCATTTTAATCCTTGTTTAATTGCAGGGTCCACTTCATTTTAATCAAACCCAAAGACCTTAGACTTCTCCACTGAATTAATCAGCCCACTCAATTAATATTCATTAACAAAATGCTTAAGTCCCCATACCTTTATCAAGTGAAAATGCACCTTTGATTAAAGGTGTGATCTATCAATCAAAAGTATAAAATAGACGTAAAAAAATCCATAGACACTGAAATTGAATCAATCCATTAAAGCGATATTAGAAACTGGGAGAAGTGCTTTATCAATTTGGAAGAAGATAAATGCTTGGAGCCATTTAAATAAGGTAAAAAAAAAGAATAGTTAAAGAGAATCAGTCATAACCTATGGTTTTTAATCATTTGTAATCTACTAGCAAGAGCACATAGTAGTAGTGTAGCTCTAACCAAGCTTTTGAGAAGGGGGAAGTGGAGAAGCATATCTATGTCTCCTTCTCTACCCTCCTGACTAGAGAGAAGATTTTTCAAACTTCAAAAGATCTGAAGATTTGGACTTCCAATAGGTGACAGTAAGAGTGATTTCAGGAAAGCAGGAACTGTAGCAATGTCTGTCCCAAAAGGCAAAAACAAATTACATGTATTAAGGAAAGGGAGCTGTAAGATTCTATAAGGGCCCTAACCCACAGAGCACAGTGGAGAGCCACACCTGAAAAGAAAATCCTGATGATACAAGGAAGGAAAAACACAACTTCTATCCAACCAAGGAGTTGTGGGTTACCTATTTCCTATATGAGCTCTCTTGGCTTGAACCCATTTTCACTTGGACTGTGTATGTACTTTTCGGAGAGTATGACCCAGACTTAGCAAGATGTTCTTGCTATAACTCTACAAAAAGCTGACTGATTTTAATAGGTAAATTGATGTTAGAGAGATATCAACAAGTTAAATGATATAGGGTAGCATGCTGGACTGGGCCTCCAGAATAATAATATTCAAATCTCCAGTTTCCCAGTATACCACCTAGATTTCTGAAGACAGCAGAAATCAGATGCCCTCTGGGGATACAATGTAGTAATGCTAGAGCACCTTGATACAATGAGTATTGTATCATATTTATAAATATGTTATAAATTTTACAGTCTTTATACAGCTAGATAGAAAATATTTCACTACTGAGCTTTTGTTATATGTAATATAACATCAGATTTAATGAATGGATTATGATAAGGATGATGAGAACAAGAATGGGATAGTCTTTCATTTTGGTAATTTTCAGAATCAGACCATTTGTATGAAGTATCAAGCTTTAGAGAAAAGGGGATTTGGCTGCCTCATTTTATAGAAAAGGAAGTTGACTCATGGAGCTTAATTAACTTACCCAGGATAAAAAAAATAGAGAATGGGATGGCCAGGATTTCGGTCCTAGTCTTTTTACTCCAAACTGGAGCCATTTTTTACCATTATAACTTATTACCAAACCAATAACTGTTTGGTCATTCTTTACAGTCGTCCCTGACTCTTCAAAACCCAAATCAGGGTTTTCTTGGAAGAAAAACTAAAGTGGTTTGCATTTCCTTCTCCAACTCATTTTGGATGAGTAAACTGAGACATACATGGTTAAATGACTTGTCCAGTAAGTATCTAGTGAGCTAGTAAGCATCTGAGACCAGATTTGAACTCAGGAAAATGAGTCTTCCTGACTCCAGGCCTATTATTCTAAAGTACTACCTAGTTGTCCAATAAAGCCTAGCTGACCACTCAATAATAAATTATGTCGAAAAGATCCATTATTATTGCTAATGAAAATATTCATCCTGTGATACTACTTCATGCTACATGCCCCCAACACATCTGCTAATACGATCTTAACCCCCAGCTTCTCAATCTGGGCTCCATATTAGGAGTCAGAAATAAAAGGCCCATCTGTTGTTTGTCTTTTTTTTTTAACCTAATGCTTTACTTCACTGGATCTTCTAATATTGGCCCAGTATTGATACTGACTCAGGCAGGTCAACTCTAACTTCCCTACAGAAAATATCTTTTTAAAAAATATAAAGTAAAATCATTTTAATTCTCTAAACTGTCTTTCAGGGGGCAGCTGGGTAGCTCAGTGGATTGAGAGCCAGCCTGGATATGGGAGGTCCTGGGTTCAAATTTGGCCTCAGACACTTTCTAGCTGTGTGACCCTGGACAAGTCATTTGACCCTCCTTATCTCTAGCCCTTACCACTCTTCTGCCTGGAAACCAATACATAGTATTGATTCTAAGGTGGAAGGTAAGGGTTTAAAATAAATAAACAAACTGTCATTCAGAGATTTATTTTAAAAATATCCACCTACCAGTAAATCATTCTAAGATTATGCCACAACCCAGAAGTTGTGAAACTAAGACTCAACAGCCTAAAAATATTGATGAACATTCTCCAATTTATAAAAGAATAAATGTTAGGCACTAAAACATATAAAACAACAAACTAGAGAAAATTTTCTAATGGAACAAAAGATTAAAAAGATAAACTAATGACAAAAATCCTTAGGATAAAAGAGATTTAACTAGAATTAAACTATGATAGATAGCAAGGAGAGATTTTAAAGATTATATATTCCATTCATCTCCCGCTGCAGATTTGGAAGCAACATCCAAAGTTACATAGAAGAGCCTTATTATTTCTCAGATCCTTAGATTGCAATTCCAGTGGTTTTTTTCTACTAGGTTTTACTCTGAAAATATACCTAATCCACAGCCAAGTAGGTTTTTGGCAAAAGACAGGAAGAAGAATTTGCTTTATATGTGGATTCCTCCTAGTTAAATTACTTTTTTGTTCCCTCCTTACTCATTTTGTACATTTAATTACTAGTAAGGTCAAGAGAGAACCTATAAGAAAAGAGGAGAGCCACAGGTCAAAGCCCTTTAATTCCTTAGAGTACACTTAAAAGCAAAAGAAGAAAATAGCTGGCAATAAATTACTTGAGACTAAAAATCTTGAGCAAGCCCTGACAAGTTTTCTGACAATTGAAGAATTTTGCACTGGCCTTTTGAAAAAGGAGGTAGAAGTTTAGCTTTCAATTAGTTATCAAACTACATTTTCCAAAGATCCCTTTGTGGACTAGCATAGATCAAGAAGGAATCAACAGATTCAGGGAAGTCTAAATGTCTATGAAGAGCAGACTTCTTAACGAGATAAATGATGCTCTTGTTTATGTAATTTCTATACCAAGGGAGATAAATGTTTTTGAAAAAACTGTTTCAAAGAGAGCTGAGTTACTTTAAAGAAAGGCTGCCTATGTTACCTAACTGCAATCATGAAATTTTGATGCCTAAAGTGGAAAGCCAAGTCTTAAGGCCAAGTCAGAAAAAAAGAGAAGCAAAATTCTAATGATTTGGGATGAATTATACCTTGTAAAGGAGGTGAAGTAAAGGAAAACAATATGAAGATTTAGATTTAGATATGTGTATAGAGCATAACTTTCTTTTTCATTTTTAATCATTATAAAATTTACTATCCAAAGAGTTTTACATCAAAGTAAAAGGCCCCTTAATTTAAGTTGCTTAGATAAAGATATTTGCCATTAATTCTTGGCAAAAGGGTCATTATAGGTCCTAATGGAATTTCATCAAATCTCTCTTCTTCATATATTTTTGTTGGATTCTTATTTTCAAATGGATAACTGAGAAACATGAAAACTGTTGCCTGGAGACTAGTGGAGTTGAAAACTTTGGAATTTTAGGTAGGGTGAGTTTGAAATTCATTGGTAGCATATGGTGATCTGACACTTTTTGTTCTCCAGCCAGCAGAGGTGGTAGCCTTCTGTGATCGCTCTAATTATTTCATAGCACTTTAAGATGACTGGCTGAATTTAAAAAACAGCATGACACAATAGCTGGGGAGAAAGAAAATATAATCTTTGTGTATGTGTATTTGACCGGAAAAGATTTGCTTTTGTTTTTTTATTAATTGCATTTATAGAAATTAAAGAGAAGAAACCAAGTTAGAATGATGAATAATATGTTACCTTGTTGAATTATAAGGAGTGGAGGAATAGAAAGTAATCTTGTAATACAGGCCTTTATATGCATATTAACAAATACATTCTTAAACAAAATACATCATTATTTTCCAACTACAGAATGAGAGGAATACACCTGTAAAACAATAAGTATGAAAATGGGTTTAGAGCAGTGATGGGCAAACTATGGTCCGGGGACCAGATGCAGTCCCCTGAAATGTTCTATCCAGCCAACAGACAGTATTCCTAATCTGAAGAATACAATGAGTAGGGTACAGTACAATGAAACTTTGAAAGAGTTGCCTTAGAAACAGACTGACAGATGAGCATTTCCTTTCCTTTAGCCCCCTCTTTAAAAAGTTTGCCCATCATTTGTTTAGAGGATAAAATTCAAGGTTCTTACCCTGACACTTGCAGTTTTCCATAGGCTGACTCAAGTTTATCTTTCCAGGCATCTTTCGCTCTATAACAATACCCATTTAATCACTGTGTCACAAACTAGAGTCTTGTTTGCCATAATCAAACTGTCTTCTAGTTATAGCAAATAAGATAAACTAGATATGTTAATGCCAGATAGAAAATTTCTTCTCATATATATCACTGAGACTTTGTGGCTTACAACCAGGGCTGTGCTGATAAACATTTAACAACCAGCTGTGAAGAAAGCAGAGAAGTATATTCATCACACACTGATAAATATAATTTGTATTAGTAGCATTTTAACATTTTTCATGCTTTCTTAAGTCTAGATAATCAAGAAAATAATAAATCAAGCCCTGATTTGTAGCATTTATCAATTCTGAAGGTTTAAAAGTTCTCATTGAAAATTTAATAATCAGTTGATCTTGTTCCAGTTGACTTTAGCACAGTTCTCCATATAACCCAGGACTGAAGGAATATAGCTAATTTAAAAACAAGATTATAGGCAAAAGGGGGCAAAGGAAAAATACCTTTGTGTTTCAAGTATATCTACTGCTGTAAGTAAACACAAGAAGAAGGAATCCCAGCCTAGAGTATTGTATGAAGTTGAAGAGAGGCATAAACAGGATCAATGTTAACATTAGAATATGCTTACAGAATACCTAAGCAGAAATGCAAATTTAGTGTGGAGTTGGAGAACAGATTGTCTGGCACAGAAATGTGTTATAAATAGTTGGGGGGGGTGTTAATTATCTGGGCATCTCCTGGAGCTCCTACTCTCTGCTCAAAAACAGAACTAATAATTTTTTACTTGACTTAATGAAAATTTCATAGTTCTATAGCAGTGCAGTGAAGGTCAGTTTTCTACAGGAAAAAGGGGAAAAACTCTTCAGAATCTGTTTGCTTAAGCCTCTGAAAACTGAAGGCTTCTCACAGTTTAGGAAGAAAACAATTTACTCTTCTCTCTTTGAGAAGGAAGAAGAAGGCATCACTCTGCCAAGTAGAAAAATAATTATATAGGAAGACAAAGGGGTGAGCAAAGAGACTAAGCTTGATATTTGATTGGAGTTGGAAGAATAGAGTGAAGGAAGGGATGCCAAGGCAATCCAGCAATGGTGAGACTGAGGAAAGCATTGAGATAGCATGGCTGGCATGAGGCTGTTGCCCGAGCTCACTGCATTGTAGCATCCTTTGATTTCGAGGTCAGATGAAATCATCTGAAGTTTCACAGAGGTTGCCTGAGCCCACTAGAGATTGATTGCTCTCTTTCCATTCAGGAGAATAGATACCAGACAAGGTAGCTGCATTTCCTTCATCTTCCCCATTGCTATCCAAGAAGGCATATGTTTAACCCAAAATTTTCTTGTTCTTTAAAGTTCCATTAATAGTTTCTCTTTAATTAGTTTTCCATATGCTGATTATATGAAGTGACTGGTCATAACTGTGTCTGTTTTGTTTGCATCATTATTATAGGGAGGAAGACAAAGAAAAAGAAACTATGAGGGCAATGAATACAGTAGAAGATGAAACGGGCAGAGAGAGGGTGGGCCATTCTGCCTAAATTCTCAGACTCTTATCGCAAGTAAGGAATCAGGAAATGAAGATTTAAAAAAAAAGATGACTGATTTTTTTAACTTAAATTTATTTGTTACATTAAGATACCCTGTTAATTCTCTCCCTCCATTATAGGAGGTATCCTCGGACAAAAAGATATAAGTAAATATAAAACCATGTCTTACCTATTACTATTTATCAATTCTTTCTCTGGAGGTAGACATACACAAGCCATTCTTCAAACAATATTTCTGGTGCTGTATAAGATGCTCTCTTGGTTCTGCTCATTTCACTCTTCATAATTTCATGTAGGTCTATTGATTTTAATAATGTTATGAACTCCATCAGCCCTACCTTTATACCAGTGAAGAAATCNTGATTTTAATAATGTTATGAACTCCATCAGCCCTACCTTTATACCAGTGAAGAAATCTGAAGTGTTTTTTTCTTGTATGGGGTGTTTACAGCATCTTACATGTGTTTATAAGTTTCTACACATTTTAATATATCTCTATATTTCTAGCCTTTGTGTGTCATCTAGTGACTTTGGCATTCTTTTCACAAACTTTAGTAACTTTTTTATTTATTTTAACTTTAAAAAAGCAATTGTGGTTTTTTTCCAGGTTAAGATGGCGGCAGAGTAAGAAGCAGCTCTTAACCTCTCCTGACCGAAACACACAAAACTCCTCAAGGGGACATAAAAACAAGTCCAGACGAACGGAGGAACCCCACAACAGGGCACAGCGTGGAAGGTACGTGGAATCGAGACAGTTCCAGGCTAAAAAGGGCTCTCACTCACTCAATCGCGA
>NC_058130.1:482448455-482466220 GCF_016433145.1 Gracilinanus agilis
GGGAGAGGGAGAGGGAGAGGGAGAGGGAGAGGGAGAGGGAGAGGGAGAGGGAGAGGGAAAGGAAAGAGAGGGAAATAGAAAGGGAGTCAGAGGAGAGAAAAAGAGAGAAAGGAAGATGGAGAGGAGAGGAATAGGAGAGGATCCAATGAGGAGCTTGTAAGATAACAAAACTCTAATGATATTTATAGGTGAGAGCCTAGAAGATCCCATTCATAAAGAGTTGCTTGTTCAGGAAAAAGAGGAAGTCTTGCCTTATAAACTTACATAAACTATAATAAATATAACTTCTCTTGTTAATTTTTAACCTGGTCAAGGTCACATAATTCTTGTCAGCTTTCACCGAAATATTTCCAGCTCATCAAGGTTCATTATCTTTCTTCTCTAACAAATCACATCTTCCACCAACTTATTTGGCTGCATCAGAAAAGAAACTTAGTGGATAAATTGCACACAAATATCATTTTAATAAGGGTGAATAGGTAATTCTCAGAGCTTCCTATTTTGTTGCTGTTTCAAGCTTATTTGGCAAGGTGGGGGAAAGGGATCAATAACTATAAAATTCAGGACATATTAAAATGTAAATGTGTTGATACTTCCTCCAATCTTGAAGTTATGTTTGCCTTTAAAGAGGAAAATTAGAATTCCAAAAGTAACCATTTAAACCTTTTACTGTTAACTAGAGAAAAGTCATGGGATAGACTGAACATATTTGATATACCTATTCTTCCCTCTTTTCCCAGTCCATTCCTTCAATTTCAACTTAAAAAAATGCATGAAGTCTGAGAGCTATCCCCAAATGTAGCAATGAATGACCTTCGGACTTCAAAGCTATATACTACTTTCAAACATACTGTAGATAATAACCAATTAGCTGAAAAGGAAATGATTTTAAGCTGATAAAGGGAAGCAGAGATATCTTGACTAAAGAAGCCTTTTGGTCTTGCAATGTACATTCCTTTAAAGATAATTACATGAGCTAAAAGCTATTTAAGAAAATCAGGTCACGGTATTTATTAAAACCATTTATTATATTAATGCAGAAGTGCTTTGCTTAGAATAGATGCACTACTTAGAAAAGATATGCTCCTTAAAAATGACTCCTTCTTACTACATGTGTGACCTTGGATAAATAATTTAGTCTCTCTGGTTCTCAGATTTCCCATCTTAAAAATGATAAGACTGTTCTAGATAATTTCTAAGATCTAAATCCTACATTGCTCTGAAATTTAATTGAATGTTAAGTGAAATTCTATTAATTAAATACATTTTGTCATTGATTTGCATTATAAAATTGGACGTTTTCCCACAGGAAAAAATGGTTAGCTTTAAGCTAAACAAAAGAATCACAATTAACTAAAGCAAACATTTTTAAATCTCATGTTTAAAAGGAAATGTGATGTGGTAGTAAAAGACAAGAGTACAGACAGTAAGGGAAATGCTTATTTTTCAGACTTGCTTTTCAAAATTTGTCCTTTCTTATACTCCTTTCATAAATCCATTATCCATGCCCTATTCTAGGCAAAGGCAAACTTCAAGTCAATTTCCTTGGTACTCCTCTTTACTTTCTCTTTATCTTCCCTCTTAGTGATCCTGTCAACTCTCATGGTTGCAGTTGTGACCACTTTGCAAATGACCCCCAGATCTACATAAGCAACTCCAATACCTCTGCTGGGGTCCAGTCCTTTACTACATGCTTTATATCTCCATTTGGTCTATAGATACCTCCAACTCAATATGTCCAAAGTATATTTTGGTGTCTTCCCTCAGCTCATCTCTCCTCCAAACATCTATAGTCAACCCAAACATGTAATAGTATTTCCTTTTCTGTAGCAGTATAATGGGACAGTTCTGGTAGTTCAGGAAACTAGACAAAGAAAACTTTTTTTTTTAATTAGGATTGAGATTCCAAAATCTGGCTTACATTTAAGAACCCTTCTCCAAATTAGGAATTGTTGCTTTATTTTTGTTTTTCCAAGCCATTCATTCTCCATTTTTCATTACATCATTATAAGGTCTCAACAGCACAACTTTACAGGGGATTTAAGGACCTTTCACTTCACAAAACTGAAAATCCCAAACTTTTATTGTTGATTCACTACATTTGTTACTATGAATAACAGGCTCCTAGGACTAGAACCAATCTGACTTCCCTAATATTAAGAAAGGTTGGTAAAGGGAAAGAAGAAGGAAAGGAATAAAATCTAGGACTAAAATCTCATTTTAGAATCAACCCACTAGGTGTATTCTTTTAAAATTTTTGCTCTTGATAGATGGACTCTGGGAATTGGGGAAGAAGGAAATGAGCCAGAGTGGAAATACAGAGTTGAAAGAATGAAAGGAATCAGGAAGTGTAGGAGAAGCTCTCAGAATCCTGGGTTAGGATTCTGAGGAAGGTGACTGCCATTGAGGATTTGAGTTTAGACTCTAGAAAAGAAAACATCTACAAAACTCAGCTCTTTCCTCCCATTGACCTTCGCCCTGTTTCTATGATTAATCAGTCAATTCCTGATATCCATCTTTGGTCCTATACTCTGATACATGTGGAGAAGTCTCAAGCAGGAATGATCAGTGCCAGTGACCTGAACAGCTCAGTTGCCTTGATAGACATTAGTTTCACCTAGGTGACTAGGTCATGCCTAGCCCTGATCCTGACTCCTCAGCAATCTGTGATTTTCCTTAGAGACTATAATCAATGTAGGCTTAGCCTAGGAAAGTCAGATTAGACAGGGATAATTGAGACAGTGAGGGAGTTAGTATAGCTTCAGCCTTGCTGAGGGCCAAAGAGACTGTAGAGTCAGAAGGTGGGGGAAAAGATAGTATTTATTAAGAGTAGGGAATCCTCAGCCCACATACCTTACCTTACCCTAATCAACAACTTACAATAAACTTTTTTACTATTTAAGTGGAGTCAAAGTGGTTATCTACTGGTCTAGAACAGAGAGTAGCCATCTTGCTCTCTGAGCCTGAGAAGATCATTGCCCTAGACTGGGTTAAGTAAAATCCCAGTCACCCATCTTATTTACCTTTTAACACTCTGCTCCTTTTTGTTTGGGAGGGGGCTACAGGAGTGCACAAATTTCCTCCTGCTCCCCAGGAACAGAGTTTTATATTTCAGTTAAACCTTGTTTTTCTGAAACCAGTTGGAACTTGCTCATGGCATTGATACTAATGGCATGACTTACTAGCATTATCCCCAACAGGGAAAATTTGGAATTATACAATTCAATTTAGGAAATAAATGTCTATATAAGAGAATGGTCAATATAAGGGGAAAATAAATCAAGAAATATTTGGTTTAGTGCAAGAATTTTGTAGGACTTGAAAATATGTAATACTAAACCTTTTTTTCTTAACATTAATCTTTTGGATATAGGTTTTGCTAAAAATAAATGTAAAATGTATGGAAAACATCATGACAAAGTAGATAGATGTCATTTTACAACTTAGAAATATCATTGTATCTCCTCAACAAAAGATGACATTTATATATTTCTATGGATGTCATTCAATGGGCAACCCTTAATGAATATGAAATTTGAAAAAAGGATTCAGAATAGAAAAACCCTCATGAAAAATGGCATAGTGGTTTCACCCAATAGTTGGTCTTTGAACATTATAACTTAGAAATCCATAAAAGAAAGTGAATGAATTCAAATGTAATTGTCTACAAAAGTATGTACAATAGCTATAAAGTATAAAGAAAAAATTAAAATATATATTACACAGTATTATTCAGTAAGTATATTAGAGAATTGCTGAACAAAGTACTTACTTATATGTTAGTATGATTTTTTGGGTGATATAGTGGACAGGGTATTGAATTTTTAGGAAGAAAATAACAGAATTCAGATTTTTCCTCATATACTAACTATCGGACCTCACTTAACCTCTCAGCATAAGTTTCTACATCTAAAATAGAGGAAATAATAGCACCTACCTCACAAAGCTACAAAAATAGATAAGTTACATAATCTGTGTTAAGTATTTTGCAATCTCTGAAGTGCTAAATACATGTTGTTATGATTATTATTATTAGTCACATGATATACCTCTTGCATTTGTCTCTTCCTCTGTTTATGAAATTTCCAACTGAAAAGAATAATACAGCAACAGTTATAATAGATAACAAAAATCCAAAAACCATAGGTTTACTTTTTGTCATGAAATTAGATTTAAAATTCAAGATTTCGTGGTTTTTCTTACAGGGGTATTAATCTGTTTTCTTCAGCCTTTAAAACATAAGATTTCTTTCACATAAACTTGTGGGAGAGGTTTCTTTTTTTAATTCTAATCCAAATGTAAATCAAAAATTAGGATCCTTTTTAACTAAATGATCTTGCTTTTATGACATGGAAATTATATAAAAGACAATATAAAGATTTATATAACATTATTTGACAATGCAAAAATGATCATTACTCTATGATTCAGTCAAGATACTTAGATGGGATTTTTAAGTCAAAGAAGGTTGTACATAAAGTGATTTGCAAACCTTAGAGTGCTATATAAGTGATTCCTATTATGATTTTTGTCAATATCTTTACTAAGAAGGGGCATAATAGAAATAGGTATGGATAGCAGAGACACTCTTAAATTAAAAGTTGAAAAGTTCTTGAAAGTATGTATCATATAGTTATGTTACACTTTATCTAATAAAATATTTTAAATAATCATTTTAATACCACTTTCTAGATAGGAAAATGCCAATTTCTATATGCAATAAGTTCATATTTTTAAGCATTTTAACTATTTGTGTAAATATACTGGTGCCAACCATAAGTAATATTGTTCAATAAGGAAGCCTCATCTTTCTGAGTCTCTTTCTATATATATTGGTGCCTCCTCTTTCCTACCAACTACAAAATATCCAGTGTTTTCATTTCCTCCTTATTTTCCCCTATAAAAGCATATAAGAATGATATTCAGATATCAACGAACAATTTCTTAATGGAATATAACAACATCATGCATTACCTCTACTATGCATTTTCCACAATGCTTCAATGTTGGTGTCTGTTATTGGAGATTATTGCCTAAAGATTTTGCATAGTAATTACTAATTTTTCCTTCCAGTGACAGTTTCCTTATAAAGGAAGCAGGATGTATAACAGGATGCGGGGTGAACTGAAAGTGTCCTTCCCTGGCATTGCAGCATCATGTTCTGGGATGACCTGGAAAGCTTTTCACTGGAACAATCTACACATCACAATGTGTATTCATATAATCTCCTCTTATATGATTTTTGCCAATGTCTTTCTATAAGATCTCACAGATGAAATATCTAATATGCTGTAGGCCTTCCTTTGACCCTTTAAACATTATATGAATAAGAATATTTCTGGGGACTATGTGTTTAAAATAAAATCTCTGATTCTAGGTTAAAAAGGCTTTTTTTTTCACATTAAAGGAATCCCAGATAACAGGGAATGAATAGGGTACATATTTGGAAAGATAGAGAAGCTTTTCTGACAGTCTTGGCCCTGGCACACAGATTGTGGATGGAAAAGGCTCTGATTTCTGTATACTCAATATAAAAATGGTGGGTCATCAAATTTGGATTCAGTCTATAACCTTCTTCTCACCCCTGACCACTTCAAAGTACTCAGAGTTTTACTGATACAATAGCAGGTCTGTGATCAAGGTAATAACTACAATTGTAATACTATGCAAATGAATTCCTAACTGCCTGTCAGATGATGAGAAGAAAAATGATTACAATTTTATTCTACTTGTTCTAGTGTAAACATTGGTAAACTAATTACAAGATACACCTCCACTGAATTTCCATGAATGGAAAAAGAAGCTCTGATTACTGGTTTTGTCTTTATTTCTATTTGATGAATCACATTTAATTAGAGCATAATTAAGGAACACCTTTAGTATTAAAGAAAAATAAGGCATGTAATAAGATATAATTTCTGAGAACATCACAAATCCTACTGCTTGTAAATAAAGAGATCACATGATAATTCTGTGAATTTATTAGAATACTCTGGTTCAGACATGCAAAAAAAAAACAAAACACTGCTCAGAATATGGAATTTTACTTAAATTGTCAGTCTGGAAATGACATCTTCAAAAAATTGTATTTACAGGCATCAATTTCACTTGAGAACTTTTATAATAGGAAAAAAAATTTGTCCCTGTACAGTCATATACAGCTCTAAGAAACTGAGGGGATTAGGACAGCAAGTACTTAATTGAATGAATTATACTGACTCCATCTTGTGACTCAATTCTGGAGAAAGCTTAATTTCCATTCAATTATAATATAACCCAAATTCTGCCCAGTGATAAAACATTTATTCAGTTGTGGGATTTAGGAGAAAATTTTATTGCATAATTTGAACCTAGTCATAAACAGCTGGGAAACTGGACCATCTCTAGATGCTTTTTAGCAATACTTAATCAAGATTCTAGGTCTGTGTTGGCGAACCTACGAAATGTGTGCCAGAGCATGCCAGAGGGGGTTGCTCCCTGCCCCCTCTCCACACAAGCCTGAGAACATTTCTCACATGACCTGCCCCTCTGCCTAATAGCCCAATAGGAGTACTTTCTCCCTCCCCTGTCTGGAGTAAGGCAGGGTAGGCTGGGGCTCACATGCAATGTGAGTGTTGCAGTTTGGGCACTTTGTCTCTAAAAGGTTCACCATCACTATACTAGGTTATGTTGACCAGAAACAAAGTCAGATTCTAAGATTAATGTCAGCAATTTTCTCATAATTATATATCTCAAGCAACCCATATGTCTTATCTGAAAACTGGTTACATATTTATCAATCAGTTATTGTTTCCATGTTCCTTCATAGATACTTGGTAGGAGAAGGACAACTCTTTTTCTGAATAAAGGGACTTGCATCTGTTTGCTCTCCTTTTCCACCTTGGAAAGTACATAATCTTTCCTCCAATTAGGAACAGATTACCTAATGTTGTATCAATTCACTTTAATATATTGGCTATATTTTTATTAATTATTTTTAATGTATTTAATCTGTCTTCTCCCCATCCAAAGCTGAGTATGAGGTCTAGTCCCAATTTGTTGAGCAATTGGCTTGCATTACTTAATGAATACATATATACATACATATATATATATGTATATATATATATGCTCAGAAGATTGAACCTTTGTTTCCACAGTTATTTCATTTTCTATCCATCACAAATCCTCATGATCCCACAAACTATAGTATGCCAGTTCCTTCTATCTTCCATTGTCTCTCAAAAACCGTCCAAGTTCATGTTCATTGTTTCCATGACACTATCTTGTCTTCTGCTATTTTCTTTTCCTTTTGCCTCTAATATATCCCAGCATGTTTCTTTCCCAATGAGGTCTGTCTTCTCATTATGGGGCCAAAATATTTTAGCTTCAGCTCAAGTATTTGACCTTCCAGTGAGAAATCTGAATTAATTTCTTTAATTATTGACTGATTTTATGTCCTTGTTGTCCAAGAGACTCTCAAAAGTCTTCTTCACCACCACAATTTGAAACATTGATTCTGCAGTGCTCAGCTTTTCATATGATCCAACTCTAATAGCCATATATTGCAATATAAAAATCCATTTATTTTTCCTCAAAATACCAGGAAGTGATGGGACTAGTTGCCAAGATCTTTGTTTTTTGGTTTTTTTTAATGTTAAGCTTCAATTCAGCTGTTAACACTCTCTTCTTTCACCTTCATCAAGAGGCTTCTTACATTTCTTCTCTTTATCCCATTAGAGTAGTATCTGTTTGAATATCTGAGATTGTCAATATTTCTCTTGGAAACCTTTGATTCATCCAGTCTGGCATTTTGCATGATGCAGTCTACCTATACATTAAATAAATAAGGTAACAATATACAGCCTTGTCACACTTTTCCAATCTTAAACCAATAAGATGTTCCATATTCAATTCCGTTACTTCTTAGCTTGTATACAGGTTCCTCAAGAGATGATTTAGTATTCCCATCTTTTTAAGGACTTGACACATTTTGTTACTTTGTTTTTTAAATAACAAAACTATCTGTTGAGGTCTTAAATTTTTTTTTTAAATTCCGAGATGGTTTGGAGTTCAGATATTGTTGAAGATTCAAATGTTAACAATGTAAGAAAATCAAATAGGTAAACATTTCTAGAGAAGTAACAAGTAAAATCTTAAAGTGGAAAACCATGAATGAGATCAGCTCTTGGTATGGCGGTGATTTTAGCCAAAGTCAAGAAAATAGACTGGAAAGCATGAGTGAATAAAAGGAATAATGGTTACATTAAAGGGAAAGAATGGAGTTAGTGTTAAAAAGAATAGGAAAAATAAAATAATAGCTTACATTGATATATCTGTAAAGTTGGCAAGGGATTTTACATAAAGTATCTTAAATTATTTTCACAACCACATGAGATAGGCATTTCTCTATTTTAAAGATGACAAAAATAAGGCTCAAAGAAATGGAATCACTTGTTCAGGTTCAAATGGTTAGCAAGTATCTAAATGGGGGTTTGAACCCAGTTCTTCCTAATTCCAAATCTGGCACTCTACTTACTATGCCACTCTATCTCTTTCTAGAAGGATAGCATGTAATGTTTAAATTGCTTACTTTCAATGTTCTAGGGATCTTTAAATGGTGCAATTGTAATGAATAATGAAGTGTGGAGAAGGATGGCATTGGAGTTAAATAAGTTTAGAAAGTGTTAGATCATGAGAAGGGCTCTCAACATGAATATTGAAGTTCTTGAGGTTTAAAAAAATGAGGTTGAGAGGAAAACCATGATAGTACTATCATAATTTTAAAAGTTAGGTAATAGAAAGGTCATTGAGGGTTTAAAGTAAAAGAATAGTTTGGAAGCAACAGTAAGTAGTCAAAAATAGCTCCCCTTTTCCTCCTAGAATGATGAGACAGTAAAATGGGAATGAGTGTCTATTAAAAGAAAATAGAAGATATGTGATATACATAAGGAAGAGTTATTTCTCCATGATGTGAGGAGATAGGTTAGAAAGTTGGAGGATAACAGAAACTTTATTGAAAATAGAAGAATATCAAATGAAACATTGGAATGATCTTGACAAAAGTGAGATTTGAGCATAACAGCAGAAGAATCAGGATGATTATAATAGAAGCAAAGGTTGCACAGGATGTGATTTGATCTTGCTAATGGTACCTAAAGTAATGAGATCAAATAAATAGGACTGAGGAATCACACAATGTGAGAATGATTAACATAGAATTCTTATCAGATTTTTAACTGACAAAGACAATCAAACTAAAAGCTTAAGATGTTATTATTTGTTCTTTGCCTTTAGAAAGTTTCTGTGTAGATGGGCTTGATATCATTCATTAAAGGAACAGAGACTCTAGGCTTTCAGGTTTAGGTCTCCTTGCTGTGAATAAGGGAGCAGTAAAGTGTTACCAACTGGGAATAGAAACTTCATAAATAGGGCCTTTTACGATGTGTTAGGGAGCCAAAGGAAGGTTTTAAATAAAGTGACATGTTCATTCTTGTCTAATAAGAAGAGTAATTTGACTATTTTTTAAATATAGTGAGGAGGAGAGAGTCTAGAGTCAGGAAGACTATTTATGGTATTTCAAGGGACAGGTAATAAAATCCCAAATTAAGACAGAGGCAATGAGGAGAAATAAAACAGATTTTGTAGAGTTTGAAAAAAACAGTTCTTAGAAACTGATTAGATTTGAGGAGTAAAAGAAATAGAGAAACAAAAGTTGAACACAAAACCTTAAGCCTTTATGTCTAGGAAAATGAGACAAAACATGGGAAAAGAAATGTTGGGGAGAAGCAGTTTGGGGGTAAAAATAATAAACTCATCTTTGAACATATTTATTTGGAAGCATTATTAGGTCATATAGAGAAGTCAAACCATAATTGTAATTTCAGACTGAATCTCAGAGGAACAATTGAGACTGAAGAAAGAGACAGGAGCAATCTGCATAGACAATACTGTATTGAAGCCACTGTACTAGTTGGAATCATCAGAGGAAAGAATGGTAAGAGTATAGAGAAGAAGATAAAATAGCCTTGAGAATCACATTCACTGAAAGTTTTGATTTCTTTATCTGAGAATTGCCTATTCATGTCCCTTGCCCATTTATCAATTGGGGAATGACTTGATTTTTTTATACAATTGATTTAGGTCTTGTATATTTGAGTAATTAGACCTCTGTCAGAGTTTTTTGTTATAAAGATTTTTTCCCAATTTGTTGTCTCCCTTCTGATTTTTGTTGCATTGTTTTTGTTTGTACAAAAACTTTTTAATTTAACATGATCAAAATTATGTATTTTACATTTTGTAATTTCTCTAACTCTTGCTTGGTTTTAAAATTTTCCCTTTCCCATAGATCTGACAGGTATACTATTCTATGTTCACCTAATTTTCTTATAGTTTCCCTCCCCATTCTGAATTTATCTTGGTGTAGGGTTGAGATGTTTATCTAAGCCTAATCTCTCCCATATTGTTTTCCAAATTTCCCAATAGTTTTTGTAAAATAGTGGATTTTTGTCCCAAAAGTTGGGCTCTTTGGGTTTATCATACACTGTCTTGCTGATGTCACTTACCCCAAGTCTATTCCACTGATCCTCCCTTCTGTCTCTTAGCCAGTACCATATTGCTTTGATGATCGCTGCTTTATAGTATAGTTTAATATCTGGTAGTGCTAGGCCCCCTTCCTTCATGTTTTATTTTCATTATTTCCCTTGATATTCTTGATCTTTTGTTCTTCCAAATGAAATTTGTTATAGTTTTTTCTAATTCAGTAAAAAAGTTTTTTTGCAGTTTGATATTTATGGCACTAAATAGGTAAATTAATTTGGATAGAATGGTCATTTGTATTATGTTAGCTCATCCTACCCATGAGCAATCAATGTTTTTTCCAATTGTTTAGATCTAGTTTTAATTGTTTGGAAAGTGTTTTGTAGTTGTGTTCATATAATGCCTGTGTTCGTTTTGGTAGATAGATTCTAAAATTATCAATAAGCACATGAGAAAGTGTTCTAAATCTCTAATAATTAGAGAAATGCAAATCAAAACAACTCTGAGGTACCACCTCACACCTAGCAGATTGGCTAAAATGAGAGAAGGGCAGAGTAATGAATGTTGATGGGGATGTGGTAAAATTGGGACATTAATGCATTGCTGGTGGAGTTGTGAACTGATCCAACCATTCTGGATGGCAATTTAGAACTATGCTCAAAGAGCTCTAAAAGACTGCCTGCCCTTCGATACAGCCATAGCATTGCTGGGTTTGTACTCCAAAGAGATCATAAATAGACTTGTACGAAAATATTTATAGCTGCATTTTTTGTGGGCAAAAAACTGGAAAAAGAAGGGATGCCCTTCAATTGGGGAATGGCTAAACAAATTGTGGTATATGTTGGTGATGGAATACTATTGTGCTCAAAGGAATAATAAACTGGAGAAATTCCATGTGAAATGGAATGGCCTCCAGGAATTGATGCAGAGTGAAAGGAGCAAAGCCAGAAGAACATTATACACAGAGACTGATACACTGTGGTAAAATCGAATGTAATGGACTTCTGTACTGGCAGCAATGCAATGACCCAGGACAATTCTGAGGGATTTATGGTAAAGAACGCTACCCACATTCAGAGGGAAAACTGCAGGAGTGGAAACACAGAAGAAAAACAACCCCTTGAACACATGGGTTGATGCGGGCATGGTTGGAGATGTAGACACTAAACAACCACACCAATGCAACTATCAATAATATGTAAATAAGTCTTGATTGATCACACATATTAAAACCAGTGGAAATACACATTAGATAAGGGAGTGGAAGGGGGTGAAGGGGAAAGTAAAGACAAGAATCATGTAACCATGGAAATTTTTTCTAAAAAAATAAAATATTAAAAAAAATAAAGTGAATAAGGAAGAGAATCCCATTCACTTGGGGACCAAAAGGACAAAAAAAGCACCCATCAAAAAGAAAAAGAAACATGAAAGAGCCAAAGAATAACAAGAGCATCTATAAACTAAAGTGTGATTTGGGAAGAGTGAAAGTGTTTAGAATAGATTAGATTGGATTATTAGATTAGATGATTAGGTTAGAAAAAGTTTCAAAAAGTCAACATGGGTAACCAACTTGTTTTTATCTTAAATCTTTTCCTTGAACAATCCTTCTCTTTGCAAGGATGTCACAAGATTAAATATCCCAAACTACTGGTCTATGATAAAGTGTCTGCATTTAAAGAAGAATGCTATATTTAATATTTATATTGATCTTACCTAGGCCAAAGACCCTTATGTAATGGATATTCATCTCTTAGCTTAGTAGAAGAAAGCAGAAGTATCTACTGGTTTTAGGTCTCGTATAAAAATGTTTGTACCAACATTGTTTTACATTATAAGATCTATGGGACCGGATCATCTGTGAGTTTCTTTCTATTCATCACCTATAATAGACAAGTGACTAAGTGTTTGCTTTCCTTGTTACTGCTTCTGCTAAAAATTTTAAGGCAAGTTTTATAACATCTAGGCCTAATTATTTTTACTGCTCAAGGAGACACAAGTATGGTTTACTTGTAGGAGCCAGCAAATCTTCTTCCTTGTTCTTCCTGGAAATTGCTAATTTTCCTGGCAAAAACTCTCTAATTATTGTAATTTTTTAGGAAAATACTTACAAATGACATATGTAAGAAAGTATAATAACAAGATGTACCCTATCTGAAATCCCTTATTTCTACGCTTTTATTTTTTGTAAGCCTATATTATGTGCTATTTGGACTGGTCTTTTTCCTATTCATCATAGGATTCAAAATTCTAGAATTATCAAATCCGAATTACAATTTAGTATTCCATTTTACATTATAGGCTTAACAGATAGAATTCTGTACTCATATGGGGAAAACCAGGAGAGTTAACTTGAACATTATATGTGAGTTCAGAAGGATGAGTAGGAGACAGGAATGGACAATAGGTGGGGACTTAACAAGTTAGGGAAACTAGTTTTAGCTGTCAAGGGAAAAGACTGTTGACAGAAGTGACAGTTAGGCATAACTGTCACCCTGCCCCACCTAGAAAAGGGGTCTGTGAAAACCAGCAAGCAAATGACAAGAGAATTTGTAACAAATTTAATTAAGGAAACTATGGTCTAAAGGATGGGAATAGGGACAAACTACAGGGTCAGGGGAGGGACTTATCTACACTGAACTGAGAACTAAAGCAAGACAGGTCCCAAAGAATAGCAAGACTGAAGTGGGCATCCTCACAGTAAACTCCAGCGATGTTGCAGCTCTTCCAGGACCACTATCCGTACTCCTTCAGGTGGGTTGATCTGGGAGCTAACCCAGCCCAAGTTAATCTGCAACTCAGGTTGGGATTAATAGTCTTTACCAAAAATCTCCCACAAGTAGATGACAGTCTTCCTTCTGGATATCAAGAAATCTGGGTGCAAACTCCACTTCCTCTGAGGTCTCCTAGGATCAGTTACAACTTGTCCCAACCACCATGGAGTCAGTCTCAAACAGAGAGGCCGCACTTCCTGCTTCCCCATTCCATTTAGAATTCTCCAGCCCTGCTTGCTAGGTTTCCTAAATAATAATTTAGTAAACTTCCTCACAACAGTACCTGTATTCAGAAAGATGTGAGTTCAAATTTTGTCACTAATATTGACTAGTTGTGCAACCATGGACAAGCTTTCTTAATCTCTTCTTTCCTTTAACCTCTGTATCTCAGATTCTCCAAATGTGAAAATAAGGCAATAATGACTGCTATATCACAGGACTGGAATTGGATTCAAATAAGTTTAATAAAGCATGTAGTAAATACTATGTAAATGTCAGTTAATATTATTAATGGAGGAAATTTACATATATTAGATGTTGACCTGCCACGAATAGATAGGATTGCTACATAGATGTGAAATCTCATTGCCAATGTCAAGGGGAAGACTCTATAATAGTTCATAAAAAGTATGCTCTGTGATCACAGTTTGGTTACTTGACATATTTTTACCTTGTATGCCAACCCTTCCATTTAACTCTAGAAAAATGTTTTTCACATAAAATATTGAATTTCCTACCTTTTTTATTTTTGCAGAAAGCTTTTTTAAACACAAGCAAAGGCAAATATAATCAAAACATTGGGCCAGATGTTCTTAACCTAAGGTCCATGGACCCTCAAGGGATCTGTAGGTAGATTTCAAGATTCTTTGAACTTGACAGGGGAAAATATATCTTCATTTTTACTGATCTTTGATTTTCCTTGCAATTCCAAATGTTTTATACATTTTAAAAATACCATTCTAAGAAGGGAGCACATAGCTTTTACAAGAGTGTCATTGCAGTCTTCTAATAACAATGAAAGTACGTCATTTACCAAGAGATCTATTTTCTCCCTTCCTCCTCATCTCACATCATTCAGATGTTTTCTGTCATTAACTACTCCTTCATCCTTGTCTCTTATGAGGAGACAGTCCTTCTCCTTGTCAAAGTAAACTCCTCTACATGCATATGTCATCCCATTACACCTTGTTTTCTCCAGGAGCCTGAATAATTTGAGATAGAACAGGAAATCTTTTGTACTCTCACTCATCTTTAATTTCCTCATCTTCAGGTTGCTTCTCTGCTATCTAATAAGACTTCTATATCTCTCTCATTTTTAAAAAATACCTCATTTTACAGATTAGCTAACATGAACAAAAAGGAAAATGATATGGGAAAATTGGGACATTAACACACTGTTGGTGGAAGTGTGAACTGATACAACCATACTGGAGAGCAATATAGAACCATCATCAAAGGGCCATAAAATTATGCATACCCTTTGAACCAACAACATCATAACTAGGTCTGTATCCCAAAGACAGCAGCTATAAGGAGAAAGGTCTTACCTGTATCAAAATATTTTTAGCAGTACTTTTTGTAGTGGCAAAGAATTGGAAAGTACAGGAATGTACATCAACTGGGAAATGGCTGAACAAGTTGTAGTATATGGTTGTAAGGGAATACCATTGTACTATAAGAAACCACAAACAGAATTAGTTCAGAAAAGCCTGGGAAGACTTATAAGAACTGATACAAAGTGGAGTGGGCAGAACCAGGAGAACAATATATACAGTAATAGAAATATTATGCAATGATCAACTGTAAAGGACTAAAACATTATTATCAATGAAATTTTCCAAGACAACTACAAGGCATTCATGATGAAAAAAGCTATTCACAGCCAAAGAATGGACTATTGGAGTTGGAGTGAGTTCAAAGCATGACATCTTCCACTTTATTTCCTTCATGATCTTTTTTTATTATATATGTTATATGTGTCTTCTTTCATGACAAGAGCAATATGGAAATATGTATGGCATGAAAGCACATACATCAGACTATTTACCACTTTGGGGAGGGGAAAGGAGGTTGAGGAGAAAATTTGAATTCTAAAATATAAGAAAATGATTGTCAAAATTTATTTCTACATGTCACTAAATAAACTAAGTAATTTTAATGTCTCATTTCAACCATCAACACTATCATCAAATATTTCTCCTCCCTTTTTAGCTAAACTCTTTGAGAAGACCATCTACAAAATATACCTCCACATCCTTTCTTATTATTATCTTCTTAACTTTAAGTAGTCTGGCTTCCAACTTCATCATTCTACTGAAATGACTCTTTCCAAATTTATCAGTGCTTCTTAGTCACAAAATCTTTTCTCAAATCTCATCATTCTTGACCCTTCTGAAGCCTTTAAACTATTTATCTTTATACTCTCATCTCTTGTGACATTGCTTTATCCTGATTCTCCTCTTATCTATATGACCACTCAGTCTTCTTCATTTAATATTAATCCAGGTCATATATGCTAATATAGTACCCTCAGAGCAATGTTCTGAATCCTCTCCTCCCTCTATCTTGTTTCTCTTGGTGATGTTGTCAAAGCCTATGGATTCAATTATCTATGCTGATGATTCTCAGATATACTTATCCAACCCTAATCTCTCTTGTAACCTCCAGTCTTTCATCTCCAATTCCCTATTAGATATCTCAAACTGGGTGTCCCATAGATGCCTTAAATCCAATAGGACCAAAACTTAATTATCTTTTCTCCTAATATTTCCATCATTCTACCTTCCCTATTACTATCCAGTATAACACCATCTTCCCAGGGATTCAGGCTTGAGAACTAGTTCTTATCCTCAAATCTTCAATCTCTCTCATTTCCATATCTAATCCATGGCTAGAACCAATCGTATTTAACTTCTTAATATCCCATATACACACTCAAACACACACACACACACACACACACAGTTTCTCTTTGTTATAACTATGGTCTGGTCTCTCATCACTCTATGCCTAGGCCATTGTAATGACCTGGAAGTTGATTACCCTGCTTCAATTTTCTCCTCACTTCAGTATATCATCCACGCAACTGCTAATCTTCCAAAGTGCAGGTCTGACTATATCATACTATACACATACATGGGCATGCACGCATCTGCAAATTCCAATAGCTCCACTTAAATTCAAGACCAAATATAAAATTCTAATTGACATTTGCAACCATTGAAATTAACCTCTACATATTCTTAGGTTCAGTGATAATGTCCTTTTTGTTCTCACAAGATTTTCCATCTCCCTAGACAGTGAATTTTCACCAAATATGCCCATTATTGGAATTTTCTACCTCATCATCTTTTCCTCCTGGCTTCCATGGCATCCTTCAAGACCTAAATAAATCTCACCTTGTATGATAAGCCTTTCTTGTTCTTTTTAAAATTATTAACTTCTCTGTTAATTATCTCTAATTTATGCCATATATACTTTGGTTATACATGGTTTAAGTGTCTCCCCCATTAGACTATGAGTATTTTGAGAGCAAAGATTTATCATTTGCCTTTCTTTATATTTCTAGCACTTACCACAATGTCTAACACACAGCAAATGCTTAAGATATGATTGCTGACTGCATAAAGTATTTTTTTGCTATCATAACTAAAAAGTTACATCATGGCAGTATAAATGTCCTTTGTAATTCACTTTAATCCTTTAGAGTTCAGTTTCTCTAGTAGTTATACCAAATACTATTACTATCATTATTACCACTGTAACTATTAATGCCACTACCACCACCATCACAACTACTATAAAGTATACTAAACTTTCTTCCAACATTAATAATATTTGAGTTGAAGATGTTGAGTGCAGACTAGAATAGAATTGAGCCCTATTTTCTTTAAATCATTTATAACACTCTAAACGGTCACCCTAGAACAAATATCAATAATTTGGAAATAGGTCTTGATCAATGACTCATGTAAAACCCAGTGGAATTGTGCAATGGCTATGGGAGGGGGTGGGTAGAAGGGAGGGAAAGAACATGAATCATGTAATCATGGAAATTTTTTCTTAATTAATCAATAAAAAATAAATTTTTTAACATTTATTAATATTCATTTTTAACATGGTTACATGATTCATGCTCCTCCTTTCCCCTTCAACCCCCCCCAAACCCCCCCGACCCATGGCCAGTGCGCATTTCCACTAGTTTTGTCATGTGTCCTTGATCAAGACCAATTTCCAAATTGTTGGTAGTTGCATTGGTGTGGTGGTTTCGAGTCCACACCCCCAATCATGTCCACCCCGACCCATGCGTTCAAGCAGTTGTTTTTCTTATATGTTTCCTCTCCTGCAGTCCTTCCTCTGAATGTGGGTAGCGTCTTTACCATAAATCCCTCAGAATTGTCCTGGGTCATTGCATTGCTGCTGGTACAGAGGTCCATTACATTCGATTTTACCACAGTATATCAGTCTCTGTGTACA